>NC_091300.1:53089273-53171773 GCF_038502225.1 Cherax quadricarinatus | reverse complement strand
ACACACAGGTAGACATAAAGACAAACACACAAGTAGACAAAGACAGACACACAGGTAGACAGAAAGACACACAAGTAGACAAAAAGACAGACACACAGGTAGACAGAAAGACACAGGTAGACAGATAAACAGAGATACAGAGATACAGACAGACTCAGATATACAGGCAGACAGATACAGACAGGTTTATATAAGTGCAACAGTAAAAACAAATAGAGAGTTTGAGAGTAAGAGCCTTTCTTGCCACAATCTCCACTGCAAGATTCAGACTTCATCTTAGGGGCCATGGTGAAATTTACTGTCCAGTTAGTACAGTTAATACAGTATGATGCTGCTGATAGGGCAGGGTTACTCAAACTGATGCTGCCTGCATGACGCATTGCCACCGCGAGTATTGTCAAATATCGTACAGCGGTATGCATCAGCTGGCCCAGCCCAGCTGCCAGATGCACGGTTGTAAGTCGAGTGGACGTATGTCGAGCAAGTCGTAAGTCGGATGGTAGGTGTACTCATAAATTTTAGCGGCTTCAAATCAAGCAGGAGAATGCTGGTAGGCCCACATGTGAGAGAATGGGGCTGTGTGGTCAGTGTGCACCATATAAAAAAAATCCTGGAGCACGCAGTGCATAACGTGAAGGAAAAACTTCGACCGTTTTCTTAATTAAAATGCCGACTTTGTGGTCTATTTTTGTATAGTATTTATGGTGTTATTCTCGTTTTCTTGGTCTCATTTGATAGAATGAAAAACATACTATAGAAATGGAGATGATTTTGATTGATTTTTCTATAAAAAGAACCTGGAAATGGAGCTCAAAGTAGGGGAGATGTTTGATTTTTGCCAATGTTCAAAAGTAAACAAATGATGTCATTTTCCAATAAATGTCCAAGTAGCCACTCTAATATGCAGTTATGAATGGGTTGACATTATTTGTACAATTGTTACAATATTGCAGTAGTCTGCATAACAGTAAATCTTCTATTTTTTGTGTGAATAAAAATTCAAAATAGAAAGCAAGAGTAATATCAGAGGGGCCTGGAGACGTGACTGATGAACAAAGAAAATGTTATTTTAGAGCCAGGAATGTCTGCTTTGTTCATTCTGGACCTTATTTTGAAATTGTCATATTTTTTAATTTTTGTGAAATTGGCCAAATTGCAAATTTCTGACAACGTTATTGGGTAGTTGAAATCGGTAAATGGGCAGTTTCTTGTACTCAATCAATAGAAAAAATTGAGATTTAAAGAAATGGCTATGAGTTTGGTTGATTGGAACAACAGAATTAGCCGAAAATAGGGCTCAAACTGGGCGAAATCACCGATTTGTAAATATCGCTGAGGTCGCTAACTTCGCAAGAGTGTAATTCCATCAGTTTTCCGTCAAATTTTGTATTTTTGGTGTCATTACAATCGGGAAAAGATTCTCTATCATTTCATAAGAAAAAAAGATTTTTTTTTTTTTTTTTTGAAATTTTGCGACACCAGGAGACACCTCAGGATGGGGGTTGCGACAGTCAAGGGGTTAATAACTCTCCTCTCCTATTTTCAACTGTGAGATCCATTTGTTCCCTAGGCTTCCTCAACTTATTAATCTCACTCCAAAACTTTTTCTTATTTTCAACAAAATTTGTTGATAAACATCTCACACACTCTCTCATTTGCTCTCTTTTTACATTGCTTCACCACTCTCATAATCTCTCTTTTTCTTGCCATATACTCTTCCCTCCTTGTATCACTTCTACTTTGTAAAAATCTCTCATATGCTAACTTTTTTTCCCTTACTACTTTTTTACATCCTCATTCCACCAATCGCTGTTCTTCCCTCCCGCACCCACTTTCCTGTAACCACAAACTTCTGCTGAACACACTAACACTACATTCTTAAACCTACCCCATATATCTTTGACCCCATTGCCTATACTCTTACTAGCCCATCTTTCCTCCAATAGTTGTTTATATCTTACCTTAGCTGCCTCTTCTTTTAGTTTATACACCTTCACCTCTCTCTTACTTGCTGCTTCTATTTTCCTTCTATCCCATCTACCTTTTACTCACACCATAGCTACAACTAGAAAGTGATCTGATATATCTGTGGCCCCTCTATAAACATGTGCATCCTGAAGTCTGCTCAACGTTTTTTGTCTCCACATATACCTCAATGCACCTTTTTTCCTTCATCAGTTCTATGATTAACCTCATCCTTCATAAATCCATCCGCAGGCACATCAGCACCCAAATATCTGAAAACATTCATTTCTTCCATACTACTCCTCTCCAGTTTGATATCCAATTTTTCTTTATCTAAATCATTTGATACCCTCATCACCTTACTCTTATCTATGTTCACTTTCAACTTTCTACCTTTACACACACTCCCAAACTTGTCCACTAACCTTTGCAATTTTTCTTTAGAATCTCCCATAAGCACAGTATCATCAGCAAAAGGGAACTGTGTCAATTCCCATTTTGTATTTGATTTCCCATAATTTAATCCCACCCCTCTCCAGAACACCCTAGCATTTACTTCTTTTACAACCCCATCTATAAATATATTAAACAACCATGGTGACATTACACATCCCTGTCTAAGACCTACTTTTACTGGGAAGAGTAGTCTCCCTCTCTTCTACACACCCTAACCTGAGCCTCACTATCCTCATAAAAGCTCTTTACAACATTTAATAACTTACCACCTATTCCATATACTTGCAACATCTGCCACATTGCTCCCCTATCCACTCTATCATATGCCTTTTCTAAATCCATAAATGTAATGAAAACTTCCCTTCCTTTTTCTAAATACTGTTCACATATATGCTTCAATGTAAACACTTGATCTACACATCCCCTATTTATTTATTTATTTATTTATTTATTTATTTATTTAGTAATTTAAGCATACAAACAGAGGTACAAAAAATACAGGTAAGAGCAGCATGCCAAAGCCACTTATATGCATAGCATTATGGGCTGGCTTAAAATTAACTCAAGATTAACTAAGCAATGATGAAATCAGTGATAAAACATTATTGTAAACAGATAACTATAAAGCACAAATGAGTATTACAAAGACAGGTCATATGGTTGCTTGCATTGCTGTACATTCAGTCGAATGGAGTATTCTGTTAGGTAGTGTATTTAAAAAAATAATAAAGTTAGATTGGGTCCTAGGTTTAACATTTGTGTGATATAATTGTGAGTAACATATAGGATATACAATTTATAAGGTTCAGTTATTCAGTATTTATTTGGTTTTGAGTGAGTAAGTGATCTTTGAGAAGAGACTTGAATTTATAAACAGGTAGTGTTTCTTTTATATTTACAGGTAATGAATTCCAGATTTTAGGGCCTTTTATGTGCATTAAGTTTTTGCATAGCATGAGATGGACACTCTAAAACCTTCTTGCTCATCCACAATCCTACATTCTGTCTTACCTCAAATTGTTTCCATAATAATCCTACCGTACACTTTTCCTGGTATACTCAGTAAACTTACTCCTCTATAATTTTTACAATCTCTTTTGTCCCCCTTCCCTTTATATAAAGGAACTATACATGCTCTCTGCCAATCCCTAGGTACCTTCCTCTCTTTCATACATTTATTAAACAAAAATACCAACCACTCTAACACTATATTACCCCCTGCTTGTAATATTTCTGTCATGATCCCGTCAGTTCCAGCTGCTTTACCCCCTTTCATTCTACATAATGCCTCACACACCTCCCCCACACTCACATCCTGCTCTTCTTCACACCTAAAAGATGGTATACCTCCCTGGTCAATGCATGAAATTACTGCCTCCCATTGTTCGTCAACATTTAAAAGTTCCTCAAAATATTCCCGCCATCTACCCAATACCTCCATCTCCCCATCTACTAACTCCCCTACTCTGTTTTTAACTGTCAATTCCATTCGTTCCCTTGGCTTTCTTGACTTGTTTAACTCACTCTAAATTTTTTTCTTATTTTCATTAAAATTTCTTGACAGTGCCTCTCCCACTCTATCATCTGCTCTCCTTTTGCACTCTCTCACCACTCTCTTCACCTTTCTTTTACTCCCCACTTACTCTGCTCTTCTTATAACACTTATGCTTTGTAAAGACCTCTCATAAGCTACCTTTTTCTCTTTTATCACACCCTTTACTTCATCTTTCCACCAAACACTCTTCTTTCCTTCTGCACCCACCCTCCTATAACCACAAACTTCTGCCCCACATTCTAATACTGCATTTTTAAAACTATTCCAAGCCTCTTTGACCCCCCCACTACTCGTACTTGCACCAGCCCACCTTTCTGCCAATAGTTGCTTATATGTCACCTGAACTTTTTCCTCCCTTAGTTTATACACTTTCACCTCTCTCTTACTTGTTGTCATTTTCCTCTTTTCCCATCTACCTCTTACTCTAACTGTATATAAAACTAAATAATGATCCAATATATCAGTTGCCCCTCTATAAACATGTACATCCTGGAGCCTACCCATCAACCTTTTATCCACCAATACATAATCTAACAAACTACTTTCATTACGTGCTATATCATACCTTGTATATTTATTTATCCTCTTTTTCATAAAATATGTATTACTTATTACCAAACCTCTTTCTACACATAGCTCAATTAAAGGCTCCCCATTTTCATTTACCCCTGGCACCCCAAATTTACCTACTACTCCCTCCACAACATTTTTACCCACTTTAGCATTGAAATCCCCATCCACAAGTACTCTCACACTTGGTTCAAAACTCCCCATGCATTCACTCAACATTTCCCAAAATCTCTCTCCTCTACACTTCTCTCTTCTCCAGGTGCATATACGCTTACTATAACCCACTTTTCACATCCAACCTTCATTTTACTCCATATAATCCTTGAATTAATATATTTATACTCCCTCTTTTCCTGCCATAGCTTATCCTTCAACATTATTGCTACTCCTTCTTTAGCGCTAACTCTATTTGAAACCCCTGACCTAATCCCATTTATTTCTCTCCACTGAAACTCTCCCACCCCCTTCAGCTTTGTTTCACTTAAAGCCAGGACATCCAACTTCTTCATATTCATAACAACCACAATCATTTCTTTCTTATGATTTGCAGAACATCCATGCACTTTCAGACATCCTACTTTGTCAATTTTCTTCCTATGTTTTTAGTAATCATTACAGGAAAAGGGGTTACTAGCTCATTGTTCCCGGCATTTTAGTTGACTTTACAACACACATGGCTTACGGAGGAAAGATTCTTATTCCACTTCCCCATGGATATACAAGGAAAAGTAATAAGAATCAAGAACTATTAAGATAAAATCAAAGAAAACTCTGATGAGTGTGTATGAATAAACTTGCACATGTATGTGTAGTGTGACCTAAGTGTAAGTAGAAGTAGCAAGACGTACCTGTAATCATGCATATTTACGAGACAGACAAAAAACACCAGCAATCCTGCCATCATGTAAAATAATTACAGGCTTTCATTTTGCACTCACTTTGCAGGACGGTAGTACCTCCATGGATAGTTGCTGTCTACCAACCTACTACCTATAATATTATTGTTATTTTTTTTTTTTTTCAACAAACTGGCCGTATCCCATCGAGGCAGGGTGGCCCAAAAAGAGAAACGAAAGTTTCTCTTTTTAAATTTAGTAATTTATACAGGAGAAGGGGTTACTATCCCCTTGCTCCCGGCATTTTAGTTGCCTCTTACAACACGCATGGCTTACAGAGGAAAAATTCTGTTCCACTTCCCCATGGAGGTAAGAGGAAATAAAGAAGAACAAGAACTAGTTAGAAAATAGGAGAAAATCCAGAGGGGTGTGTATATATATGCTTGTACGTATATGTATGTGTAGTGTGACCTAAGTGTAAGTAGAAATAGCAAGACGTTCCTGAAACCTTGCATGTTTATGAGACAGAAAAATGGACACTAGCAATCCTATGATCATGTAAAACAATTACAGGCTTCCGTTTTACACTAATTTTGCAGGACGGTAGTTCCTTCCTTGGCGGTTGCTGTCTACCAACCTACTACCTATTACATTATTATTATTATTATTATTATTATTATTATTATTATTATTATTATTATGATTATTATTATTGTAGAAGCATCAATTCTTGTGTAGGCGGGTCTTAGCCAACCAGTAATCCAGTAGCTTGCTTCTTCAACAGTGTCTAAACCAATAGGACTGGAGGTCTGTGAGAGTGGTTTAGCAGTCAGTCAGCAACAAGGTTGAGCGTGTCTATGATAGTATCTCGTTCAATAACAGAATTTGTACTGTACTACAGATTGTTTACTCTTCAGTTTGAAGGTGTGTTTGCACTAATTCTGGATTATTATTCTTTCATAACTATGTGTATGTTATATTACACCATATTTTGCATTACCAAGTTATCATGGCCCCTAAAGTGCACAGTAAACAGTGAATTTCTCTGAAGATCAAGCCAGAAATTAGTACATTGATGTGTATGACTTTTTACAATTAACCATCTCTGCTATTATCAAGGAAATAGAAATAATAAAGAATATTAAAGTGGCTAACATATCTAAGTTAGTGAGATAAAGCAGAGAAATTATCATAGAGATGGAAAGACTGTTGCAAATGAGAGAAGTCGAAGGTAGATACAGCACCTGCAACTTATATCTGAGAGTGCACGTCCAGAGCGCAGCAAAAGTGCCCTTCCGGGGTCTTGAAGTGAATAACCATAAAACCATGTATTTTGGTTTTTGAGTAACAGTAGTTAGAGATATGATACATCTTCTGGCATAGATTAATATGGTAACTAATGAGACCAGTGTACAGTCGACCCCCGCATAACGATCAGCTCCCAACTCGACCAATTATGTAAGTGTATTTTTGTAAGTGCTTTTGTAGGTATATTTTTGGGGGTCTGAAATGGACTAATCTAATTCACAATATCTCTTATGGGAACAAATTCGGTCTATAACGGCATCCAAACAGTCTGGATTGAAATAATATCGTTATCCGGGGGTCCACTGTACTTCACTTCTTGTCATACACTGAGAACTTTCCTGCATTCTAAAGTGCCAGTTTTTCTGAAACTCTGGGAAGATTGTGAAGTCCAGAGGATCAATCTGGTTATTGATTCACACATCATCATCCAAATTCCTGTGATTTCACTACATTCAAATTAGTTTGTATATTGACTCATTTTGTATCTGTATAAAAAGAGTCAAGGAAGCATCTTAACCCCTTCAGGGTTCAAGGCCAAAATCTCAAGTGGTGCTCCAGTGTCCAAGAAATTTTGAAAAAAAAAAATTATTTTTTCTTACATAATTAAAGAGTATATTTTTGTGAAGGTAATAAGACAAAAAACAAAAATTTCTGATCAGTACTTACCGAGATACAGCAGCGGGAAGTTGACCCAAAATGACCGGGTGGCGGCAACATCAGTGACTTCCACAAAATCCCATTTTTTTATTTTACGTTTTTTATACTTTTTTCTTTTCTATTTTTTGTCTTTTTCTAATAACATTTGTGGCCTGTGAGACCAGTATAATGTATATTGTATAAGTGTACACTCATTGTATTCCATGCAATAACTGCACTAATTTGTTTATCATTATATTGCTTACAAAACTTGTTTACAAGTTTATTGTAAACAAAATGATGAAAATATTAGTGCGGTTATTGTGTTGAATACTACGATACCATATGGTACAATGGTACCATAGGGTGCAATTTTACCATATGGTACAATGGTACCATATGGTACAATATGGCACAATGGCACATGATACAATGGTACCATGTGATTCAATGATACCATATGGTGCAATGGTACCTTATGGTACCATATGGTGTAATGGTACTATATGGTACCATATGATACAATGGTACCATATGGTGCATTGTACCATACAGTACAATGATACCATGTGGTTCATTGTACCATATGGTACTGTTGTATTCAACACAATAAACACACTAATATTTTCATTATTATGGTTACAATAATTGTTTGCAACAAAAATATGCAAAAATGTTGTATATTAGTAATGTTCTATTATATATTTACAAGTGTACAGGAACTTGACATGTTCCTTGAGGTGGATGACAAAGCACTTTGTCTCGGAAATGCAGAGTCAGTGGCTAGCTTGCATCGCCACTCACTCAGTCTTGGCTGGTGTCTCATGCCACCAACACCTATTGACCATATGGTACATGGTATCACATGTTACAGGGTACCATATGGTACATTGTACTATATGGTATAGGGTACCATACAGTGCAGGATAACATATGGTGCAGGGTACCATATAGTGCAGGGTTACCATATGGCACAGGGTACCATATGGTACAGGGTTACCATATGGCACAGAGTACCATACAGTACAGGACACCATATGGTACAGATACAGGGATAACTATTGAAATAAGTCACCCTGACTTTTTTGGATTATCCTAAGATTTTATACGTATGCTGCTTTGTATGATAATCTACATAATTGTATTTCTGTACACCTGAATAAACTTGCTCAAGTGCATGTAGCATCATAAGTAAGTTTATTTAGTAATACACAAATAAAGTTACATAGATACTTAGCAGCATATGTTTGGAGAACCTAGGATAACCCAAAAAAGTCAGACTTATTTCCATTAGAGTCCCTGCACCCTGTACCATATGGTATATTGTACCATATGGTACAATGTACTATATGGTACATTGTACCATATGCTACCATTGTACCATAAGATACCATTGTACCATATGATACCATTGTATGACATGGCACCATTGTACCATATGGTACCATTGTACCATATGACACAATGGTACCATATGGTTCAAAACCATAGAATTCGTCTTCAGCTCTACTTCCATCAGTCTTAGAACTGTAAGTTGTGAATAGGAGAGTCAGAATTCGCCCCAAGAGTGAGTGGGGAGTGAGAGCTTCCTTGCCGCCAGGCACTATGAACAAAGCTACTTTGCCGGCGTTCCCACAATGTCATGCGGGCGTCCAGATTTTTTCTATGGTGTGCACACTGACCACCCAGACCCATTCTCTCAGATGTAGGCCTACCAGCCTTCTCGTGCTAAATTTGGCGCCGCTAGAATTTTGGCATAGATCTACGGTTTAGACCCTGAACGTAAAGCTGTAGATCTACGGGACGGACCCTGAAAGGGTTAATAATCATTCTTAGTGAAATATTTCTTTTACAAATTAAAATTTGTGTGTTTTGGGGAAAATTTTAAAGTCCGAGATCATACTGATTTCTAAATTATATTTTCCAAATATCAGATAATTCTAAATAAGCAAAATTACTGTATTTTACTCATTATTTGATTCTGCTAATGCTGTCATCTCCACGTAATACCGACACCTTCACTCAGAATTATATCTTAATCTTATCTTGTTCTTGTCTACCTTCATAAAAGTATTTATAAACCTTGTTAACACAAGTCATGTGCTGTATAATGTTTATACCTGACAACATACACTGTTGTTCACTCCTGTATGTATACATTTCCTTCTCTAGAAAAGTTGCCTCATTAACCCCTTCAGGGTTCAAGGCCAAAATCTGAAGTGGTGCTCCAGTGTCCAAGAAATTTTGAAAAAAAAAAAAAAAAAAAATTTCTTACAGAATTAAAGAGCATATTTTTGTGAAGGTAATAAGACAAAAAAAAATTCTGATCAGTACTTACCGAGATACAGTGCCAAGAAGTTTGAAAAATGATGTGGTGGCGGCAACATCGACGAATTCCACATACGCGCATTACATTATTTTGCGGTTTTTACATTTTTTTCTTTTCTTTTCCAATTTTTTTCTATTCCTACTAACATTTGGGGCCTGAGAGACCAATACTGTATATAATGTATATATATAAACTCACTGTATTGAACACAATAACCGCACTAAAGTTATTATCATATTATTGTTTACCACTGTTGTTTATTACAATAAACATGCACAAATATTGTATAATACTAATGTTCTATCATATATTTACATATTTACAATCACTGGACATGTTTTTAGAACTGCTGGAGCTTGTGGAACTCCTTGAAACAAGGCACCATGCACAGAGGCACCTTACATTCCTCACACATCAACCGAGTGTCTTTGCATCTTTGTTGCCGTCGTTTTGTTTGTGCACAGACGATGCATCTCTTCTGAGCGAATTTCTTCTGAGTTGAAGGAAGCTGTATTATGAAATGATCACCTTCCCTCCTCAAATGCTTGGGTATATCCTGAGGAATTCGAGGACCTTGTTGTATAGCAGGTGTTCTTACCTGGTACTTCATATGTTTACGATTAGAACGCACTGTGCCACACACATCTGTCTTGTTCACTCGCATGAAATCACTGAGTAATGGGCTTGTGTACCAGTTATCGGTATACAGTGGACCCCCGCATAACGATGGCATCGCATAGCGATTTTTCCGCATAACGATTACTTTTATCGCAAAATTTTTGCCCCGCATACCGATTAAAAACCCGCATACCGATTTTCGTCCGAGACGCGTCCAATGTGCCCTCACATGTGCCGGCCGTCCCATTGTTTACCAGCCAGCCTCCGCGGTAACATCCAAGCATACACTCGGAATATTTCGTATTATTACAGTGTTTTCGGT
Organism: Cherax quadricarinatus; assembly: GCF_038502225.1. Lineage (NCBI taxonomy): Eukaryota > Metazoa > Arthropoda > Malacostraca > Decapoda > Parastacidae > Cherax > Cherax quadricarinatus. The sequence continues at coordinate 53,161,178 of NC_091300.1, read as the reverse complement.
GGTGTTTCTGGAAAATAAGTGACCATGGGCCCCAAGAAAGCTTCTAGTGCCAACCCTGTGGTAAAAAGGGTGAGAATTAGTATGGAAATTAAGAAAGATTTTGAAGGGTTTGGGGCTAACCCTGAGAAGCCTATGCCAGTTGTGGAATCCATTGTGCCTACTTCAAAGATTAAGGAAATGTGTGCAGAGTGGTTTGAACTGCAAACCTTTATAGATGAAAATCACCCTGACACAGCTGTTGCAAGCCGTGCTTGTGACTATTTCAATGACAATGTTATGGCCCATTTTAGGAAAGTCTTGAAGAAACGGGAGGTACAGAGCTCTATGGACAGATTTGTTGTGCGACAGAGGTCCAGTGACTCTGAAGCTGGTCCTAGTGGCATTAAAAGAAGAAGGGAAGTAACCCCAGAAAAGGACTTGCTACCTCAAGTCCTAATGGAAGGGGATTCCCCTTCTAAACAGTAAGAAGATAATGCTCTCCCCTCCTCCCATCCCATCAATCATCACCAGATCTTCAATAAAAGTAAGTGTCATGTAATTGTGCATGCCTTTTTCAGTTTGTGTGTATTAAAATTAACATTTCATGTGGTAAAAAAAATTTTTTTTCATACTTTTGGGCGTCTTGCACGGATTAATTTTATTTCCATTATTTCTTATGGGGAAAATTAATTCGCATAACGATTATTTCGCATAACGATGAGCCCTCTTGCACGGATTAAAATCGTTAACCGGGGGTCCACTGTATAATGTATGCCCCTTACCAAGATAAGGTGCCATCATGTTTCTCACTACGTCACCTGAGATACCCAATAACATCTTGGTATCTTTCAATGTTTTACTACCAGTGTATACAACAATATCCAACACCAGGCCACTGTCACAATCACAGAGTACAAACAGTTTTATACCAAAGCGTTTCCTCTTGCTCGGTATATACTGCTTGAATGACAGTCTACCTTTGAACAAAATCAAAGACTCGTCAATTACAAGATTCTTGAATGGATAAAAGTATATGCTGAACTTTTGTTTGAGATACATGAAAACATTTCTAATCTTGTATAACCTGTCACTTCTGTCAGGCCTGGTTTTGTCAGAGATGTGCAACATATGTAAGAGTAAGATAAACCTATTCACTGGTATGATTTCACTGAAGACCGGGGTAGAAATTAGCCGATCTGTGGACCAGTATGCTTTTATATTATGCTTATAGACGTGAGGCATAAGCATTATTGTTGCAAAAAAGCAAATACATTTCTGCAACAGTCGTCTCTTTTCACCTGTGTAGTCTTGACTGTGGTGATAAGATCGTATTTGCCATGGTGTACTCAAAATACTTATTACTTTCCCTGACAATAATTTCCATCAATGGCTGGTCAAAGAATAATTCAAAGAATTCCAGTTCATTGGCCATGGTTCCAAGGGGACAAGTAGGTAGAATTCCACTTTGAGAGTCATCATAGTGGTGAGGCTTGGGAACAAAATTGGGATTTTGCTGCCAATCCCAGATACGGTTTGCTGGTGGATACTGGACATCATAGGCTGGTTGTGCGGGTGGTTGTGGTTGTGGTGGGCTGGTGGCTGACGCTCCGCTTTGCCCTTGAACTGACGAGTCAGCAGCATGGGTCCCAGCGTGGGCTGGTGAGTCACGCATGGCGGTGCCACTACCATCACCACTAACACCATCCACTGATGCCTGTGGTCTATCCATGCCAAGTGTAGCCACATCATCCTCACTATCACTACCTAAAACTTGTGTAGGGCCACGGGATGTACTCCGTCCCCTGGGCACAGCATGAGCGCATGTAGTGGCGAACATACCGACGCTTCACTGGTGAATATGATTCCTCACTATCACTACTCGAATGATTGTCGAGCGCAATAAAATCACAATCCACGTCACTATCATCATCATTACTGAAGTCAGAGGCCTGGCCACGCGAAAATATTAGTTTTCTCTTGCGATGAGGAACAACCGACCGTGAGTCACTAGTGCCCACACCAGAGGTAGAAGGTTGAGGATCGTCAGGGTTTTCTGCACTATTATCGATATCCTGGTCATCCTTTTCGGTCACTAACTGATCAAAGCCGTAGAATTCGTCTTCATTTCCACTTCCATCAACTGTCAGAACTATCAGATAGGAAGAGGAGAGTCCCAATTTTCCGGGGAGTGAGAGCTGACTTGCGACGAGGCATGGTGAACAAGGGTAACTGAGCCGGCGTTCCCACAATGCTATGCGGGCGCCTAGATTTTTTGTTTATGGCGCACACCTACCATGCAGACCCATTCTCTCACATGCAGGCCTATGAGCGTTTTCACGCTAAATTTGATGGCGCTAGAATTTTGGCATAGATCTACGGTTTGGACACTCAACGTGAAGCCATAGATCTACGGGACGGACCCTGAAAGTTTTAAGATAATAAATATTTCTAATGTAGGGTATGTTATTGATTTTTTATTTATTTTTGAATTTCATGTAATATAATGGAGATTATTACATTTGTTTGATTATACAGGTGAGTCTAGGGGATGAAGAGAAGAAAGTTGTGTGTCAAGCACTGAACCAGTATGGCTGTGTCTTAATGGACTCCAGAGCTAAGTCTCCTCACAGTATCATACAGGACTGTTTCAACAAAGCTGTTACTATACTGAATGATACTAATGGTAAGTACTTTTCATTCTTTAGTACAGCTTTTAAATGGTAGTAATGCAAGTATTACACATTGTTAGTGTGTTGAATATTACCAGTGTAAGTATTACACCATAAGTTTTTTTTTTTTTTTCAACAAGTCGGCCGTCTCCCACCAAGGCAGGGTGACCCAAAAAAGAAAGAAAATCCCCAAAAAGAAAATACTTTCATCATCATTCAACACTTTCACCATACTCGCATATTATCACTGTTTTTGCAGAGGTGCTCAGAATACAACAGTTTAGAAGCATACACATTTTATAAAGATACACAACATATCCCTCCAAACTGCCAATATCCCGAACCCCTCCTTTAAAGTGCAGGCATTGTACTTGCCATTTCCAGGACTCAAGTCCGACTATATGAAAATAACCGGTTTCCCTGAATCCCTTCACTAAATATTACCCTGCTCACACTCCAACAGATCGTCAGGTGCCAAGTACCATTCGTCTCCATTCACTCCTATCTAACATGCTCACGCACGCTTGCTGGAAGTCCAAGCCCTTTGCCCACAAAACTTCCTTTACCCCCTCTCTCCAACCCTTTTGAGGACGACCCCTACCCCGCCTTCCTTCCCCTATAGATTTATATGCTTTCCATGTCATTCTACTTTGATCCATTCTCTCTAAATGGCCAAACCACCTCAACAACCCCTCTTCTGCCCTCTGACTAATACTTTTATTAACTCCACACCTTCTCCTAATTTCCACACTCCGAATTTTCTGCATAATATTTACACCACACATTGCCCTTAAACAGGGCATCTCCACTGCCTCCAACTGTCTCCTCGCTGCTGCATTTACCACCCAAGCTTCACACCCATATAAGAGTGTTGGTACTACTATACTTTCATACATTCCCTTCTTTGCCTGCATAGATAACATTTTTTGACTCCACATATACCTCAACGCACCACTCATCTTTTTTCCCTCATCAATTCTATGATTAACCTCATCCTTCATAAATCCATCCGCCGACACGTCAACTCCAAAGTATCTGAAAACATTCACTTCTTCCATACTCCTCCTCCCCAATTTGATATCCAATTTTTCTTTATCTAAATCATTTGACACCCTCATCACCTTACTCTTTTCTATGTTCACTTTCAACTTTCTACACATTCCCAAACTCATCCACTAACCTTTGCAATTTTTCTTTAGAATCTCCCATAAGCACAGTATCATCAGCAAAAAGTAACTGTGTCAATTCCCATTTTGAATTTGATTCCCCAAAATTTAATCCCACCCCTCTCCCGAACACCCTAGCATTTACTTCCTTTACAACCCCATCTATAAATATATTAAACAACCATGGTGACATTACACATCCCTGTCTAAGACCTACTTTTACCGGGAAGTAGTCTCCCTCTCTTCTACACACCCTAACCTGAGCCTCACTATCCTCATAAAAACTCTTTACAACATTTAATAACTTACCACCTATTCCGTATACTTGCAACATCTGCCACATTGCTCCTCTATCCACTCTATCATATGCCTTTTCTAAATCCATAAATGCAATAAAAACTTCCCTACCTTTATCTAAATACTGTTCACATATATGCTTCAATGTAAACACTTGATCTACACATCCCCTACCCACTCTGAAACCTCCTTGCTCATCCGCAATCCTTCATTCTGTCTTACCTCTAATTCTTTCAGTTATAACCCTACCGTACACTTTTCCTGGTATACTCAGTAAACTTATTCCTCTATAATTTTTACAGTCTCTTTTGTCCCCTTTCCCTTTATATAAAGGGACTATACATGCTCTCCGCCAATCCCTAGGTACCTTCCCCTCTTTCATACATTTATTAAACAAAAGTACCAACCACTCCAACACTATATCCCCCCCTGCTTTTAACATTTCTGTCATGATCCCATCAGTTCCAGCTGCTTTAACCCCTTTCATTTTACGTAATGCCTCACGTACCTCCCCCACACTTACATTCTGCTCTTCTTCACTCCTAAAAGATGGTATACCTCCCTGACCAGTGCATGAAATTACTGCCTCTGTTTCTTCCTTAACATTTAAAAGTTCCTCAAAATATTCTCGCCATCTACCTAATACCTCCATCTCCCCATCTACCTAATACCTCCATCTCCCCATCTACTACCTCCCCTACTCTGTTTTTAACTGACAAATCCATACTTTCCCTAGGCTTTCTTAACTTGTTTAACTCACTCCAAAATTTTTTCTTATTTTCATTAAAATTTCTTGACAGTGCCTCTCCCACTCTATCATCTGCTCTCCTTTTGCACTCTCTCACCACTCTCTTTACCTTTCTTTTACTCTCCATATACTCTGCTCTTCTTATAACACTTCTGCTTTGTAAAAACCTCTCATAAGCTACCTTTTTCTCTTTTATCACACCCTTTACTTCATCATTCCACCAATCACTCCTCTTTCCTCCTGCACCCACCCTCCTATAACCACAAACTTCTGCCCCACATTCTAATACTGCATTTTTAAAACTATTCCAATCCTTTTCAACCCCCCCACTACACATCTTTGCACTAGCCCACCTTTCTGCCAGTAGTCGCTTATATCTCGCCTTAACTTCCTCCTCCCTTAGTTTATACACTTTCACCTCCCTCTTACTTGTTATTGCCACCTTCCTCTTTTCCCAACTACCTCTTACTCTAACTGTAGCTACAACTAAATAATGATCCATAAGTATTATACTATATTGCACTGTAAGTATATACAGTGGACCCTCGCCTAACGATATTAATCCGTTCCTGAGAGCTCATTCTTAGCCGAAATTATTGTTAGCCGATTTAATTTTCCCCATAAGAAATAATGGAAATCCAATTAATCCGTTCCAGACAGCCAAAAGTATTAAATTTTTTTTTTCATGAAATATACATTTCCCTACAAAGAAAACAATAAGACATGCACAATAACTACATAAATAAATATTAAAATGACACTTACCTTTATTGGAGAGTATTGATGAGTGATGAGACACTGTTTTTCTTGAACACTGGGATTTTCAGAGTGATACACCAGTAAAGGCTTCACTTTCCAATCCCCACTAGTATTGTGATGAATGGTTTGAAAAACCGACAAGTTGAAGATTGAGACACTTATGCAGCATATGGGAATCTTTATTCAGGAAACGTTTCGCCACACAGTGGCTTCATCAGTCCATGAGAGTTAGCCTGTCTTTCATAGGCTTGTGTCCTGGGAGTGCCTTTTCCTCCTGAGTAATGTAGGTCCTGTTTGGCATTTTCTTCCAGAACAGGCCTGTTTCATCACAATTGAACACTTGTTGAGGGATGAATTTTTCAGCTTCGCCATGCCTTATCACACTGTGTATGCCACTATGATTCTTAAATCTCTCAAACCAACCTTTGCTGGCCTTAAATTCACCAAAATGAGCACTAGTTCCAGGCATTTTTTCCTGTTCACCTGGGTGTTAGTCGACTGTTGTGGGTCGCATCCTGGGGGACAAGATTAAGGACCCCAATGGAAATAAGTTAGACAGACCTCGATGATGCACTGACTTTCTTGGGTTAACCTGGGTGGCTAACCCTCTGGGGTTAATCGTTTCTTGGTAATTGTTTCACGTTAAGCCACACCAACAACACTCTCTCTGGATTGTAGACGAATGGTTCAAAGAACCGACACGTTAAATTAAACACATGTGCAACTCTTGGGTATCTTAATTGAGGAAACATTTTGCCACACAGTGGCTTCATCAGTCCATACATACCCTTTGTATGGACTGATGAAGCCACTGTGTGGCGAAACGTTTCCTCAATAAAGATACCCAAGAGTTGCACATGTGTCTAATTTAACAACACTCTCTCCACATCTTTGAGTAGTACAGCTGATTTTGGTGCAGCAACAGCTGACTGTGGTGCAGCAGCAGCTGACTGTGGTGCAGCAGCAGCTGACTGTGGTGCAGCAGCAGCAGCTGACTGTGGTGCAGCAGCAACTGACCATGGTGCAGGAGCAGCTCACCGTGGTTCAGCAACAGCTGACTGTGGTGCAGCAGCAGTTCACCATGGTGCAGCAACAGCTGACTGTGGTGCAGCAGCAGCTGACATTGGTTCAGCAACAGCAGACTGGTGCAGCAGCAGTTGACATGGTGCAGCAGCTGCTGACTGTGGTGCAGTAGCAGCTGATCGTGGTGCAGCAACAGCTGACTGGTCCAGCAACAGCTGACTGGTGCAGCAACAGCTGATGGTGGTGCAGCAACAGCTGACCGTGGTGCAGCAGCAGCTGACCATGGTGCAGCAACAGCTGACTGGTCCAGCAACAGCTGACGGTGGTGCAGCAGCAGCTGGCTGTGGTACGATAGTATTTCTCACAGTTTTTACCACAGGGTTGGCACTAGAAGCTTTCTTTGGGCCCATGGTAGCTTATTTAGCAGTTACAAGCACTATAAACAATGGAATAATACAAAATGTATCAAATGTATGCATGCAACCGGCCACCCTGGCTTGTAAACAATGGCGGCAGTGCTGGATGGACAGGTTTGGGACGAGTCATGTTGGTCAGAAACAGCTGATGGTGGTGCAGCAGCAGCAGCTGACCGTGGTGCAGCAGCAGCTGACTCTGGTGCAGCAGCAGCTGACTGTGGTGCGGGAGCAGCTCACCGTGGTTCAGCAACAGCTGACTGTGGTGCAGCAGCAGTTCACCATGGTGCAGCAGCAGCTGGCTGTGGTGCAGCAGCAGCTGACAGTGGTTCAGCAACAGCTGACTGTGGTGCAGCAGCAGTTGACCATGGTGCAGCAGCAGCTGACTGTGGTGCAGCAGCAGCTGATCGTGGTGCAGCAGCAGCTGACTGTGGTGCAGCAGCAGCAGCTGACAGTGGTTCAGCAACAGCTGACTGTGGTGCAGCAGCAGTTGACCATGGTGCAGCATCAGCTGACTGTGATGCAGCAGCTGCTGACCATGGTGTAGCAACAGCTGACGGTGGTGCAGCAGACTGGTGCAGCAACAGCTGACCGTGTTGCAGCAACACCTGACTGTGGTATGATAGTATTTCTCACCCTTTTTACCACAGGGCTGGCACTAGAAGCTTTCTTTGGGCCCATGGTGGCTTATTTAGCAGTTACAAGCACTATAAACAATGGAATAATACAAAATGTATCGAATGTATGCATGCAACCAGCTACCCTGGCTTGTAAACAATGACGGCAAGGCAGCTGAGGTGCTCAGGCTGGACGGACAGGTTTGGGAGGAATCACGTTGGGCAAGTTTTTTATCGTTAAGCGGGCCAAAATTTTTATACTCAAATGCTTCGTTAGGCGGATTTAACGTTATGCAATGCATTCGTTAGGCGAGGGTCCACTGTACAATGAAGCCTCAGTTTTCGTGATAATTCCATTCTGAAAAGTCTTACGAAAACCAAATCATATGAAAACTGAAGCAATATTTCCCATAAGAAATAATGTAAATCTAATTTATCCATTGCAGACACCCATAAATATTAAAAAAAAATACATTTTATAGAGCATAACTGTAGTTATACATGCAGAAAACAATGAAAAATAAATATGAATGACTAATGAAATGGATAAGTGAACATTTAACATCACTTTTACCTTTAATGAAGACTTGCTGGCATATGGAAGATGGCAAAGAGGGGAGAGGGAGGAGGAGATGTTATTGTTTGGAAGGGAAATCCCCATCCATAAGGCTTTCAGGTATCAAGGCCATTTCCAGGGTTATTTCACTTCTGTGTCTTTTACTGGCACCAGGACCAACTTGTGAATCACTGTACCCCTGTCGCACAAAAAATCCGTCCAGAGAGGTCTGTTTCTTGTGTCTCTTTAAGATTTGCCTAAAATGGGACAAGGCATTATCATTGAACATGTTGCAGACATGGCTTGCAACAGCTTCGTTAGGGTGATATTTCTCCACAAAACTTTGCAACTCACTGTACTTTGTACACATGTCCTTAACCCCTTGACTGCCGCAACCTACAATCCTGAGGTGTCTCCTAGTGTCACAGAATTTCCGAAAAAAAACATTCTTATGAAATTATAGAGAATTTTCCCAATTGTATTGACACCAAAAGAACGAGATTTGATGGAAAACTGACGGAATTACGCCCTCGCGAAGTTAGCGACCTCGGCGATATTTATGAATTGGTGATTTTGCCCACTTTGAGCCCTATTTTCGGCTAATTTCATTGCTCCAATCGACCAAACTCATAGCTATTTCTTTAGAACTCCATTTTTTCTATCGATTGAGTGCAAGAGACTGCCCATTTACCGATTTCAACTACCCAATAATGTGGTCAGAAATTTGCAATTTGGCCAATATCACGCAAATTAAAAAAGATGCCAATTTTAAAATAGGGTCCAGAATGAACACTGCAGACATTCCTGGCTCTAAAATAACATTTTCTTTGTTCATCAGTCACATCTCCAGGCCCCTCTGATATTACTCTTGCTCTCTATTTTGAATTTTTATTCAAACAAAAAATAGAAGATTTACTGTTATGCAGACTACTGCAATATTGTAATAATTGTACCAATAATGTCAACCCATTCATGACTGCATATTAGAATGGCTACTTGGACTTTTATTGGAAAATGACATCATTTGTTTACTTTTGAACATCAGCAAAAATCAAACATTTCCCCTACTTTGAGCTCCATTTGAAGGTTCTTTTCATAGTAAAACCAATCAAAATCACCTCTGTTTCTATGTTATGTTTTACATTTTATCAAATGAGACCAAGAAAACGAGCATACATAAATACTATATGAAAATAGACCACAAAGCCGGCATTTTAATTAAAAAAAATGGTCTGAGTTTTTTTCTCACTGTGCACTGCGTTCTGCAGGATTTTTATATGGTGCACACCAACTGCACAAACCCATTCTCTCACATGTGGGCCTACCAGCTTTCTCCTGCTTGATTTGAAGCCGCTAGAATTTATGAGTACTTATACGTGTTGGTGGCAGCAGGCACCAGCCAAGACTGAGTGGCGACGCAAGCTAGCTACTGACTCAGCAGTTTCCGAGACAAAGCTCTCTGTCATCCACCTCAAGGAACACATCAAGTTCCTATACACTTGTAAATATATAATAGAACATTACTAATATACAACATTTTTGCATATTTTTGTTGTAAACAATTATTGTAAACAAAATAATGATGAAAATATAAGTGTGTTTATTGTGTTGAATACAACAGTACCATATAGTACCATATGGTACAATGAACCATATGGTATCATTGTACTGTATGGTACAATGTACCTTATGGTACCATATGGTGCAATGGTACTATGTGTTGAATACAACAGTACCATATAGTACCATATGGTGCAATGGTACCATATAGTACCTTGTACCATACAGTACAATGATACCATATGGTTCATTGTACCATATGGTACTATATTACTGTTGTATTCAACACAATAAACACACTTATATTTTCATCATTATTTTGTTTACAATAATTGTTTACAACAAAAATATGCAAAAATGTTGTATATTAGTAATGTTCTATTATATATTTACAAATGTACTGGAATTCGGCATGTTCCTTGAGGTGGATGACAGAGAGCTTTGTCTCGGAAACTGCGGAGTCAGTAGCTAGCTTTTGTCGCCACTCAGTCTTGGCTGGTGCCTCGTGCCACCAACACCTCCTATTCACCATATGGTACACGGTATCATATGTTACAGGGTACCATATGGTACATTGTACTATATGGTATAGGGTACCATGCAGTACAGGAAAACATATGGTGTAGGGTACCATATTGTGCAGGGTACCATATGATACAGGGTACCATATGGCACAGGGTACCATATGGTTTGGGGTACCATACAGTACAGGACACCATATGGTACAGATACAAGGATCCCTATGGAAATAAGTCACCCTGACTTTTTTTGGGTTATCCTAGGATTTTATACATATGCTGCTATGTATAATAATCCATGTAATTGTATTTCTGTACACCTGAATAAAGTTACTCAAGTGCATGTGGCATCATAAGTAACTTTATTTAGGTATACACAAATAAAGTTACATAGAATATCATACTTAGCAGCATATGTTTGGAGAACCTAGGGTAACCCAAAAAAGTCGGACAGACTTATTTCCATTAGGGTCCCTGTACCCTGTACTATATGGTACAATGTACCATGTAATATAATGTACCATATGGTATAATGTACCATATGGTACAATGTACCATATGGTACAATGTACCATATGGTACAGTGTACCATATGGTACATTGTACCATATGATACCATTGTATGACATGGCACCAATGTACCATATGGCACCATTGTACCATATGGCACCATTGTACCATATGGTACAATGGTACTATTTGGTTCAAAACCATAGAATTCTTCTTCAGCTCTACTTCCATCAGTCTTAGAACTGTAAATTGTGAAGAGGAGAGTCAGAATTCGCCCGGAGAGTGAGAGGGGAGTGAGAGCTTCCTTGCCGCCAGGCACGATGAACAAAGCTACTTTGGTGGTGTTCCCACAATGCCATGCGGGTGTCCAGATTTTTTCTATAGTGTGCACACTGACCACCCAGACTCATTCTCTCAAATGTAGGCCTACCAGCCTTCTCGCGCTAAATTTGACGCCGCTAGAATTTTGGCGTAGATCTACGGTTTGGACCCCCAACATAAAGCCGTAGATCTATGGCACGAACCTTGAAAGTGTTAATAATAATTATAATATGTATATATTAATAATAATTATAATGCGTACCTACTAAGAATAATAATTATAACAATAATCATAGTAATAGTGCCAAATACTTCAAAATAGAAATTGGTAACCCTCTGGTTGGCTCTAGGTACGACTAGACCTTGGCTATCTCAGTGCCAACCAAGGGTGAAAAGGAAGAGGAGGTGAGCTGCTCTGACTGACTGCAGCAGACCCTTGGGATGCATAACTTTGTCTTACATTGTACAAATTTCTTACATAATGCCTCGCTCAAAGAGACAGTATTCGTGTACAATGAGCAAGAAGCTCAGGAAGTGATTAGAAACTATGAAAAAAATTAGAGAAATGAAGAAGGCAGCTGGCCACCACCACCACCACCACTGTGGCTGCCGCTGCCACCACCACCACTATGGCCACAGTGATCACATCTTCACCTATATATACATCTGTCTTGACCACACCTGTGGTTACATATGTGACAACCTCACCACTCATCATAGATAAACATAAGCTAGGTGTGGGGTTATGGACTAGGAAGATACTAGGGAGGGAGAGTAAATGGCGGCAGGATGCTGGCCAGCGTTGCCATCACTCGCCATATTATGGCCTATTTTATTCATGCTAGAGTTTATATCATGTTTCTGTGTTATTAGTATTGTTTATTATGTCATATTAGATGAACTGTGATAGATAACTAAGCCATAGAATTGATTTTAGCATTATTTTGTCATGCCTCCTGAAAGGCTGGAACGGATTAATTGCACTTCAATTAATTTAAATGAGGAAAATTGACTCAGCATATGAACAAATCAGGATATGAACAAGGTCACAGAATGGATTAAGCTCGTAAGCCGAGGTTCCACTGTACTATATGCATTTTATCACTCTAGTGAGCATTAACCCTTTGACTGTTTTGGTTGTATACATATACAGTGGTCCCTCGCTTATTGTCGTTAATCCGTTCCTGGAAGTACTACGATTATTGAAATAGACGATTTTCTAATCAATTTTCCCCATAAGAAATAATGTAAATACAATTAATCCATTCCTGACACCCAGAAGTATTAACCCTTTCAGGGTCCGTCCCATAGATCTACGGCTTTAAGTTCAGGGTCCAAACCGTAGATCTACGTCATGAGCTCAGCTCACTCTGATAAACTGTGAGTGGTACATTTGGGCCTAGATATGAGAGAATACATCTATGTGGTATGTGTGCACCATATAAAACAAATCCTGCAGCACATTGTGTATAATGAGAGAAAAAACTGAGACCATGATTTTCGATTAAAACAGTGACTTTGCAGTGTTTTTTCGTATGTTTTTTATAGTTGTATTTGCGATTTCTTGGTCTCATTTGATAGAATGGAAGGCATATTACAGAAATAGGGATTATTTTGATTGGTTTTAGCACTGGAAATGGCTTGAAACTGAGCTCAAAGTAGCGGAAATGTTAAAATTTTGCCGATGTTCAAGAGTAAACAAACGACCTCACACGTCTAATACACACCAGCTGGTGGGTCTAATATACATTTACAAATGCGGTGATGATATTTATACTATTATTACAATTTTGCATAACAGTAAATCTTCAATTTTTTGGTGTGAATAAAAATTCATTATGTGAATAAGAAATCAAATTGGAATTTATTTGTAAAGCCTCAAAACGTAACTAATGAACAGAGGAAATGTTAGTTTAGTGCCAGGAATACCTACATTGTTTATTCTGGACCCTATTTTGAAACTGGAATATTTTGAACTTTGTGTTAAATTGGCCAAATTACCAATTTCCAATCACATTATTTTGTAGTTGAAACAGTTGACTTGGCGATTTCTTGTGCTCAATCGATTGAATAGAAGTAATACTAGTGAAATAGCTAAGAATTTGGTCGACTGGAATAATGTAATTGGCCTAAAATGGGAGTCAAAGTCGGCAAAATCGCCGATTCGTAAATATCACTGACACATCAAAATTTGCGAGAGCATAATTTCGTCAATTTTCCATCAAATTTCGTACTTTTTGTTTTATTACCTTCACAAAAGGATTCTCTACCATTTCATAAGAAAAAATAAAAAATTTTTTTTTTTTTTTAAATTCTTGGACACTGGGGCACCACTTCAGATTTTGGCCTTGGACCCTGAAGGGGTTAAAACAAAAATTTTTTACGTGAAATATACATGTAGTACAGGTCCTCCATCACAAATCCGGCATCATTGGGACCTGTAGTATACCGGATTACTGAGTTTTCCAGATTACAGAGTAGTTAGGTTAGAATACACTTAATAAAATTAACCAACTTGACCGACGCAAAAATCGAACATTTCCTGTACTTTGAGCTCAATTTCAAGGTACTTTTCGTCATGAAAGCAATCAAAATCATGTCTATTTCTGTAATATATCTTCCATTCCATCAAATGAGCCCAAAAAAATGAGAATACAACCATAAAAAACTATACAAAAATATACTGCAAAGAGGCGGCTAATGGCTGAGAAGTGAACTCCCTTATTTATCATCCGTCTTTTTTATTTTTGTTGTATGTTAAGAAGCATCTTTCCATCATACATTGCCCAAGTTTCAATGAGATAGCCCAACAAACAACCGGGAAAAAAATATATATATATTTTTTTTTTATCACACTGGCCGATTCCCACCAAGGCAGGGTGGCCCGAAAAAGAAAAACTTTCATCATCATTCACTCCATCACTGTCTTGCCAGAAGGGTGCTTTACACCGCAGTTTTTAAACTGCAACATTAACACCCCTCCTTCAGAGTGTAGGCACTGTACTTCCCATCTCCAGGACTCAAGTCTGGCCTGCTGGTTTCCCTGAACCCCTTCATAAATGTTACTTTACTCACACTCCAACAGCACGTCAAGTATTAAAAACCATTTGTCTCCATTCACTCCTATCAAACACGCTCACGCATGCCTGCTGGAAGTCCAAGCCCCTCGCACACAAAACCTCCTTTACCCCCTCCCTCCAACCTTTCCTAGGCCGACCCCTACCCCGCCTTCCTTCCACTACAGACTGATACACTCTCGAAGTCACTCTGTTTCGCTCCATTCTCTCTACATGTCCGAACCACCTCAACAACCCTTCCTCAGCCCTCTGGACAACAGTTTTGGTAATCCCACACCTCCTCCTAACTTCCAAACTACGAATTCTCTGCATTATATTCACACCACACATTGCTCTCAGACATGACATCTCCACTGCCTCCAGCCTTCTCCTCGCTGCAACATTCATCACCCATGCTTCACACCCATATAAGAGCGTTGGTAAAACTATACTCTCATACATTCCCCTCTTTGCCTCCAAGGGCAAAGTTCTTTGTCTCCACAGACTCCTAAGTGCACCACTCACTCTTTTCCCCTCATCAATTCTATGATTCACCTCATTTTTCATAGACCCATCTGCTGACACGTCCACTCCCAAATATCTGAATACATTCACCTCCTCCATACTCTCTCCCTCCAATCTGATATCCAATCTTTCATCACCTAATCTTTTAGTTATCCTCATAACCTTAGTCTTTCCTGTATTCACTTTTAATTTTCTTCTTTTGCACACCCTACCAAATTCATCCACCAATCTCTGCAACTTCTCTTCAGAATCTCCCAAGAGCACAGTGTCATCAGCAAAGAGCAACTGTGACATCTCCCACTTTGTGTGTGATTCTTTATCTTTTAACTCCACACCTCTTGCCAAGACCCTCGCATTTACTTCTCTTACAACCCCATCTATAAATATATTAAACAACCACGGTGACATCACACATCCTTGTCTAAGGGCTACTTTTACTGGGAAATAATTTCCCTCTTTCCTACATACTCTAACTTGAGCCTCACTATCCTCATAAAAACTCTTCACTGCTTTCAGTAACCTACCTCCTACACCATACACCTGCAGCATCTGCCACATTGCCCCCCTCTCAACCCTGTCATATGGTATTTTTCATATATTAACAGATAATAATATAATGCCGAAAGTCTCTATTTTAGCTATAAACGGGGACTTTTGCGCTATAATATTAAGTGATGAATATATTCTCTTAAAGTAGTTAAATAACACAGGATGACCAATTTCGAAGATATAACATTGTGACAGCATTGTAGGTATTTATTTGTACTTGTACTGTGTGAAATATTTTTGTAATGAGTGAGTTTTTGTGAATCAGATAAACTTTTTATCCATTCTATTTGTTCATTCTGATAATGATAACTATTTTTTTAATTCATTTATTTTAATAATGCATAAATTTGCTCCATAGACGCTGATGCAAACAGAATTCGAGAGGAGAGCTTTTACCAGCTGGCCACTTACACAGACAAACTTTATCGGGAAGTTCATCAACACTTGGAGTCTGATAACATTCAGACTAAGAGAGAGAATATTAAAAGATCCAGGGAAGAATGTTCTCGTGTGAAGACTCTTATACAGAGACAGAAGATTAGAGGTGTAGAGGCTGTGGAAGGTAGAGAGTTGATCAGGTGAGTGAGCTGGCTAGTCTGTTTAATGTACAGATATCCCCTAAACGGTCCAAACATTTATATACACATTCGCTTGCCCAGCGCTCTAAATATTTTGAAAAAAAAAAAATTGCCTTTTTATAGAAATAAAGAGCGCAATTTTCTAAGTGTTATAGGATAAACAAAAAAAAAGTTAGGGTCAGTACTTATCAAGATATGTGGCTGCGAAGTTCCCACTGGATACTCATCTGACGCTTGCAGCAGTGTAACTGATATACCTTTTTTTCTCATTTTTATATTATTTTAGATAATTTTTATGTTCTGATAATTACAATTTATAGTAGTTCTTGTGATTTCATAGCCAATCCTTGTTCTGACACTAATATTAGGTACTGAAATTTTACTCAAACACACTGACAGGTGAACATTTTGACATGCCTGGGTCATTTACTATTATCTAGGAATATATACAGAGTATTTATAGGTACCAGCAATGTTTTGGATACGCGGGAGTATATAATAATAACAAAAATAATAATAAGTTTCCTTGAAGCCTGAAGTAAGCCAAGTGTCAGTCCACTGCTGATGGTGCAGTGGTGACATTTAATGAGTGTCGACGGCCTTGCCTAAATTTGTTTTCACTGTTACACATAGACATGTCTGTCTGTCTGTCAAGCTCTCTGTCTATCTGTCTGTCTAGCTTTCTATCTGTCCGTCTAGCTCTCTGTTTATCTCTGTCTCTGCTTATCTGTCTCTGCTTGTCTCTCTGTCTGCCTGTCTCTCTGTCTGCCTGTCTCTGTCTGCCTGTCTGTCTGCTTGTCTCTCTCTGTCTCAGAGAGAGCCACTCATAAACCAACAGGTATTAAACATGATTGCATTGTCACGTCTGGTTCCTGAGCAAGTGTAAATATGTATTTGCCAGTCATGTTTATGCATTATATCTACAAGCACATTATAGCACTTTGTCTGGATTTTTTGGGTTATCCTAGGTAATTTACATTATGTATAATTGTATTTGTGTACCTGTGAGACAGAGATAGAGACAAATAGACAGAGACAGATAGAGATAAACAGTGATAGACATAGATACAGACAGACAGATGGAGATAGAGCCAGCCAGCCAGCCGGCCAGCCGGCCAGCCGGCCAGCCGGCCAGCCGGCCAGCCGGCCAGCCGGCCAGCCGGCCAGCCGGCCAGCCGGCCAGCCGGCCAGCCGGCCAGCCGGCCAGCCGGCCTGCCGGCCTGCCGGCCTGCCGGCCTGCCGGCCTGCCGGCCTGCCGGCCTGCCGGCCTGCCGGCCTGCCGGCCTGCCGGCCTGCCGGCCTGCCGGCCTGCCGGCCTGCCGGCCTGCCGGCCTGCCGGCCTGCCGGCCTGCCTGCCTGCCTGCCTGCCTGCCTGCCTGCCTGCCTGCCTGCCTGCCTGCCTGCCTGCCTGCCTGCCTGCCTGCCTGCCTGCCTGCCTGCCTGCCTGCCTGCCTGCCTGCCTGCCTGCCTGCCTGCCTGCCTGCCTGCCTGCCTGCCTGCCTGCCTGCCTGCCTGCCTGCCTGCCTGCCTGCCTGCCTGCCTGCCTGCCTGCCTGCCTGCCTGCCTGCCTGCCTGCCTGCCTGCCTGCCTGCCTGCCTGCCTGCCTGCCTGCCTGCCTGCCAGCCTGCCTGCCTGCCTGCCTGCCTGCCTGCCTGCCTGCCTGCCTGCCTGCCTGCCTGCCTGCCTGCCTGCCTGCCTGCCTGCCTGCCTGCCTGCCTGCCTGCCTGCCTGCCTGCCAAACACATATTACATGTTCCAGAATTGTTTCTCTTTATTTAAGGCATAGGATATAAGACATTCTGAAAGGGTGTTGCACAAGTGTTGCACATGGGTTATTATTGCAGTTTTTTATTTTTCATTGACCACTTGTGGCCACATCCACCTCAAAGCCACTAAACTTGGGGTCAACATTACTTTCCTCTTAAAAGGGGAGTGTTAATATGACGTGACATCAGTGAATCTTTGGTGCTTGCCACACTGTTTTCTCTAGCTGGTGCTCAATTTAATTGGTGTTCCCACAAGGTACTACGTGGTCCCAGATTTTTTTAATACTGTGCACACCGAGTGTTAAGACCCATTCTATGCTGACCAGGCATCTCAGGCCAATCATGCCAAATTTGGAGGCAGGAAAAAAAAAAGAAGATCTACATTCAGAGCTCTAGCGGTACTAACGTATATATACGTTTGGACCGTTTACAGGTTAAGCAGGTAAGTGAGCAGGCTAGTCTGCTTAATGTAGACAGTTAAGGTGAGTGAACAGGCTAGTCTGTTTAACTCTTTCACTGTTGGTCCCGTAATATTTGGGCCTGCAAGCCAGTGTCAGTCCTGTAATATACAGCCAAAATTCTAGCAGCTTCAGATCTGGTGGGAGAGAGCTGATAGGCCTACATGTGAGAAAATGGGTCTGTGTGCTCAGTGTGTGCAGTATGTAAAAAATCTGGGAGGCTGCAGTGCATTGTGGGAGTGCCAGTTCAGTACGCCTTGTTCACCATGCCTATCAGTAAGGAATACCTGACTCCCTGGCAAATTGGGACTTCTCTTCCCAAGTGATAGTTCTAACACAGACGGAAGTGTCAGTGATGATGAATTTTGTGGTTTTGAGAGTTTGTGACTGGAAGCACTGCCCAGGATACCAGATACAGATAGTGAAAAGGGAACCACACAGTGTTGGTGGTGCAGAAGACAGTGTGGGTGGTGGGGAAGATGGTGTGGGTGGTAGGGAAGACAGCTTGGGTGGTGGGGAAGACAGCATGGATGATGGGGAAGATGGTGTGGATGGTGGGGAAAATGGTGAGTGGTGGGGAAGACAGTATGGGTAATGTTACAGTTGGGAGGGAAGTTTTATAATATACATGCAGCAGCAGGTGGTGGTGGTGTAATGCTTCATGTAGCACCAGCGGCACCCCAGCCTGGTAGCCGTGCCACTGACTCAGCACATCCACTAGCAGCACCCCAGCCTGGTAGCCATGCCACTGACTCGGCACATCCACCAGTAGCACCCCTGCCTGGTAGCCGTGCCACTGACTCAGCACATCCACCAGCAGCACCCCAGCCTGGTAGCCGTGCCACTGACTCAGCACATCCACCAGCAGCACCCCAGCCTGGTAGCCATGCCACTGACTCAGCACATCCACCAGCAGCACCCCAGCCTGGTAGCCGTGCCACTGACTCAGCACATCCACCAGCAGCACCCCAGCCTGGTAGCCATGCCACTGACTCAGCACATCCACCAGCAGCACCCCAGCCTGGTAGCCATGCCACTGACTCAGCACATCCACCAGCAGCACCCCAGCCTGGTAGCCATGTCACTGACTCAGCACATACACAACAAAGGCCACCTTCAATCTCCCACACACCACAACAACCTGCACATCCACTACAACCTGCACAACCACAACAACCTGCACAATCACAACAACCTGCACAATCACAACAACCTGCACAATCACAACAACCCGCACAACCACAACCACCTGTCAATATCCATTATCCTCCAGCAGACTGCACCTGGGATTGCCAATTGGTGCCAATGAGTTGGTATATATACATTATTCATTATGTTGGTCTTACAGACCACAGAAGTTACTTGAAAAATATTAGAATGAAAAGAAAAAATAGAATAAAAGTAAAAATAATATTACTGAGTGAGCGGCAGTTGCCGATGTTGCTGTCGACTGTTTACTTTCTGTCAGCTTCATGCCTCCATATCTTGGTAAATACTGATCGCAATTTTTTTCTTTTAAAACACTTAGAAAAATATTCTTCTTCTTGTTAATATTTTTTAACACAGAGCAAGTTTGTGATCAGAGATCTTGGCAGTGAAAGGGTTAATGTAGACAGTTAAGCAGGTGAGTGAGCAGGTTAGTCTGTTTAATGTAGGCATTTACATTACTCCTGGAAAATCGTAGAGGGATTTGTCTCAAGCCTGCACACAGAAATCACTCCCTCCAAAAGTAAAAGACTCGGCAGGAGATGCAACATCCCCCAATGAAAAGCAGGGGTGCCATGAGTACACTAAGAGATAACAAAATAAGTTGTTAGGTAAGACACATATGCAACAGTTAGGTATCTTTATTTCGAAACGTTTCGCCTACACAGTAGGTTTCTTCAGTCGAGTACAGAAGAGTTGATAGAAGCAGAAGAGACTTGAAGAAGCCTACTGTGTAGGCGAAACGTTTCGAAATAAAGATACCTAACTGTTGCATATGTGTCTTACCTAACAACCTGTCGGTATTTTATACCATTTTAATGTTCAACAAAATAAGTGTCAGGGGTCCAAGACTATTTAACTGCCTCCCAGCATACATAAGGGGAATTACCAATAGACCCCTGTCTGTCTTCAAGAAGGCTCTGGATGGGCATCTAAAGTCAGCACCTGACCAGTCGGGCTGTGGTTTGTACGTTGGTTTATGTGCAGTCAGCAGTAGCAACCTGGTTGATCAGGCCCTGATCCACCATGAGGCCTGGTCTCAGACTGGGCCGTGGTGGCGTTTACTCCCAGGACACCCTCCAGGTATACTCAGATAGGTAAACTGACTCTATCTCCCTCCCTCCCTCCCCTCCCTCCCTCCCCCTCCCTCCCCCCTCCCTCCCTCCCTCCCTCTCTCTCTCTCTCTCCCCTCCCTCCCTCTCTCTCCCTCCCCTCCCTCTCTCTCTCTCTCTCTCTCTCTCTCTCTCTCTCTCTCTCTCTCTCTCTCTCTCGCTCTCTGTCTCTCTCTCTCTCCAGGCCACCTGGCCTGGTGGCTAAAGCTCCCGCTTCACACACGGAGGGCCCGGGTTCGATTCCCGGCGGGTGGAAACATTTCGGCACGTTTCCTTACACCTGTTGTCCTGTTCACCTAGCAGCAAAGAGGTACCTGGGTGTTAGTCGACTGGTGTGGGTCGCATCCTGGGGGACAAGATTGAGGACCCCAATGGAAATAAGTTAGACAGTCCTCGATGACGCACTGACTTTCTTAGGGTTATCCTGGGTGGCTAACCCTCCGGGGTTGGGAAAAATCCAGCGAAATCTCTCTTATCTCTCTCTCTCTCACTCTCTCTCTCTCTCTCTCTCTCTCTCTCTCGCTCTCTCTCTCTCTCTCTCTCTCTCTCTCTCTCCCCCTCCCTCTCTCTCTCTCTCTCTCTCTCTCTCTCTCTCTCTCTCTCTCTCTCTCTCTCTCTCTCTCTCTCTCGCTCTCTCTCTCTCTCCTCCCCTCCTCTCTCTCCCCTCCCCTCCCCTCCCTCCCCTCCCTCCCTCCCCTCCCCTCCCTCCCTCCCTCCTCCCTCCCTCCCTCCCTCCTCCCTCCCCTCCCCTCCCCTCCCCTCCCCTCCCTCCCTCCCCTTCCCCTCCCCTCCCTTGCCCTCCCCTCCCAGCCTTCCCCTCCCTCCCTCCCCTCTCCCCCTCCCCTCCCACCCCTCCCCTCCCCTCCCACCCCTCCCCCTCCCCCTCCCACCCCTCCCCCTCCCCTCCCCTCCCACCCCTCCCCCTCCCCATACCCCTCTCCCTCCCCCTCCCCATCCCCTCTCCCTCACTGTTACTTGCCATCAGTTTCCCCAAGCTGATATAGCTTAGAGCAGCTGGCATTTCTTCTCTTGGATAAGTAAATGTCAGAGTACAGTCATCTGCATATGTATGGGATTCTGGGATGAGATGAAGAAGATCATTGAAGTAGACATAACAATGGTCCCAGTGGAACACTTGCCCCAGTAATGAAAATGAAATGAAGATGAAAATGTTTATTACCTTGCAAAGCTTACAGTGTGTGGTTGACAAGATAAAATATTAATTACAAGGAAGTCCTTTAGCGTGCCTACGCATTTCGGGCAGACTAATCCTAATTCTTACTCTATATTGACACAGGTTATGGAGCAGTGCATTTTAATATACAGTAGGGCCCCACTTATACGGCAGGTTAGGTTCCAGGCTACCACCGTAAAGCGGAAATCACCGTAAAGTGGAACACCCTTTTTTTCCCTTTTAAATGCATACAAATACAGTGGTCCCTCGTTTTTCGTAGTTAATCTGTTCCTGGAGTTGCTACTATTATTGAAATCTACGATTTGCGAATCAATTTTCCCCACAAGAAATAATGTAAATACAATTAATCTGTTCCTGACACCCAGAAGTATTAAAACAAAAAATTTTTTGTACATGAAATATAGATGTAGTACATAACCAGTACAATGGGAAATGATGAGTGAAACATTAACAGCATAACACTTACCTTTATTGAAGATTCTTCTTAGTGTATGGGAGACTGGAGGAGGAGAGAGATTGGATTGTTTACAGTTTGGAAGGGGAATCCCCTTCCATCAACACCTCGGGTACCAATTGCTTTTCTGGGGTTGCTTCTCTTCTCTGTTTCTTAATGCCACTAGGACCACCTTGAGAGTCACTGGAGTCCTGTCTCGCAAAATAACTGTGTAGAGAGCTCTCTTTCTGGCGTCTCTTTAACACTTCCCTAAAATGGGCCAAGACTTTGTCACTGTACATGTTGCCAACATGGCTTGCAACAACCTTGTCAGGGTGATGTTTCTCCATAAAGCTTTCCATCTTACCCCACATAGCAAAAATCTCTTTAACCCTTTGACTGTTTCAGGGCCCTCTCTGAAACTGTCATTCTATGTCGCCAAATATTCGAAAAAAAAAAAAATTATTTTTTCTTATGAAAATGTTAGGAATATTTTTACTAGTGTTTTAAGCCTAAAAAAAAATTTTTGCCATCAGTACTTACCGAGATATAGAGCCGCAAAGTTTGCGGCGACTGCCGCCCACCCGGTATTCTTTTATTTACTCTAATTCAAAGGTTTCTTGCATTTTTCAATATTTTTCTTTTTCAGGTAACTTATGTGGCCTGTGAGACCAATGTAAGGTGCATTGTTCAAATATACACTCATTATTTACAACACAATAACAGAACAAACTTTATCACTATTAGTTTGTGTATACACTTTGTTTACACAAACAAACAATACAAAACAATGTTTATTACTAGTGTTCCATAATATATATACATATGTACAGTCACTAACCACGTTCCTAGAACTGCTGCAGCTTGTGGAACTCTTTGAAACATGGGTATATGCAGAGGGGCACTTCACACTCCTCACACATAAAACGAGTGTCTCTGCGTGTTTGTGGGCGTTTTGTGGTATGCATACATACATAACACCTCTTCTGAGCATTTTTCTTGGCAGTAGTAGGAGGCAGTTGTATGGGGTAGTGATCACCAGGCCTCAAACGAGATGACGTCTGTGGGCGCTGGTCTATTGCAGGAGTTGCTCCTTTGTACTTTGCAATTATTTGTCTGATTACTGACAGGCAAAATTCACCATATTTTGGTGTTTTGTTGGTCTTCAACTTGTATATGTTATAAGCATTTAGCATAGAGATATCAACAAGATGGAAAAAAAGTTTGATATACCACTTATAACTCTTGCGTACACAGTCTGCAAACCCAATCTGCATGTCACATTTGTCCACTAAGCGCATATTGAGGTTGTAGTCCATGACAGCTGCAGGCTTTAGAATGGGTTCATTGGTCTCTCTGTTGTCCCTGCCACTGGGTACCATTTCGTTTGTGTGAACTGATGTCAACAATGTGACATCACGTTTGTCATGCCACCGAAATGCCATGATGTCATTGGCAGCAAAGGCTTGCACCTCACCTCTGCGAGTGCCAGCGTCGAACCTTGGCATATGTTTGCGATTACCACGCACTGTGCCACACACGTCTGTCAAGTTCACTCGCAAGAAATCACTGAGTAAGGGGCTTGTGTACCAGTTATCAGTAAATAACATATGCCCCTTACCAAGATATGGTTCCATCATTGTTCGAACCACATCACCAGAGATACCCAATAACTTCATGGTATCTCTCAAAGTATTTTTGCCAGTGTACACAATAATATCTAAAACAAGACCACTTCTGCAATCACACAGTACAAATAGCTTTATACCAAAGCGTTTCCTCTTGCTTGGTATATATTGCTTGAATGAGAGTCTTCCTTTGAATAAAATCAAGGACTCATCAATAACAAGCTTCCTGAAGGGATAAAAATACATGCAGCACTTTTGTTTCAGGTACATAAACACATTTCTTATCTTATATAACCTGTCGCTTCTGTCAGGCCTGGTTTTGTCTGAAAAGTGTAACATACGCAACAGTATCAGGAAACGATTGACACCTATAATGTCACTAAAACCTGGAGTTGAAATCAGGCGATCTGTTGTCCAGTATGTGGTGACAGTGTGCTTATACACATGTGGCATAAGCATTATTGTGGCAAAAAACAGGTACATCTCTGCCACAGTTGTCTCCTTCCACTTGTGTAGCCGTGATTTTGGTGAGAGAATTGTATTTGCCATGGTGTATTCACAGTATGTGTTGGTTTCCCTGACAATGATGTCCATCAGGGGTTCATCGAAGAATAACTCAAAGCAGTCCAGTTCACTGGCATTGTTCCCAAGTGGACAAGATGGCTTTATTCCACTTTGTGTTTCATCAAAGTCATGGGGACTGGGAACAAACTCGTCACCGTCCTGCCAATCCCAGATGCGGTCTGCTGGTGGGGTCTGGATATTGTACCGTGGTTGTGGCTGTGGTTGTGGCTGTGCAGGTTGTGGTGGTGCAGGTTGTGGCAGTGTGGGGTAGGGTGAGGCTGGTTGTTCTGCTGAGTCAGCCGCGTGGCTAGTAGCGTGGCCCGGTGATGGTGCCACATGGGCCGTGCCACCCTCACTATCACCACCACTGCCTCCTCCCTCACTGTCACCATTCATACCCATCGTTACAATATCGTCATCTTCACTATCAGGTCGTGGTGTTGGGCCACGGGATGTGCTCCCAGAGTTTCTCCTTCCCCTTGGAACAACATATGAAACACTACCAGACCGCATGCTACGTCGTACATACTGGCGCTTCACTGGGGAATATTCACTCTCACTGTCACTAGAACTGCTTTCAATGACCTTGAAATCACTATCACTATCACTGCTATCATCAGGGTGTTGTACACGACCAAATAGTTTCCTCTTTCGTCCTGGTACAGGCGAAGGTGAATGTGAACAAGCCGGCACAGCACCAGAGGTCGAAGGTTGTGGGTCATCTGGGTTTTCGTCACTATTTACGTTATCCTGGGCACTTTTTTCGGTAACACTCACTTGAAAACCCTTGAATTCACTGTCACTGACATTTTCATCGCTGTTAGAGCTATCACTTGGGAACAAAAGACCTCCAATCCGCCGAGGAGTGAGGAACTTCTTACCGAGAGGCATGGTGAAAATGGACTGACAACATGGCGTTCCCACAATGCACCGCTAGGTCCCAGATTTTTTTCACAGGGTGCACACCGACCACTGAGACCCATTCTCTCCCGTGTAGGCCTACCAGGCCTTTGGCGCGCGATTTGAAGCCGCTAGAATTTGTGCGTATAAATACGTCAGAAACATTGGCTCGTAAGACGTATTTATACGTCGGAAACAGTCAAAGGGTTAATTTCTGAAGAAGGCACCTTCTTCCATCTCTCTTCCTCCTCCTCTGCAGCAAGATTCTGAGCTGCGATCTGTTGCTGTTCTTAAATTCAATCGTATTTCTCACCTTCTTTACCACAGGCTTGGCACTAGCAGCTTTCTTTGGAGCCATGGTAGCTTATTTAGTACTTGCAAGCACTAAAATGAGTGGAATATTATGAAATATTTTGTAGGAGCACGTGAGGGAACCTTCGCTCACTGGTAAACAATGCCAGACTGGCTGGGTAGGGAGGCCGCCCCGGCTCACACCGTGCGTACGCGTCCCGGACAAACTACTATTTGCTAGTCAACCTATGATTAGCGAGCCCATGTTTATACGAAAATATCCCTATGATTTCCGAAATACAGTGGACCCCCGCATACCGTTGGCATCACATAACGTTAAATCTGCATACCGATACATTTTATCACTAAGATTTTGCCTCGCAAACCGCTAAAAAACCCGCTCAACGCTATTCGTCCGAGACGCGTCTAATGTGCGGCCTGAGCCAGCCTCACATGTTTCGCCGGTGGCATTGTTTACCAGCCAGCCTCCGCAGTAACATCCAAGCATACAATCGGAACATTTCGTATTATTACAGTGTTTTTGGTGATTTTATCTGCAAAATAAGTGATCATGGGCCCCAACAAAGCTTCTAGTGCCAACCCTACAGGAATAAGGGTGAGAATTACTATAGAGATGAAGAAAGATCATTGCTAAGTATGAAAGTGGAGTGCGAGTCTCCGAGCTGGCCAGGTTGTATAGTAAACCCCAATCAACCATCGCTACTATTGTGTCCAACAAAACGGCAATCAAGGAAGCTGTTCTTGCCAAAGGTTCAACTGTTTTTTTGAAACAGAGATCGCAAGTGATGGAAGATGTTGAGAGACTCTTATTGGTATGGATAAATGAAAAACAGATAGCAGGAGATAGCATCTCTCAAGTGATCGTAAGTGAAAAGGCTAGGAAGTTGCATGAGGATTTAATTAAAAAAATGCCTGCAACTAGTGATGATGTGAGTGAATTTAAGGACAGCAAAGGTTGGTTTGAGAGATTTAAGAAGCATAGTGGCATACATAGTGTGATAAGGCATGGTGAGGCTGCCAGTTCGGACCACAAAGCAGCTGAAAAATATGTGCAGGAATTCAAGGAGTACATAGACAGTGAAGGACTGAAACCTGAACAAGTGTTTAATTGTGATGAAACAGGCCTGTTTTGGAAGAAAATGCCAAGCAGGACCTACATTAATCAGGAGGAAAAGGCACTCCCAGGACATAAGCCTATGAAAGACAGGCTTACTTTGTTGATGTGTTCCAATGCTAGTGGTGATTGCAAAGTGAAGCCTTTATTAGTGTATCACTCAGAAACTCCCAGAGCGTTCAGGCAAAAGAATATCCTCATGGCTAATTTGTGTGCTCTGGAGGGCAAACAGTAAGGCATGGGTCACTAGGGACTTTTTCTATGACTGGTTACACCAAGCATTTGCCCCCAATGTGAAAGATTACCTAACTGAAAAGAAATTAGACCTTAAGTGCCTCCTGGTGTTAGACAATGCCCCTGGTCATCCTACAGACGTGGCAGAGCGACTTTATGGGGACATGAGCTTCATTAAGGTGAAGTTTTTGCCTCCTAATACCACTCCTCTCCTGCAGCCCATGGACCAGCAGGTTATTGCAAACTTCAAAAAACTGTGCACAAAAGCTCTGTTTGAAAGGTGCTTTGTAGTGACCTCAGAAACTCAATTGACTCTAAGAGAGTTTTGAAGAGATCACTTTAATATCATCAATTGTGTAAACCTTATAGGTAAGGCTTGGGAGGGAGTGACTAAGAGGACCTTGAACTCTGCTTGGAAGAAACTGTGGCCAGAATGTGTAGACCAAAGGGATTTTGAAGGGTTTGAGGCTAACCCTGGGAATCCTATGCCAGTTGAGGAATCCATTGTGGCATTGGGAAAGTCCTTGGGGGTTGGAGGTTAGTGGGGATGATGTGGAAGAGTTGGTGGAGGAGGACAATGAAGAACTAACCACTGATGAGCTGCTATATCAACTTCAACAGCAAGAGGCCAGACCTGAGGAAACTGGTTCGGAGGACGGGAGAGAGAAATTGAAGAAGTTGCCTACTTCAAAGATTAAGGAAATGTGTGGAATGTGGCTTAAAGTGCAAACCTTTTTTGATGACAATCACCCTAACACAGCTATTGCAAGCCGTGCTGGTGACTATTACACTGACACTGTTGTGAAACACTTTAGGAAAGTCGTAAAGGAGCGAGAGGTACAGGCCACTATGGACAGATATGTTGTGCGACAGAAGTCCAGTGACTCTGAAGCTGGTCCTAGTGGCATTAAAAGAAGAAGGGAAGTAACCGCAGAAAAGGACTTGACACCTCAAGTCTTAATGGAAGGGGATTCCCCTTCTAAACACTAAGACTCTCTCCTCCTCCCATCCCATCAATCATCACCAGATCTTCAATAAAGGTAAGTGTCATGTAACTGTGCATGCCTTTTTCAGTTTGTGTGTATTAAACTCAATATTTCATGTGGTAAAATTTTTTTTTTCATACTTTGGGGTGTCTTGCACGGATTAATTTGATTTCCATTATTTCTTATGGGGAAAATTCATTCGCATAACAATAATTTCGCATAACAATGAGCTCTCAGGAACGGATTAATATCGTTATGCGGGGGTCCACTGTATATGATTCCTAAGATCTACGAAAAGCGAGGGAGCACTGTTCTAGATAACAAGTTTACACTAACATATATTAACCCTTTCAGGGTCCATCCCGTAGATCTACGGCTTCATGTTGAGTGTCCAAACAGTAGATCTATGCCAAAATTCTAGCGCTGTCAAATTTAGCGCGAAAACGCTCATAGGCCTACATGTGAGAGAACGGGTCTGCGTGGTGGGTGTGCGCCATAAACAAAAAATCTAGGCGCCCGCATAGCATTGTGGGAACGCCGGCTCAGTTACCCTTGTTCACCATGCCTCGTCGCAAGTCAGCTCTCACTCCCCGGAAAATTGGGACTCTCCTCTTCCTATCTGATAGTTCTGACACTGATGGAAGTGGAAATGAAGACGAATTCTACGACTTTGATCAGTTAGTGACCAAAAAGAATGACCAGGATATCGATAATAGTGCAGAAAACCCTAACGATCCTCAACCTTCTACCTCTGGTGTGGGCACTCGTGACTCACGGTCGGTTGTTCCTCATCGCAAGAGGAAACTAATATTTTCGCGTGGCCAGGCCTCTGACTTCAGTAATGATGATGATAGTGACGTGGACTGTGATTTTGTTGCGCTCAACGATCATTCGAGAAGTGATAGTGAGGAATCATATTCACCAGTGAAGCGTCGGTATGTTCGCCACCGCGTGCGCTCGGGTAGTGTACCCTATGCTGTGCCCAGGGGACGGAGTACATCCCAGAGTACATCCCGTGGCCCAACACCAGTTTTAGGTAGTGATAGTGAGGATGATGTGGCTACACTTGGCATGGATAGACCACAGGCATCAGTGGATGGTGTTAGTGGTGATGGTAGTGGCACCACCATGCGTGACTCTCCAGGCCACGCTGGGACCCACGCTGCTGACTCGTCAGTTCAAGGACAAAGCAGAGCGCCAGCCACCAGCCCACCACAACCACAACCACCCACACAACCAGCCTATGATGTCCAGTATCCACCAGCAAACCGTATCTGGGATTGGCAGCAAAATCCCAATTTTGTTCCCAACCCTCACCACTTTGATGACTCTCAAAGTGGAATTCTACCTACTTGTCCCCTTGGAACCACGGCCAATAAACTGGAATTCTTTGAATTATTCTTTGACCAGCCATTGATGGAAATTATTGTCAGGGAAAGTAATAAGTATTTTGAGTACACCATGGCAAATACGATCTTATCACCACAGTCAAGACTACACAGGTGGAAAGAGACAACTGTTGCAGAAATGTATTTGCTTTTTGCAACAATAATGCTTATGCCTCATGTCTATAAGTATAATACAAAAGCATACTTGTCCACAGATCGGCTAATTTCTACCCCGGTCTTCAGTGAAATCATACCAGTGAACAGGTTTATCTTACTCTTACGTATGTTGCACTTCTCTGACAAAACCAGGCCTGACAGAAGTGACAGGTTATACAAGATTAGAAATGTTTTCATGTATCTCAAACAAAAGTTCAGCATATACTTTTATCCATTCAAGAATCTTGTAATTGACGAGTCTTTCATTTTGTTCAAAGGTAGACTGTCATTCAAGCAGTATATACCGAGCAAGAGGAAACACTTTGGTATAAAACTGTTTGTACTCTGTGATTGTGACAGTGGCCTGGTGTTGGATATTGTTGTATACACAGGTAGTAAAACATTGAAAGATACCAAGATGTTATTGGGTATCTCAGGTGACGTAGTGAGAAACATGATGGCACCTTATCTTGGTAAGGGGGCATACATTATATACCGATAACTGGTACACAAGCCCATTACTCAGTGATTTCATGCGAGTGAACAAGACAGATGTGTGTGGCACAGTGCGTTCTAATCATAAACATATGCCCAGGCTCAACGCAGGTGCTCGTGGTGATGACG
Organism: Cherax quadricarinatus; assembly: GCF_038502225.1. Lineage (NCBI taxonomy): Eukaryota > Metazoa > Arthropoda > Malacostraca > Decapoda > Parastacidae > Cherax > Cherax quadricarinatus. The sequence goes on along the minus strand of NC_091300.1, from coordinate 53,131,258 downwards.
TGCAGGTGTTTACTGCCAGTGACATCATGGCATTACGGCGGCATGACAAACGAGATGTCACATTGTTGACAACCATTCACCGTAATGAAATGCAAAACAGTGGCAAAGTTGATCGAGTGACTAATGAACGTATTCGAAAACCAGTGACAGTGATTGATTATACACAAAACATGCGCTTGGTTGACAAATGTGACATGCAGATTGGTTTTGTTGACTGTGTTCGTAAGAGTTACAAGTGGTACATGAAACTTTTCTTCCACCTCATGGACATTTCAATTCTCAATGCATATAATATGTACCAAATAAAGACTGGCAACAGACCACCGTATGGTGAATTTTGTTTATCTGTTGTCAGACAACTCATAATTAAGTACCAGGTAAGAACACCTGCTATATAACACAGTCCTCGAATTCCTCAGGATATACCCAAGCGTTTGAGGAGGGAAGGTGATCATTTCTTAATACAACTTCCTTCAACTCAGAAGAAATTTGCTCAGAAGAGATGCATTGTCTGTGCACAAACAAATCGACGGCAACAAAGACGCAAAGACACTTGGTTTATTTGTGAGGAATGCAAGGTGCCTCTGTGTATGGTGCCTTGTTTCAAGGAGTTCCACAAGCTCCAGCAGTTCTAAAACCATGTCCAGTGATTGTAAATATGTAAATATATGATAGAACATTAGTATTATACAAGATTTGTGCATGTTTATTGTAATAAACAACAGTGGAAAACAATAATATGATAATAACTTTAGTGCGGTTATTGTGTTCAATACAGTGAGTTTATATATATACATTATATACAGTATTGGTCTCTCAGGCCCCAAATGTTAGTAGGAATAGAAAAAAATTGGAAAAGAAAAGAAAAAACAATAAAAACCGCAAAATAATGTAATGCGCGTATGTGGAATTCGTCGATGTTGCCGCCACCACATCATTTTTGACAAACTTCTTGGCACTGTATCTCGGTAAGTACTGTTCAGAATTTTTTTTTTTGTCTTATTACCTTCACAAAAATATGCTCTTTAATTCTGTAAGAAAAAAATAATTTTTTTTTTTTTCAAAATTTCTTGGACACTGGAGCACCACTTCAGATTTTGGCCTTGGACCCTGAAGGGGTTAAGCTAGCAATAGAACTAGGCATCAAAAAAACAATAAAAAAGTACAATACACACATAGTGCACTCATTACTTACCTTAAAATATTTATAGCCTTAATCTAGGGTGAGATGAGTAGTATTTATTGTAAGAAATCAAGTGTGGTATGTATGGTAGTCAGCCAGGCTACCATACCAGGCCAGCCCACCTACACTTAATACAGTGGTCCCTCGTTCGTAATTAATCCGTTCCTGGAGCCGTTACTATAAATGAAATTTACGATTTACGAATCAATTTTCCCCATAAGAAATAATGTAAATACAATTAATCCGTTCCTGACACCCAGAAGTAATAAAACAAAAATTTTTTTAACATGAAATATGCATGTAGTACATAAACAATACAATGGGAAATGATGAATGAAACATTAACAGCATAACACTTACCTTTATTGGAGATTCTTCTTAGTGTATGGGAGACTGGAGGAGAGAGAGTGGATTGTTTATAGTTTGGAAGGGGAATCCCCTTCCATCAACACCAACATGGTCAGCTGTTGCTGCACCCAGCTGCTGCTGCACCATGGTCAGCTGCACCACAGCTGTTGTTGTTGCTCCACCACCATCAGCTGTATTACTAGAAGATGTGGAGAGAGTGTTGTTGGTGTGGCTTAACGTGAAACAATTACTGAGAAACAATTAACCCCGGAGGGTTAGCCACCCAGGATAACCCAAGAAAGTCAGTGCATCATCGAGGACTCTCTAACTTATTTCCATTGGGGTCCTTAATCTTGTCTCCCAGGATGCAACCCACGCCAGTCGACTAACACCCAGGTGAACAGGGAAAAATGCCTGGAACTAGTGCTCATATTGGTGAATTTAAAGCCAGCAAAGGTTGGTTTGAGAGATTTAAGAATCGTAGTGGCATACACAGTGTGATAAGGCATGTTCTGGAAGAAAATGCCAAACAGGACCTACAGTACTCAGGAGGAAAAGGCACTCCCAGGACACAGTGTCTCATCAGTCATTGCTGCATCTTCAATGAAGGTGTCATTTATTCTTCATTTAGTAGAGTAGTACATGCACAATATATATTGTGCATGTACTACTCTACTATTGTGCATGTATCCTTCTCTTTGTGTGTAGGAAAATGTATATTTCATCTGGTAAAAAATTTTTTTTTTCATACTTTTGGGTGTCTTGCACGGATTAATTTGATTTCCATTATTTCTTATGGGGAAAATTCATTCGCATAACGGTAATTTCCCATAACAATGAGCTCTCATGAACGGATTAATATCGTTATGCGGGGGTCCACTGTACAATATTTAAAACATCTAAGAGAGGTAAAATACACATACAGTACACTCATTATTTTCCTTAAAATATTTGTAGTCTTAATATAGGAAGAGAGGTGAGTAGTATTTATTTGTAGGAAGTCAGTGTAGGTAGACAGTAGGTGTAGCCTGCCTGGGCTACACCTACCGGATACCTACACCATGGCCCAGAGCCATATTATTAACATCGACATACCTTGTTCACTGAATTTAATCATTTCTAACAACTACCTTTAGATGCCATCATAAACGAAGATAGAAGTAATGACTAATTCATGCCGAAAATTGTAAACAAAAGTGGAGTGGGGGAGTTGCTGGGCCAAACGCAGATTTATACACGTTTTCTCTGATGGCTGAGCAGAGAAAACGTAATGTTGTCCCTCCACCCGGCTACCACACAGCTCCGCAAGTATTATTATCAGAGCGCACACAAAATATGCAATAAATGCCAGACAACAAGTTTACACTAACTTATATTAAGATACACACAGTACACTTATTACTTACCTTAAAATATTAATATTAATGTGTGAGAGGTGAGTGGCAGGGTGTTTATTGAATAAAATCAGAATGGCACACCATAACTTGGCACTTAAAGCAAGAGGCTTACGACTTCTCTTTTTATCACAGCTAACCTTTAGACACCATCGTCAATGGGAGCCAACTAGTTAATGAAAGAGTAAACGAGAGAGAGAACGAGATACAGAGTTGAGACAATGTAAGAACACAAACTGAACAGGTAGTGGACGATCATTTGGTCAGGTGAAATAAATGCGTATTAATGTGTGTCTACTTTTAGTTCATTCACGTCCATTTGTAAGAGTTTGTAAAACATTTACCTCAATATTTTTTATTATAATAATAATTACGTCACAATACAAATACTCTTACATTGTGTACAAGTTGTACAAGTTAGTTCAGAATAAACAAACAGCAACACACCTTTTTTTTGAGTGAATGAAGATAATAATAATAATAATAATAATAGGTAGTAGGTTGGTAGACAGCAACCACCCAGGGAGGTACTACCGTCCTGCCAAGTGAGTGTAAAACGAAGCCTGTGATTGTTTTACATGATGGTAGGATTGCTGATGTCTTTTGTCTGTCTCATAAATATGCAAGATTACAGGCATGTCTTGCTACTTCTACTTACACTTAGGTCACACTACACATACATGTACACATTTATTTATACACACTCATCTGAGTTTTCTTTGATTTTATCTTAATAGTTCTTGGTCTTATTAATTTTCCTTTTATATCCATGGGGAAGTGGAATAAGAATCTTTCCTCCGTAAGCCATGCGTGTTGTAAAAGTCAACTAAAATGCCGGGAACAATGGGCTAGTAACCCCTTTTCCTGTAAAGATTACTAAAAAGAATAAGAAGAAGAAAATTGTCAAAGTGGGAAGTCTGAATGTGCGTGGATGTTGTGCAGATGATAAGAAAGAGATGATTGTGGATGTTATGAATGAGAAGAAGCTGGATGTCCTGGCTTTAAGTGAAACAAAGCTGAAGGGGGTGGGAGAGTTTCAATGGAGAGGAATAAATGGGATTAGGTCAGGGGTTTCAAATAGAGTTAGAGCTAAAGAAGGAGTAGCAATAATGTTGAAGGATAAGCTATGGCAGGAAAAGAGGGACTATAAATGTATTAATTCAAGGATTATGTGGAGTAAAATAAAGATTGGATGTGAAAAGTGGGTTATAATAAGCGTGTATGCACCTGGAGAAGAGAGAAGTGTAGAGGAGAGAGAGAGATTTTGGGAAATGTTGAGTGAATGCGTGGGGAGTTTTGAATCAAGTGTGAGAGTAATGGTGGTTGGGGATTTCAATGCTAAAGTGGGTAAAAATGTTATGGAAGGAGTAGTGGGTAAATTTGGGGTGCCAGGGGTAAATGTAAATGGGGAGCCTTTAATTGAGCTATGTGTAGAAAGAAATTTGGTAATAAGTAATACATATTTTATGAAAAAGAGGATAAATAAATATACAAGGTATGATGTAGCACGTAATGAAAGTAGTTTATTAGATTATGTATTGGTGGATAAAAGGTTGATGGGTAGGCTCCAGGATGTACATGTTTATAGAGGGGCAACTGATATATCGGATCATTATTTAGTTGTAGCTACAGTTAGAGTAAGAGGTAGATGGGAAAAGAGGAAGGTGGCAACAACAAGTAAGAGAGAGGTGAAAGTGTATAAACTAAGGGAGGAGGAAGTTCGGGTGAGATATAAGCGACTATTGGCAGAAAGGTGGGCTAGTGCAAAGATGAGTAGTGGGGGGGGGTTGAAGAGGGTTGGAATAGTTTTAAAAATGCAGTATTAGAATGTGGGGCAGAAGTTTGTGGTTATAGGAGGGTGGGGGCAGGAGGAAAGAGGAGTGATTGGTGGAATGATGAAGTAAAGGGTGTGATAAAAGAGAAAAAGGTAGCTTATGAGAGGTTTTTACAAAGCAGAAGTGTTATAAGAAGAGCAGAGTATATGGAGAGTAAAAGAAAGGTAAAGAGAGTGGTGAGAGAGTGCAAAAGGAGAGCAGATGATAGAGTGGGAGAGGCACTGTCAAGAAATTTTAATGAAAATAAGAAAAAATTTTGGAGTGAGTTAAACAAGTTAAGAAAGCCTAGGGAAAATATGGATTTGTCAGTTAAAAACAGAGTAGGGGAGTTAGTAGATGGGGAGATGGAGGTATTGGGTAGATGGCGAGAATATTTTGAGGAACTTTTAAATGTTAAGGAAGAAACAGAGGCAGTAATTTCATGCACTGGTCAGGGAGGTATACCATCTTTTAGGAGTGAAGAAGAGCAGAATGTAAGTGTGGGGGAGGTACGTGAGGCATTACGTAAAATGAAAGGGGGTAAAGCAGCTGGAACTGATGGGATCATGACAGAAATGTTAAAAGCAGGGGGGGATATAGTGTTGGAGTGGTTGGTACTTTTGTTTAATAAATGTATGAAAGAGGGGAAGGTACCTAGGGATTGGCAGAGAGCATGTATAGTCCCTTTATATAAAGGGAAAGGGGACAAAAGAGACTGTAAAAATTATAGAGGAATAAGCTTACTGAGTATACCAGGAAAAGTGTACGGTAGGGTTATAATTGAAAGAATTAGAGGTAAGACAGAATGTAGGATTGCGGATGAGCAAGGAGGTTTTAGAGTGGGTAGGGGATGTGTAGATCAGGTGTTTACATTGAAGCATATATGTGAACAGTATTTAGATAAAGATAGGGAAGTTTTTATTGCATTTATGGATTTAGAAAAGGCATATGATAGAGTGGATAGAGGAGCAATGTGGCAGATGTTGCAAGTATATGGAATAGGTGGTAAGTTATTAAATGCTGTAAAGAGTTTTTATGAGGATAGTGAGGCTCAGGTTAGGGTGTGTAGAAGAGAGGGAGACTACTTCCCGGTAAAAGTAGGTCTTAGACAGGGATGTGTAATGTCACCATGGTTGTTTAATATATTTATAGATGGGGTTGTAAAGGAAGTAAATGCTAGGGTGTTTGGGAGAGGGGTGGGATTAAATTATGGGGAATCAAATTCAAAATGGGAATTGACACAGTTACTTTTTGCTGATGATACTGTGCTTATGGGAGATTCTAAAGAAAAATTGCAAAGGTTAGTGGATGAGTTTGGGAATGTGTGTAAAGGTAGAAAGTTGAAAGTGAACATAGAAAAGAGTAAGGTGATGAGGGTATCAAATGATTTAGATAAAGAAAAATTGGATATCAAATTGGGGAGGAGGAGTATGGAAGAAGTGAATGTTTTCAGATACTTGGGAGTTGACGTGTCGGCGGATGGATTTATGAAGGATGAGGTTAATCATAGAATTGATGAGGGAAAAAAGGTGAGTGGTGCGTTGAGGTATATGTGGAGTCAAAAAACGTTATCTATGGAGGCAAAGAAGGGAATGTATGAAAGTATAGTAGTACCAACACTCTTATATGGGTGTGAAGCTTGGGTGGTAAATGCAGCAGCGAGGAGACGGTTGGAGGCAGTGGAGATGTCCTGTTTAAGGGCAATGTGTGGTGTAAATATTATGCAGAAAATTCGGAGTGTGGAAATTAGGAGAAGGTGTGGAGTTAATAAAAGTATTAGTCAGAGGGCAGAAGAGGGGTTGTTGAGGTGGTTTGGTCATTTAGAGAGAATGGATCAAAGTAGAATGACATGGAAAGCATATAAATCTATAGGGGAAGGAAGGCGGGGTAGGGGTCGTCCTTGAAAGGGTTGGAGAGAGGGGGTAAAGGAGGTTTTGTGGGTAAGGGGCTTGGACTTCCAGCAAGCGTGCATGAGCGTGTTAGATAGGAGTGAATGGAGACGAATGGTACTTGGGACCTGACGATCTGTTGGAGTGTGAGCAGGGTAATATTTAGTGACGGGATTCAGGGAAACCGGTTACAGTGGACCCCCGGTTAACGATTTTAATCCGTGCAAGAGGGCTCATCGTTATGCGAAATAATCGTTATGCGAATGAATTTTCCCCATAAGAAATAATGGAAATAAAATTAATCCGTGCAAGACGCCCAAAAGTATGAAAAAAAATTTTTTTTACCACATGAAATGTTAATTTTAATACACACAAACTGAAAAAGGCATGCACAATTAAATGACACTTACTTTTATTGAAGATCTGGTGATGATTGATGGGATGGGAGGAGGGGAGAGAGTGTGTTAGTGTTTAGAAGGGGAATCCCCTTCCATTAGGACTTGAGGTAGTAAGTCCTTTTCTGGGGTTACTTCCCTTCTTCTTTTAATGCCACTAGGGCCAGCTTCAGAGTCACTGGACTTCTTTCGCACAAGATATCTGTCCATAGTGGCCTGTACCTCTCGTTCCTTTATGACTTGCCTAAAGTGTTTCACAACATTGTCAGTGTAATAATCACCAGCACGGCTTGCAATAGCTGTGTGAGGGTGATTTTCATCCATGAAGGTTTGCACTTCAAGCCACTTAGCACAGATTTCCTTTATCTTTGTAGTAGGCAACTTCTTCAATTTCTCTCTCCCCTCCTCTGAACCAGTTTCCTCAGGTCTGGCCTCTTGCTCTTGAAGTTGATCTATCAGCTCATCAGTGGTTAGTTCTTCATTGTCCTCCTCCACCAACTCTTCCACATCCTCCCCACTAACCTCCAACCCCAAGGACTTTCCCAATGCCACAATGGATTCCTCAACTGGCACAGGATTCTCAGGGTTAGCCTCAAACCCTTCAAAATCCCTTTTGTCTACACATTCTGGCCACAGTTTCTTCCAAGCAGAGTTCAAGGTCCTCTTTGTCACTTCCTCCCAAGCCTTACCTATAAGGTTTACACAATTGAGGATATTAAAGTGATCTCTCCAAAACTCTCTTAGAGTCAGTTGAGTTTCTGAGGTCATTACAAAGCACCTTTCAAACAGAGCTTTTGTGTACAGTTTCTTGAAGTTGGAAATAACCTGCTGGTCCATGGGCTGCAGGAGAGGAGTGGTATTAGGAGGCAAAAACTTCACCTTAATGAAGCTCATGTCCCCATAAAGTCGCTCTGCCACGTCTGTAGGATGACCAGGGGCATTGTCTAACACCAGGAGGCACTTAAGTTCTAATTTCTTTTCAGTTAGGTAATTTTTCACATTGGGGGCAAATGCATGGTGTAACCAGTTATAGAAAAATTCCCTAGTGACCCATGCCTTACTGTTTGCCCTCCACAGCACACACAAATTATCCTTGAGGACATTCTTTTGCCTGAACGCTCTGGGAGTTTCAGAGTGATACACTAATAAAGGCTTCACTTTGCAATCACCAGTAGCATTGGCACACATCAACAAAGTAAGCCTGTCTTTCATATGCTTATGTCCTGGGAGTGCCTTTTCCTCCTGAGTAATGTAGGTCCTGCTTGGCATTTTCTTCCAGAACAGGCCTGTTTCATCACAATTAAACACTTGTTCAGGTTTCAGTCCTTCAGTTTCTATGTACTCCTTGAATTCCTGCACATATTTTTCAGCCGCTTTGTGGTCCGAACTGGCAGCCTCACCATGCCTTATCACACTATGGATGCCACTACGCTTCTTAAATCTCTCAAACCAACCTTTGCTGGCCTTAAATTCACTCACATCATCACTAGTTGCAGGCATTTTTTTAATTAAATCCTCATGCAACTTCCTAGCCTTTTCACATATGATCGCTTGAGAGACGCTATCTCCTGCTATCTGTTTTTCATTTATCCACACCAATAAGAGTCTCTCAACATCTTCCATCAATTGCGATCTTTGTTTCGAAAACACAGTTGAACCTTTGGCAAGAACAGCTTCCTTGATTGTCTTTCTGGTGCCCACAATAGTAGCGATGGTTGATTGGGGTTTCTTGTACAGCTTGACTAGGTCGGCTATACGCACTCCACTTTCATACTTATCAATTATCTCTTTCTTCATCTCTATAGTAATTCTTACCCTTTGAGGTGTAGGGTTGGCACTAGAAGCTTTCTTGGGGCCCATGGTCACTTATTTTCCAGAAACAGCACCGAAAATACTGTAATAATACGAAATATTCCGAGTGTATGCTTGGATGTTACCGCGGAGGCTGGCTGGTAAACAATGGGACGGAGCGGCACATGTGAGGCTGGCTGAGGGCACATTGGACGCGTCTCGGACGAAAATCGGTATGCGGGTTTTTAATCGGTATGCGCGGCAAAATTTTTGCGATAAAAGTAATCGTTATGCGGAAAAATCGCTATGCGATGCCATCGTTATGCGGGGGTCCACTGTATTTTCATATAGTCGGACTTGAGTCCTGGAAATGGGAAGTACAATGCCTGCACTTTAAAGGAGGGGTTTGGGATATTGGCAGTTTGGAGGGATATGTTGTGTATCTTTATATGTGTATGCTTCTAGACTGTTGTATTCTGAGCACCTCTGCAAAAACAGTGATAATGTGCGAGTGTGGTGAAAGTGTTGAATGATGATGAAAGTATTTTCTTTTTGGGGATTTTCTTTCTTTTTTGGGTCACCCTGCCTCGGTGGGAGACGGCCGACTTGTTGAAAAAAAAAAAAAATTATTATTATTATTATTATTATAATTATTATTATTATTATTATTATTACTATTATTATTAATTATAATAATAATAATAATAATATTATTATTATTATTATTATTATTATTATTATTATAATGGTAATAAAAAGCACTAAACCCACAAGGGTCATGAATTGCTATATATAGAGTAAAGGCATACGAAAAGAATATTTTTCTACAGTTACCCCCCAGTGTTTGACTAGAGAAAACGTAATTCTTCCAACACTATCTACACAGCCGCTTTGTAAACAAATTTTATATTTACATCAATTTTTATTCTGTGAGTGTATGTATCATGTTTATATGCTATGTAATGGGTTTCATATATAATTTTGAGGAAAATATCATAGATGGATTAATAAAAATGCCTATATTGATGTAAAATAAGACATTTAGTGTGCCCAAGAGTGATTATTATTACGTAGTATTGGCGTCATGAGTAGAGAGAGACTTTGCGATTTTAATGTGTACCTGCACACCAGCACAGTGTGTAAGTATATTTAGGTACAGGTACACATAAGTGTAATTATCAGAGTACATATAAAATATGCAGTAACTTTAAAACACTTGAAATTTTGGAAAGTTTCCTGACATAACAGATGTGGTCATGGAAAATGTAAACAAACCGGGTGGGGGGCGCCGTATTTGAAAGACCTCTTGCTGTATAGCAAATTTTGGTCATAATTTGACATCGCCGTATTAGCAGAATGCCGTAAGGCGAAACGCCATAAAGCGGGGCCTTACTGTAGTTTTGAAAATTGTGGTTAAGTCTACAGTTCTCGAGTTTTCAGGCAGGGAGTTCCAGATTTTAGGCCTTTGCATGTATATTGAATTTTTGTAGAGATTTAGCTGGACACGGGAATGTCACAGAGATGTTTGTGTCTGGTATTGTGTCTATGGGTCCTGTCACAACTATCAAGAAAGTGTTTTACTTCAGGGTTAATATTAGAATTTATGGTTCTGTAAATGCAGGTTGCACAGTTTGGATGTTCTGTACAGTAAGTTTAGATCTTTGAAGAGTGGGGAGGTGTGTTGCCTAGCAATGGATTGCATGATAATTCTTACTGCGGCTTTGTGTTGGGTTATTATTGGCTTTAGGTGAGTTGCTGCTGTTGATCCCTAGACACAAATAGCATAGGTGAGGTAGGGATAGATGAGTGAATAGTATAGTATGAGTAGGGCTGATTGTAGATCCTAATGTTTTGGATACTTTTTTTGTTATGTGTTGGACATGGATGCTGAATTTCAGGTTGCTGTCAAAGTGGAGACCCAGAAATTTGCCCTCATTGTGTTTAGCAATAAGAGCGTTGTCAATCATAATGTTCAGTTGTGTAACACCTGCTCTGTTACCAAACAGAATGTAGAAGGTTTTGTCAGTATTAACTCTTTCAGGGTCCGTGCCGTAGATCTATGGCTTTACGTTCAGGGTCCAAACCGTAGATCTACCCCATGAGCTCAGCTCACTCTGATAAGCTGTGAGTGGTAAATTTGGGCCTAGATATGAGAGAATACATCTATGTGGTATGTGTGCACCATATAAAACAAATCCTGCAGTACACAGTGTATAATGAGAGAAAAAAAACTGAGACCGTGATTTTTTATTAAAATAGTGACTTTGCAGTGTTTTTCATATGTTTTTTATAGTTGTATTTGCGATTTCTTTCTCTCATTTGATAAAATGGAAGACATATTACAGAAACAGAGATGATTTTGATTGGTTTTTAGCACTGGAAATGGCTTGAAACTGAGCTCAATGTAGCGGAAATGTTAAATTTTTGCCGATATTCAAGAGTAAACAAACAACCTCACATGTCTTATACATGCCAGCTGGTGGGTCTAATATACATTCACAATTGTGGTGATGATATTTATACAATTATTACAATATTGCATAACAGTAAATCTTCTATTTTTTGGTTTGAATAAAAATTCATTATGTGAATAAAAAATCAAAATGGAATTCATTTGTAAAGCTTCAAAACATAACTAATGAACAGAGGAAATGTTAGTTTAGTGCTAGGAATACCTACATTTGTTTATTCTGGACCCTATTTTGATATTGGAAAATTTTGAACTTTGTGTTAAATTGGCCAAATTACCAATTTCCGATCACTATTTTGTAGTTGAAACAGTTAACTTGGCGATTTCTTATGCTCAATCGATAGAATAGAAGTAGTAATACTAGTGAAATAGCTAAGAATTTGGTCAACTGGAATAATGTAATCGGCCTAAAATGGGAGTCAAAGTTGGCAAAATCGCCGATTTGTAAATATCGCTGAAACATCAAAATTCGCAAGAGCATAATTTCGTCAATTTTCCATCAAATTTCGTACTTTTTGTTTTATTACCTTCAGAAAAAGATTCTCTACCATTTCATAAAAAAAAAATAACACAATTTTTTTTTGAAAACTGTTGGGCCCTGGTGCACACTTTGAAATTTGGCCTCTGGACCCTAAAAGGGTTAAGTGTAAGTTTATTAGCAGTCATCTAGGTTGATATTTTTATTAGCCCTTCATTAACAATGGTGTTGAGTGAGGCAAGATTAGGGTGGGAAATGACATAAGTCATGTCTTCAACAAAGATAATAGGATTAAGGTGTTGTGATACATCAGGAAGATCATTGATGTATAAGAGGAAGAGCATGGGACCAAGGACACTCCCCTGTGGCACTCCAGTATCAAGTGGTCTTGTTGATGAGGTTGTGTCCTTAATAGAAATATATTGATATCTGTTAGTAAGGTAGGATTTGAAATATGTTAGTGCATGGCCTCTTATACCATAACAATCAAGTTTGTGAAGTAGGATGCTGTGGTCTACTGTGTCAAAAGCTTTCCTTTGGTCAATAAAAAGTCCTAATGGATATTCATTTTTCCAGTGCTGTGTAAAACAGGTCTAGCATTTTTACAATTGTGTCGTTTGTGCTTTTGCTTTTCCTGCAGCCAAATTGGCAGGGGTTGAGGGTGCTTTGCACTGTTATAAATGAATATAATCTCTTGCGCATGAGTTTCTCAAAATTTTTGGATACCAACGGTAAGTTTGATATTGGTCTGTGGTTGTTTACATCTGTGAGGTTGAAAGGACATGAGCTGCTCATTTGTATAATATTGGTGGGACTTGAGTCAGATTCCCGGATTTATTTTTAAGTGACTTAATAATCATGGTGACTTAAGTGGGCTCGGTTGGTGCAAGATAGGAGGAGGTTGGGAAATTCCCAACCTCCTCCTATCCTGCACCAACTTGCACCACTTGCTTGAGATGTCTTGCTGTTTCTGTTCCATTCAGGAGTACCCTTAGAGATCTACCAAGAAAAAAGAAGGCAATCACTGAGTAGACATAGTGTAGAGCCTGCAATTCCCACTGCTTGCACTGGGAATTGCAAGCACACACTTTTTTTTTTTTTTTACACAGGGTTTGACAGGGTTAGGTTAAGGATCCCTAGCTATATTGACAAGCTATTTACAGGTTAAGGATTCCTAACTTTATTGACAAGCTAAGAGCTGTTACCTACATCAGCTCATTTGAAAGCATTTTTATTGTTATGAGACATACAAGTAGGGAACAAGATGAAGTTGGAGCCATCTGTGGGTCAGCATTTTCATCTGATCAACTGACTTTATCTTGTTGACATCACAATGCTGTATGAATGTGTTCCATACTTGAGTCATCCTGGGGATAAATGATCTGAGATGAAGTGATGTTCTGGAGAAGGGTACAGCCAGAGTGAAGTTGCTGCTTTCTGCTCGTCTTGTGGCATAAAAGCTTGTTTCACGCTGTCCTCAAAGTGGATCCAAGTGTGGTACTTTGACAATATTGGCCTTGTACATAACAGTAAGGCCACCCACATCCCTCCTGTGTTGAAGGCTCTGCTGAAATGACAGATCTATCCAGGATGGGTCCAGGCAAGAGATGAGACATCTTGCTCTGTTCTCTACTCTGTCAAGCAGTCACAGATGACAGGAGGGTAGGCAAACCAAGAAAGTGGAGCACACTCAAGGTGTGAGCATACTTGTGCCTTGTACAGAATCTTACAACTCCTACTGTCAAGCATATGCGAGATATGGCGAAGTGTTGTAAGCTTTCTGGCTGCCTTGTTTGCAAGATTTACAACATGGTTCTTCATGGTCAGTTTGTAGTCAAATTTCACCCCAAGGATATCAACTTCTTCTCCAGGTGCCAACATCCTCCCATTCATCCTTACTATTGCACCAGCATTACCATCATGGTGCCTAGAGACCATCATCATTTGTGTTTTCTCAGGTGTAAATGTTACTTGCCATCAATTTCCCCAAGCTGATATAGATCTTAGCTGGTTATTGATGTAGCTTAGAGCAGCTGGCATTTCTTCTCTTGAATAAGTGAATGTCACTGTACAGTCGTCTGCATATGCATGGGATTCTGGGATGAGATGAGGAAGGTCATTGAAGTAGACATTCAATAACAATGGTCCAAGCACGCTTCTTTGTGGAACACTTGCTCCAATAGGATGTCTTGCTGATACCATTCCATTGAGAACTACCCTTAGAGATCTACGATGAAGGTAATCACTGAGGAGACATAGCATAGAGCCTGCAATTCCCAGAGCTTGCAGTTTTGCTAAGAGACCTTGGTGCCACACCAGGTCAAAAGCACCAGCTATGTCCAGAGCTACCACACAGCTGACTTTGGATTCGTCCAATGACTGGTGCCACTTAGTGGAGAGGTTTAACAACAGATCAGCAGCAGAGTACCTTTCCTGAAGCCATATTGACGGTCACAAAGTAGTGAGTGGTAGTCAAAAACTCTGTCATTTGTCTTGAGATTATTGTCTCAAGGAAATTGCCAGTGATTGACAGGAGTGACACTGGTCTGTAGTTGCTGATTTCTGCTCTGCTCTTCTCTTTGTGAACAGGGGCTACATTTGCCTCTTTCCACAGAGAAGGCCATTTACACTGTACTAGGCAGTGCTGAAAGGTGCGAGTTAGAGGTGGTGCTAGTTGGTCTGCACATCTTCGCAGCAATCTTGGGCTCATCGTGTCTGGGTCCACAGCCTTTTCTTGGTGAAGTGATTTAAGAAGGAAATACATTTCTTCCTGCCTTATTGTCACCACTGACAGTTTTGACACAGTTCTTGCGGCTAGCCAAGGAGGATCCCTTGCTGGATCAGGAACTTGCATTTTGGTAGCAAAGTGTTTGGAAAAGAGGTCTGCTCTCTCTTGACCACTAGTAGAGGTGGTCCTATCCTGTCGATTTAGAGGTGGAATGAGTTCATCAGGCAGATAACCTTGTCTGTCCTTGACCAGGGACCACCAGGTTTTGGAGCATAATCTACCTGATTTTAGCTTTCTTTTTGTGTCCACCTCCCATTTAGCAATGGCCCACTTTTGAACATCACCCATATGCCTATAGGCTTGCCTATGCAAGTTTCTGTTATAGGTGGTAGGATGTCTGTTGTACCTTCACCATGCCTTGTACTTAGCAGTAGCAGCCTCTCTACAATGAAAGCCAAACCAAGGCTGACCTGTAGGCTTCGTCACATATTGCCGGTGAGGAATGTGTTCTTGTTGTAGATTAAGGATGTATCCAGTGAAGGCTTTCACTCGGTTGTCAGTATCCCCTTGGAGAAGAACATTCTATTCAGCGGTGGTGAGCTCAGAGCAAAGGGCTGGCCAATTACCTCTTTACCATAGCCAGGTTGTGCGTGTGGACTCCTCACCTCGTTCTGTTGGGATCTTAAGTGTCGTAAAAACAGTCTTGTAGTCAGATGATCCAACGTAGCCGAGGGGTTGACAAGTGACTATACCATCTGCCAGATCACTCACTACTGGGTCAAGGGAGGAGCCAGAGATGTGATTAGGGAAATCAACAAAGTTTCTCATGTCAAATACTGCAAGAAGGTCATCAAAGTCCCTCTGTATAAGGTGTTGGTTGAGGTCACCCACAATTATGATATGTTGACAGTTGTGTTATAGCAGAAGGGAGTCCACATTTTAAATTAGGAAGTTGATGGGGTCTGCCTGTTGCCACTTAGGTCTGTACATTGCACATGCTAGTACAGAGGTACTAGTGTTTATGCATAGTTTGAAGAATATCATTTCAAGATGAGTAGGGGTGGCAACATCAATGTGCTGGGCATGTACACTTTTAGAGAAGCACACAGCAACACCTCCTCCTTGCCCTTGCCTGTCTCTTCTCATCCATGAGGTGTAGCCAGCAATTCTTGCAAAATTTTCTGGAGTCCTGTTGTCCAAAAATGTTTCAACAACAGCTGTCATGTCGGGACGTTGAGTTTTCAGAAAACTGTGTGTGAGCTCTCCAACATTAGTAATGAAACCTCTAATGTTGGCCGACAGGATGCTGATAGACTGGCTCCTCATGATGATGTGGTCAGCTTGAGGTGGTGGGTGTGTAGGGCATGTAAGGTGCCTGGCCTTGAGAGAGGTAGGGCACTGAGGCAGCTGCAGGAATGTAGGTCTGTGGTCTTGTATAAGGCATAATGCCACCTACTGGGCTGGGATAGGAGTAGCTAAGTGGGTGACGTGTGAGTGTGTTCATCATTTCAGAGATCCTGCTGGTTTGTTCCAAGAACAGGTCTCTAAAGAGGTGGTCCTCTCTGTCAAGTTCCTTTTTCTTCTGACACTGGTCATCCTCATGTCCTTTCTTGTAGCAGTAATTGCACCTGGTATTTCGCAGGCAGTTGTTAGTGGTGTGCCCCTTCCATTGACAGCGAGAGCACTGCCTAGGTGCTTGGGAGGGTGGACCATTATTTGTTGCACCTCCTGTGTTTTGCTGATTTGTCTACAGGTTCTGCCGCTGGGACTGTGTTGGTGGAAGGTGAGACGGCTGTAGATGTCTTCCCCCTCCACATCCTCTTCCATGTCCTCTACCACACCCTCTACCATGCCCCTGTGCAGTTCTGACAGATGTTTCCCTGCTTTTCGTACTTTGGCGCAGTAGGTGTTCAGGTGCAGTGATAGCTCCTGATTAGTAACTGCATCAATCTCTGGTGGAGAAAATCCTGACTTAGTACTTGCTGATGAAGCACTGCTGCCAGATGTTGGAATAGTGTCGGCAGGTGTGCTGACAGGTGTAGGATCAGAGATGGTATGTGCACTGTCTAGTGTACTGGCATGTGCTGAAGCAGAGATGTCAAGTGTAGGAGAATTAACAGATCCAAGGCTTGCTTTGTTGCTGGGAAGAGGATCTGTTCCCTCTGTGGTGGTCAGAGGAGTTGTGTCAATCTGTGGGGCCTTAGTGGTGACAGAATTCCACCAGTTATATACCTCTGAGTTGAGCTCAGTGTGGGACTTCCAGTCTTTGTCAATAGTGTCACCATCAGCTGAGCGGCTTATGCCACTTGATGTTAGCTTGCACTGGCATTCTACAATAGCTTGAAGGTTATCTAATGATTTGAGGAGCTCATGAAGTGCTTCCCTGTGATGGATTATCTTAGCTGCGACTTTACAACACAGCTCATGAGGGCAGTCTTGATCTTTGGAGAGGAGTCCCTGAGGTACTTCTGAACCTTCCTCCTGTAGCAACAGTTTTGTTTCCATATATACCATAGGGTTATGGATATCCTTCAGTTTTCTGAGATTTTCAACCTGGCTGCAGCAAAATTCTTCTTCTGGAATGCAATCTTTGTGGCAGTAGTTGGAACAAGTAGGCTTCTTACATCTAAGAAGTAGTATACCCACAAACACTGCAGTAACTACTGGGGCAATTGCCAGATAGTGTAGATACTCTTGCTATTTTATGATGTGAAGTCATCCCAGAGGAGGCATTGTAGGTTTACAGTGAAGTTTGCAGGAAAGAGAGGGTGGTGGTATCGTGCAGTTGTTTATAATGGGGTTGGTATTAAGGGAAGGTGAGGACAGGCTGTGGGCCGGCAAGCTGGGAGTGTTGCCTTCTCACTATCACTTTATAAACACTGTTTTTGTTATCCACGTTTTCACTACAAGAAGTTGTTACACAAATCACTCCATTGCACTGTACAAGTCACGTTGTTATAAAGCACCCTCTGCTAGTACATAGCACAAAAGAGATATAATATTAGATGCTCGATGTGAAGGTAATAGTGACGTCACTCCTAGGCCTGCCATTGTCCCCTCACTCTCACCACATTGTTCACCAAAACACTATTAAATATCACTGATTTTGCTTATACAGTGGACCTCCGGTTTACGATATTATTTCATTCCAGAAGTATGTTCAGGTGCCAGTACTGAACGAATTTGTTCCCATAAGGAATATTGTGAATTAGATTAGTCCATTTCAGACCCCCAAACATACACATACAAATGCACTTACATAAATACATTTACATAATTGGTCACATTGGAAGCTGATCGTAAAGCGGGGGTCCACTGTATTCACTTTTATGGAGGAGTTGACTTACTTGTACTAATGTGTTGTAGGTAGTACAGTGGACCCCCGCTTAACGATCACCTCCCAATGCGACCAATTATGTAAGTGTATTTAGTAAGTGCGTTTGTACGAGTATGTTTGAGGGTCTGAAATGGACTAATCTACTTCACAATATTCCTTATGGGAACAAATTCGGTCAGTACTGGCACCTGAACATACTTCTGGAATGAAAAAATATTGTTAACTGGGGGTCCACTGTACTAGGTCACTGATCAGTTTTTATTTCCTCACTAACCCTTCTAGTTAAGTAATATTAACAAAGTTAGTGGAGCACACTGTGACTCTCTCTCTCTCACTCTCTCTCTCTCTGTCTTTCTCTTTTTTTACACAGGGTTTGACAAGGTTAAGGATCCCTAGCTTTATTGACAAGCTATTTACAGGTTAAGGATTCCTAACTTTATTGGCAGGCTAAGAGCTGTTACCTACATCAGCTTATTTGAAAGCATTTTTATTGTTATGAGACATACAAGTAGGGAACAGGATGAAATTGGAGCCATCTGTGGGCCAGCATTTTCATTTGATCAGCTGACTTTATTTCGTTGACATCATTATGCTGTACGAATGTGTTCCATACTCGAGTCATCCTGGGTATATATGATCTCAGATGGAGTGATGTTCTGGAGAAGGGTACAGCCAGAGTGAAGTTGCTGCTTTCTGCCCGTCTTGTGGCATAAAAGCTTGTTTCACGCTGTCCTCGAAGTGGATCCAAGTGTGGTATTTTGACAATATTGGCCTTGTACATAACAGTAAGGCCACCCACATCCCTCCTATGTTGAAGGCTCTGCTGAAATGACAGATCTATCCAGGATGGGTCTAGGCGAGAGATGAGACGTCTTGCTCTGTTCTCTACTCTGTCAAGCAGTCGCAGATGAGAGGGGGGGGCAGGCAAACCAAGAAAGTGGAGCATACTCAAGGTGTGAGCGTACTTGTGCCTCGTACAGAATCTTGCAACCCCTACTGTCAAGCAGATGCGAGATATGGCGGAGTGCTGTAAGCTTCCTTGCTGCCTTGTTTGCAAGATTTACAACATGGTTCTTCATGGTTAGTTTGGAACCAAATTTCACCCCAAGGATATCAACTTCTTCTCCAGGTGCCAACACCCTCCCATTCATCCTTACTACTGCACCAGCATTACCATCATGGTGCCTAGAGACGATCATCATTGGCATTTTCTCAGGTGCAAATGTTACTTGCTATCTATTTCCCCAAGCTGATATAGCTCTCAGCTGGTGATTGATGTAGCTTAGAGCAGCTGGCATTTCTTCTCTTGGATAAGTGAATGTCAGTGTACAGCCGTCTGCATATGCATGTGATTCTGGGATGAGATGAAGAAGGTCGTTGAAGTAGACATTCCATAACAATGGTCCCAGTACGCTTCCACGTGGAACACTTGCCCCAATAGGATGTCTTGCTGATTCCGTTCCATTGAGAACTACCCTTAGAGATCTACCATGAAGGTAATCACTGAGGAGACATAACGTAGAGCCTGCAATTCCCAGTGCTTGAAGTTTTGCTAAGAGGCCCTGGTGCCACACCCGGTCGAAAGCGCCAGCAATGTCCAGTGCTACCACACAGCTGACTTTGGATCCATCCAGTGACTGGTGCCACTTAGTGGAGAGGTTTAACAACAGATCAGCAGCAGAGTAACCTTTCCTGAAGCCATATTGACGATCACAAAGTAGTGAGTGGTAGTCAAAAACTCTGTCATTTGTCTTGAGATTATTGTCCCAAGGATCTTACCAGTGATTGACAAGAGTGACACTGGTCTGTAGTTGCTGACTTCTGCTCTGCTCTTCTCTTTGTGAACAGGGACTACATTTGCCTCTTTCCACAGAGAAGGCCATTTACACTGTACTAGGCAATGCTGAAAGGTGCGAGTTAGAGGTACTGCTAGCTGGTCTGCACATCTCAGCAATCTTGGGCTCAACTTGTCTGGGTCCACAGCCTTTTCTTGGTGAAGTGATTTAAGAAGGAAATGCACCTCCTCCTGCCTTATTGTCACCACTGATAGTTTTGACACAGTTCTTGCAGCTAGCCAAGGAGGGTCCCTTGCTGGATCAGGAACTTGCATTTTGGTAGCAAAGTGTTCAGCAAAGAGGTCCGCCTTCTCTTGACTACTAGTAGAGGTGGTCCCATCCTGTCAATTTAGAGGTGGAATGAGTTCATCAGGCAGATAACCTTGTCTGTCCTTGACCAGGGACCACCAGGTTTTGGAGCCTACCCTACCTGATGCTAGCTTTCTTTTTGTGCCACCTCCCATTTAGCAATGGCCCACTTTTGAACATCACCCATATGCCTACAGGCTTGCCTGTGCAAGTTCCTGTTATAGGTGGTAGGATGTCTGTTGTACCTTTGCCATGCCTTGTACTTAGCAGTAGCAGCCTCTCTACAGCAAAAGCCAAACCAAGGCTGATCTGTAGGCTTCGTCACATATTGCCGGTGAGGAATGTGTTCTTGTTGTAGATTAGGGATGTGTCCAGTGAAGGCTTTCACTTGGTTGTCAACATCCCCTTGGAGAAGAGCATTCCAATCGGTGGTGGTGAGCTCAGAGCAAAGGGCTGGCCAATTACCTCTTTCCCATAGCCAGGTTGTGTGTGTGGACTCCTCACCTCGTTCTGTTGGGATCTTAAGTGCCGTAAAAACAGCCTTGTGCTCAGACGATCCAACATAGCTGAGGGGTTGACAAGTGACTATCCCTTCTGCCAGATCACTCACTACTGGGTCAAGGGAGGAGCCAGAGATGTGAATAGGGAAATCAACAAAGTTTCTCATGTCAAATACTGCAAGGAGGTCATCAAAGTCCCTCTATGTAAGGTGTTGGTTGAGCTCACCAACAATTATGATATGTTGACAGTTGTGTTGTAGCAGAAGGGAGTCCATATTTTCCATTAGGACGTTGATTGGATCTGCATGTTGCCACTGAGGTCTGTACATTGCACATGCTAGTACAGAGGTACTAGTGTTTATGCAGAGCTTGAAGAACATCATTTCAGGATGTGTGGGGATGGCAACATCAATGTGTTGGTCATGAACACTTTTAGAGAAGCACACAGCAACACCTCCTCCTTGCCCTTGCCTGTCTCTTCTCATCCATGAGGTGTAGCCAGCAATTCTTGCAAAATTTTCTGGAGTCCTGTCATCCAAAAATGTTTCAACAACAGCTATCATGTTGGGACATCGAGTGTTCAGAAAACTATGTGTGAGCTCTCCAACATTAGTAATGAAACCTCTAATGTTGGCCGACAGGATGCTGATAGACTGGCTCCTCATGATGATGTGGTCAGCTTGAGGTGGTGGGTGTGTAGGGCATGTAAGGTGCCTTCCCTTGAGAGAGGTAGGGTACTGAGGCAGCTGCAGGGATGTAGGTCTGTGATCTTGTATAAGGCACAGTACCACCTGCTGGGCTGAGATAGGAGTAGCTGAGTGGGTGACGTGTGAGAGTGTTCATCATTTCAGAGATCCTGCTGGTTTGTTCTGAGAACAGGTCTCTAAACAGGTGGTCCTGTCTGTCAAGTTCCTTTTTCTTCCGACACTGGTCCTCCTGATGTTCTTTCTTGTAGCAGTAATTGCGCCTGGTATTTCACAGGCAGTTGTTGGCGGTGTGCCCCTTCTGGTGACAGCGAGAGCACAGCCTAGGTGCCTGGGAGGGTGGACTATGAATTGCTGCACCTCCTGTGTTTTGCAGATTTGTCCTCTGGCTCTGCCGCTGGGACTGTGTTAGTGGAGGGTGAGACGGCTGCAGATGTCTTCCTCCTCCATGTCCTCTACCCCGTCCTCTACCAGTTCTGAGAGATGTGTCCCTGCTGTTCGTACTCTGGCACAGTAGGTGGTCAGGTGCAATGATAGTTCCCTGATTATTAACTGCACCAATCTGTGGTGGAGAAACTCCTGACTCAGAACTTGCCAATGAAGCACTGCTGCTAGATGTTGGAATAGTGTCGGCAGGTGTGCTGACAGGTGTAGAATCAGAGATGGTATGTACACTGTCTAGTGGGCTGGCAGTGGCTGAAGCAGAGATGTCAGGTGTAGGAGAAGTAACAGATCCAAGGCTTCCTTCGTTGCTTGAAAGAGGATTTGTTCCCTCTGTGGTGGTCAGAGGAATTTTGTTAGAATTCCCAAATGTAGTGTTTTGAACTCTGTAAATCTTTGGGGCCTTAGCGATGACAGAATTCCACCAGTTATTTACCCCTGAGTTAAGCTCAGTGTGAGACTTCCAGTCTTTGTCAATAGTGTCACCATCAGCTGAGCCTGCCTCTCTCTCTCTCTCTCTCTCTCTCTCTCTCTCTCTCTCTCTCTCTCTCTCTCTCTCTCTCTCTCTCTCTCTCTCTCTCTCTCTCTCTCTCTCTCTCTCTCTCTCTCTCTCTCTCTCTCTCTCTCTCTCTCTCCCTCCCCCCCCCCTCCCTCCCTCCCTCCCCACACCTAGTGTTCATCAGTCATACACTAACACTGAACTAGTGTTAGTCCATCATCACTAGTTGTTAGCTGGTGTTAGTCCATCATCACTAGTTGTTAGCTGGTGTTAGTCCACCATCACTAGGTGTTAGCTAGTGTTAGTCCACCATCACTAGGTGTTAGCTAGTGTTAGTCCACCATCACTAGTTGTTAGCTAGTGTTTGTCCACCATCACTAGTTGTTAGCTGGTGTTAGTCCACCATCACTAGGTGTTAGCTGGTGTTAGTCCACCATCACTAGGTGTTAGCTAGTGTTAGTCCACCATCACTAGGTGTTAGCTAGTGTTAGTCCAACATCACTAGGTGTTAGCTAGTGTTAGTCCACCATCACTAGTTGTTAGCTAGTGTTAGTCCACCATCACTAGTTGTTAGCTAGTGTTAGTCCACCATCACTAGTTGTTAGCTGGTGTTAGTCCACCATCACTAGGTGTTAGCTGGTGTTAGTCCACCATCACTAGGTGTTAGCTAGTGTTAGTCCACCATCACTAGGTGTTAGCTAGTGTTAGTCCACCATCACTAGGTGTTAGCTAGTGTTAGTCCACCATCACTAGTTGTTAGCTAGTGTTAGTCCACCATCACTAGTTGTTAGCTGGTGTTAGTCCACCATCACTAGGTGTTAGCTGGTGTTAGTCCACCATCACTAGGTGTTAGCTGGTGTTAGTCCACCATCACTAGGTGTTAGCTGGTGTTAGTCCACCATCACTAGTTGTTAGCTGGTGTTAGTTCACCATCACTAGTTGTTAGCAGGTGTTAGTTCACCATCACTAGTTGTTAACTGGTGTTAGTCCATCATCACTAAGTGTTAGCTGGTGTTAGTCCACCATCACTAGTTGTTAGCAGGTGTTAGTCCATCATCACTAAGTGTTAGTGGGTGTTAATCCATCATCACTAAGTGTTAGCTGGTGTTAGTCCATCATCACTAAGTGTTAGCTGGTGTTAGTCCACCATCACTAGTTGTTAGCAGGTGTTAATCCATCATCACTAAGTGTTAGCGGGTGTTAGTCCATCATCACTAAGTGTTAGCTGGTGTTAGTCCATCATCACTAAGTGTTAGCTGGTGTTAGTCCACCATCACTAGTTGTTAGCAGGTGTTAGTCCATCATCACTAGTTGTTAGCTGGTGTTAGTAGCCTGGAGTGCCAATGTCCACCTCAAGAGGCGACTGTTGGTTCCCTTAAAAGTTTCTAGGTATATCAAAGGTTTGTGGTCCGTTTCTAAAATTAATTCTTTTCCCAGCAAATAAAATTTAAGTTTGGAGATACCCCACACAAGGGCTAAACATTCCTTTTCTATGGTGGAGTATCTCGTTTCTGCGGGAAGGAGTTTCCGGCTTAGGAAGCATACAGGGAAGGGAGCACCATCATGGTATTGTAGTAACACCGCACCTAAGCCGGTATTGGAGGCATCAGTTCTCAAACAAAATGTTTTATTAATATCTGGAATCTTAAGTATAGGGTCTTTCAAAAAGATGCTTTTAATCTCATTAAACTTTTCCCGAGCTACGTCGGAAAGTTTAAGAGGTTCCTTCACAGACTTTTTAACCCTTTGACTGTTTCAGGCCCCTCTCTGAAACTGTCATTCTATGTCGCTTAATTTTTGAAAAAAAAAAATTATTTTTTCTTATGAAATGATAGAGAATCTTTTCCCGATGGTAATGACACCAAAAGTTCGAAATTTGGTCGAAAACTCGTGGAATTATGCTCCCGCGAAGTTAGCGGTCTCGGCGACATATGCGTATCGGCGATTTCGCCGACTTTGAGCCCTATTTTCAGCCAATTCCATTGTTCCAGTTGACCAAACTCATAGCTATTTCTTTAGAACTCCATTTTATCTATCAGCTGAGTACAAGAAACCTCCCATTTACTAATTTGGACTACCCAATATGGTGGTCAGAAATTGGCAATTTGGCCAATTTCACGCAAACTAAAAAAGATGCCAATTTCAAAATAGGGTCCAGAGTAAACAAAGTAGACATTCATGGCACTAAAATAACATATGCTCTGTTCATTAGTCACATCTCTAGGCCCCTCTTATATTATTATTGCTTTCTATTTTGATTTTTTATTCATACAAAAAAATACAAAATTTACTGTTATGCAGATGACTGCATTATTGTAAAAATGGTATAAATAATATCAGTGCACTAGTGAAAGAATATTAGACTCCCCAGTTGACGTGTATTGGACGTGTGGTGTGATTTATTTACTCTTGAACATTGGTAAAAATCGAACATTTCCGCTACTTTGAGCTCAGTTTCAAGGTCGTTTTCATCGTAAAAGTAATGAAAATCATCTCTATTTCTGTAATATGTTTTCCATTTTATCACCTAAGACCATGAAAACGCGAATACAACGATAAATACTATACGAAAATACACCTCAAAGTCGGCGTTTTATTCCAAGAAAACGATCAGAGTTTTTTTTTTTCTCATTACGCAATGTGTGCTGCAGGATTTTTTTTATGTGGTGCACACTGACCACACAGACCCATTCTCTCACATGTGGGCCTACCAGCTTTCTCCCTCTTGATTTGAAGCCGCTAGAATTATTGAGTATATATACGTCAGAAACATTGGCTCGTAAGACGTATTTATACGTCGAAAACAGTCAAAGGGTTAAGGAAGTCGGATAAGATGCCTGTAAGATCAGTAAGGTTCGGGATAAACCGGGCATAAAAATTTACAGAACCAAGAAAGCTACGCATGAGCTTCTTGGTTTTGGGGAATATAAATTCTAATAAAGCTTTGATCTTACTGAGGAGAGGCTGCAGAGAGTTATTAGAAAGTATCAGTCCAAGATATCTAATCTTGTTATACCCAAGGAAGCATTTCTTCGGCTTGGCAGTGAGGCCATGTGAGCGTAACCTACACAAAACTGATGTTAATGTTTGGATATGTTCGCCCCACGTAGATGTCATTACGTAAATGTTATCAAAATAAACTGAAACATTTGGCATATTACCCAAGACCTTTCTCATCAGTCTCACGTAGGTAGCACAGGCAGTTATCAAACCGAAGGGCATAGTTCTATATTGCATCAGTCCTTGGTGTGTAGGAAAAGCGGTGTACTGCTTAGAAGAAGGATCTAACATTACTTGATGATATGCCTGCGCAATATCAATCTCTGAAAAGAAGGAAGCGTCATAAAATTTGTGTAGATGGCTATCTATTAAGGGCATAGGCTCAGCATCCCACCGAGTTATAGCATTAAGGCCTCTGAAGTCAATAGCAAGTCTATATGAATTATCCTCCTTCTTAACCATGACTACTGGTGAACAATATGAAGATACTGAAGGTTCAGTGATCTTTAGTTTTAATAATTTGTCTACCTCTCAGTCAAATGCATCCCTAAGGTGAACTGGAACTGGGTATAATTTTCGTTTGATAGGATTGTCCGTCACTAAGTCAATCTTATGGACTACCGTGGAGGTAACACCTGGAATATCAGTAAAGACGTCTGAAAAGTTACTCACACATTGAAGTAGTTCATGTCTCTTATGGTCATCCAAAGATTCATTAATATTAATGTTGGTTGCGCCCGAGTGGTCAAGAGTCACCAAGTCATGTAGTTCTTCATCATAGTCTAAGTTAGAGGTGTCAATTACGCACACCTTACATTCTTCAGTCGTCGTATCAAGTTCGTGTGGAAAAACTACGTCAAAGTTATTAAGGCAGTTAACCGAATTTCTTCGGTAATATTTCTTAAGGATGTTGATATGATAAAGCTTAGGTTTCCCCTTGACTTCTATGAGGTAGTCAACTTTCCCACAAATTTTTAATACTTTATATGGACCTTTCCATGCTACTAATAATTTATTTGACTTGATAGGCAAAAGTACAAGAACTTCATCCTCTACTTTAAAACTTCTCTGACTTTTGGAATCAAAATAGGTTTTGTACTGGTCCATTGACAAGCTTAAGTTTTTCGAAACTATGTCAGAGGTCTCCTCAAGTTTGGATCTAAGGTCAAGGAGAAACTGATAAGAAGACTGAACCTCAGCATTTACCTTCTCATTAGTCCATAAGTCATGAAGGATGGACAGTGGACCTCTGGCCTGTCTACCATAGAGAAGTTCGAAAGGTGAAAACCCCAAAGAGTCACTGGGAACTTCCCTCATGGCAAACAAAGCACAGGGTAGGTAACGATGCCACTCCTTAGGTTTAAGGGAGCAAAGTTTCCTTAAAATGGACTTGAGAATCGAATGCTGGCGCTCAATCCTCCCATTACAGCTGGGATGATAGGGTGTTGTGAAGAGAGGCTTCACTCCTAGAAGTTGGTAGAGATGTTGCATTAAGTCAGATGTGAATTGTGTCCCACAGTCAGACAAAATTTCTCTAGGGATGCCCACTCTGGAGAAGATGGACAAAAGGGCTTCAGCCACCTCTGTAGTAGTTATGGTCTTTAAGGGAACGGCTTCAGGGAAACTCGAAGCATAATCAGCTAATGTTAATATATATCTATGTCCCCCAGATGAAAGTGGAGATAAAGGACCAACGATGTCAATAGCTACTCTTTCAAACGGTACTGTAAAGATAGGCATTTTGACCATAGGTACTCGCCTGGTACCTCGGGAGGATGACCGTTGGCAAACTTTACACGATCCACAATAGGTAGTGACATCTGAGGACATTTTTGGCCAAAAATAGGTTTCCCTAATTTTATTTAAGGTTTTACGATGCGAGAAATGTCCGGCCACTGGCAGGTCATGAGCCATTATAAGAATGGTCTCTCTGCATTGACTTGGAACAACTAAGATGGAATAGTCTGTCTCATCTGAATTTAATTTGAATACTGACTTGTACAAGATACCTTTTATATATTCAAATTTATATGAAAAGTTTTTCCTTTGAATAACTTGATTTTGTTTAGCGGCATTATGGCAATTCTGAAGAGAAGGGCAATTACGTTGTAAATTGACAAAAGAGTCCTTTGATATATCTAAAGGCTTGAAGTCAGGGAAAATCAAAGGATGGACTGAAGGAGAAGCCTGGGATTTAGTCTGAGCCCTAGTCAAGACATTTATGGTATCGGAGGTGATATCTTCACTTTCATCTAACAAGTGAACCGGTGATCCTACTACCTCGCTTTCGAGAGTAGCATCACTGGTTTTCAATCCCACATGAATCTCACGAGACATTGTCTCATCTGAGCTTTTGAGGGGCTTCTCTGACTTTACAGGAGAGGATCTGAAACACTTATGTCCATCTTTGGCAATGAAAGGTCAACCTCAGAAGGAAGAATGGCACCTTTTACATTACCTATTAGTACGGAGCAAGAAGTGATGGGAGCTAGTACGGCTTCAGACCAACCTGTGAACCATTTAGACCTAATGTAACAACGGATGGTAGGAAAAGTGTCTGTACGGCCCAAGTAGTCTGAAAGTATAGCAGAGGAATGAGTTTCTTTAAGATTAGGGAACAGCTTATCAGAAATTACTATACATGTGCATCCAGTGTCTCATAAAATGGTAAGATACATTAAGTCCATTAACTGTTCCTGAACAGAAGGGTGCTTGGTCATTACAGTCTTTAAAACATCTTCCAACTTTTTGGACCTTCTTAGAAGGACAATCTGGACGTTTATGTCCATTAACACCACACAAAGGACAAACAGGAATAAAAGAAGTCATTTTACTTTCCACTAGAGGCTTTGATTTCTTAAGGTCTGATGAACCCTTGCCCTTAGGGTTCGATCCCTTTAGGTCTTTATAGGAATTGTGAGCCTCAGCATACAGGTCAGCAGCCTCAGCAACTTCCTCAGCTTTAATCAGGTTACATTCTCTAATGATTGTTCGTATCTGGTGAGGAAGAGCTGTCAGGAACTGGTCAGCAACCATGAAGTCTCGAAGAGATTCATAACTGTGATCAATTCCTGAACTCTCTGTCCAAAAGTCGAACAAACGAAAGAGTGTTACCTGTAACTGTTGAAAGTTCTGGCCAGGCTGTAAGGTGGCATACCTGAAATCTTTCCTGTAAGAATTAGTGGTTTTTTGATATGCTTTAAGGATTGCCTTCTTCAGTAGGTTATAATTACATATGATATCGTGCGACAAAGTTGCATAGATATTCAAAGCTGTACCAGAAAATAACATTCCTAACCTGGTAGCCCAGGTATCAGCAGGCCATTCACAGAGGGTAGCGGTGTTTTCAAACCTGAAAATGTATGAAGTTATGTCTTCCCCCTCAGTGAAGGGAGGTAAATTAGGTGTTGGAATATGTGCACTAGCTGCACGTTGTTCCATTACTCCTTCATCTTATTGCTGATGTGAGAAAGTTAACTTCTTATTCTCTAATTCAAGGCGAGTTTGTTCGAGCTTGCGATCTTTTTCTCTCTCCCTTAACTCGTATTCTCTGTCCTTTGCTCTTTCCTCAAGTTCCCTTAATTTAACCTGTTCCTCATGTATCTTAGCTTGTTCCTCATGTACTCTAGCTCTCTCCTCATGATCAAGTCTATCACGCTCCTTTTTGTCTTCTCTCTTTCTAACTGTCTTTCTTGGATTTCTCTCTCAATTCTCTCTCTCTCCTTTTTCTCTTCTCTTTCCCTTTCTAACTGTCTTTCTTCTCTCTCAATTCTCTCTCTTTCAAGTCTTTCCTGGATCTTAGCACTAATGAAAGATTCTAAATTTTTCCCTGTTATTCCTAACTTACTTCCAGCATTCATCCAAAACTGGTATTCATCCATACTTGCAAGAATAACTTAAACTATCAGGGGAAATGAAACGGGTATTAAAGAAAACGGAGGGTTCAATTCGTGCTCCGCTCAAACTGTAAATAAACCAGAGGGCTCGATCCCTGCTTCAATTAAACAATATGTATTAATGAAAACGAAGGGTTCTATGCCGGCTCCGAGCAAACAGTAAGTAGAATGGGGTCACTTAACCATCCAATCTTCTCACCAACAAATCAAGAGTGCCCTATGACAGTTCCCTTGATATAATAAAGAGCTCAATGAAACAAATTGTCACTGGAAAATCTCGGGTCCCTAGAGTCTAATCCCCCAAAGTGTTTCAAGCTCACAAGAAAGGTGGCAGAATTAACTATTATATCCTGCCTGACTTGACTTACAATAAATTGAGACTATAACAATCACCAAATCTTTTAAATACCTGTACTGTAGTCCTACCATAGAGAATGATTACTCATGGCTGGTGGTAACCGTCTGTGGTATGCGGAGTTGAAGTTCCAATGGTAGATTCGAGATGGAGTTGAATCTTGATTCAGTAGAGTTGATCCTGGCAAGGTCGCCACATGTGAAGGCTTACTCAGCTCTGTAATAACTTCAGACAGTATTACCAAAGCTGGCTCCTCCTCAGGAAAATTAATGAATAGAAAACGAAATAATAATTAACAAAGATAAACACTTTATTATTTATTAAAGCAAACATAAAACAATAAAACATGACAGGTACATCCTATTTGAAAGAAAAATGAAAAATGAAATGAAAAAAATAACATTTGAACTCAACGCTAATATATATATACAGTGGACCCCCGCTTAACGATCACCTCCAAATGCGACCAATTATGTAAGTGTATTTATGTAAGTGCGTTTGTACGTGTATGTTTGGGGGTCTGAAATGGACTAATCTACTTCACAATATTCCTTATGGGAAAAAATTCGGTCAGTACTGGCACCTGAACATACTACTGGAATGAAAAAAGTTCGTTAACCGGGGGTCCACTGTATTGGGGTGTCTGGTGTTGGTGACACTTCGTGTTGTTGAAATCTTAGCCGTTGCTGATGTGGGGGGGGGGGTCGCAGGTGTTGGTGACCACCACCGGCTAGTTCTTCACAGAGTATCGCCGTGAGTATTCTATCCCGATGACAGGAAAGCAGGTTCTTTACCGCTGCAATGATGTGGGGTTACGTCCTGCAATTTCATACAGGTGCACAGGTAATTAAATCCAATATGGGACGTCTCCAGGACGTTAGTCCGTCTCCGTCAGTTCTCGTTGATTGACAGGTGACCCTCTCTGTCATCCAAGCTGAAAAGATAGACAGGTTACCCACTGCTTAAATAATCACTCTCCATGATAAGTACAATACCTAAAAGACTTGGTGATTATTACAACAGTCACCTTAGAGCTAGGCTGAAAAGACTAAGTTTATTATTGGTCCAAAGTGAAGCTTTCAACCAATAAATTCACTAGAATACAAGGCAGGCATGTACTTACAGTAGTGTTGGGAGCTGTGAGTCGAGTGATTTACTGTTTGACCAGAGCCCCACATGTCACCTTTCGGGGGGGGGGGGGGGGAAGAGGGAGGGGAAGGGATAGTGGGAGCTAGACTGACCCTACATTAACAAGCAGCTGGCAGTCAAACTATCACTTTAGGGGTGGGGGAAAAAAGGCGGGAATAGCGGGAGCTTGACTTACCCTACCTTAACAAGTAGCCGGCAATGAAACTATTGTTACTATATACTCCCTCACTACTCCTATCTATTGAACTTTTCCCTCACACAGTCCTTCACTGTCTATGTACTCCTTGAATTCCTGCACATATTTTTCAGCTGCTTTTTGGTCCAAACTGGCAGCCTCACCATGCCTTATCACACTATGTATGCCACTACGATTCTTAAATCTCTCAAACCAACCTTTGCTGGCCTTAAATTCACTCACATCACCACTAGTTGCTGGCATTTTTCTAATTAAATCGTCATGCAACTTCTTAGCCTTTTCACATATGGTCGCTTGAGAGATGCTATCTCCTGCTATCTGTTTTTCGTTTATCCATACCGATAACAGTCTCTCAACATCATCTATCACTTGTGATCTCAGTTTCGAAAACATAGTTGCACCTTTGGCAAGAACAGCTTCCTTGATTGCCGTTTTCTTGGCCACAATAGTAGCGATGGTTGATTGGGGTTTTGTGTACAGCCTGGCCAGCTCAGAGACATGCACTCCACTTTCATACTTAGCAATGATCTCTTTCTTCATATCCATAGTAATTCTCACCCTTTTTGCTGTAGGGTTGGCACTAGAAGCTTTCTTGGGGCCCATAGTGACTTACTTTGCAGGTGCAATCACTAAAAAGGCTGTGATAATATGAAATGTTCCGATTGTATGCTTGGAAGCGACCGCGGTGGCTGGCTGGCTTGTAAACACTGGCCAGAAGTGGATGCGTCTCAGACAAAATGAATAGTGTTGGTCGAGTTTTTTAGCACTAATCAAGGCAAAATTTTTGCGATAAAATGTATCGCTAGTCAGATTTATCATTAATCGATGCCATCGCTGGTCGAGGGTCCACTGTATTAATAAAGGTCAAAGGGTTATGGTCTGAATTGACTGTGATTTTGTGGGGAGTAAAGCCCAGGTAAACTTCAAAGTGCTCTGAAGATAACACTAAAGCTAAGGCTTCTTTCTCTACCGTTGCATAATTTAACTGGTGGGACTTTAATTTAGCAGAAAAATAGCAAATAGGATGAAGAATATTAGAGGAGGATGAGGGTTGTAGCAAGACTGCTCCCACAGCATAGCTACTGGCATCTACATGCAAAGAAAAAGGGACATCAAAATTTGGACTTTGTAATACTGGTGATGATTCAAGTAATCATTTCAATTTGCTAAAAGCCATGTCACATTCTGAGGTCCAGCAGAATTTAACTTTAGAACTGGTTAATTCAAACAGGGGAGCTGCCACCTGAGAGAAGTTGGGGCAGAACCGGCGGTAGTAGCCGGCCATCCCTAGAAATCTTTGTACTCCTTTTCTGTCCCGAGGTATAGGGAATTCTGAAATGATTTTGATCTTAGCATTAAGAAGTGCTACGTTCCTTGGCCGATAGTGAAGCCTAAATATTTTATTCGGGCTTGCCCAAACTCACACTTGGCTAAATTAACCGTAAAATTGTATTCTTCTAATTTTTTCAGAAGTGCTTCTAGCCGAGACACATGCTGTCCCCACTCTTCACTTATCACCACTAAATCGTCCAAATAAGCTTCCACACCTTCCAGCTCATAAGTTAGACTATTCATCAGCTTCTGAAAGGTAGACGCCGCATTACAGAGGCCGAAGGGCATAACTAAATAGTTAAATAGACCACCAGAAACAGTAAAAGACGATATCTCTTGGGCTCGTGTTGACAGTGGTACTTGGTAATAACCTTGTAACAGGTCTAATCTACTCACATATTTAGCCCCGGAGACTTTATCTATTAAATCGTCTACCCTAGGTAGAGGATACCCATCTGGTAAGGTCATGGAGTTTACCTTCCGGTAATCTGTACACATACGGTAAGATCCATCTGCTTTAGCCACGAGGACACAGGGCGAAGCCCATGGACTTTTGCTGCATTCTATCAAACCGTGAGTTAACAGAAAATCTATTTCCTCTCTAAGTGTCTTATTTTTCACTGGGCTCGTTCGATACGGGGCTTGCTTGATTGGCAGAGCACCTTGTACATCCACATCATGTGTCCCCAGAGTGCAACGTTTGGGGACGTCTCCGAATAAACTCGGATAAGCCATTAGCAACTCTTTAATCTTTCTAGCTTGGTCATCTCCTAAGTTACATAAAAACTGGTCCATAGCGCTCAACACTTCTGAATTTTTTAGATGCACTTCTACCCCTCTAGAACAATCTGTAAGGCATGTATCCTCTCCTTGTGGTAGAATGGAAGTAGTGGGTGATGTTTCCCCATAATACCTTTTCAACTGATTTACATGGTAGGCATTGTTGGACTTCTTTTTACCTGGAGTACGAACTAAGTAATTTACCTTACTCAGTTTCCTCACTATCTCCATGGGTCCTTCATACCTGGGCTGTAGCGTATGTCCAGGAACCAATTTTAGAGCTAAAACTTTACCCCCTACTTGAAAAGAGCGTAGAGCAGCCTTCTTATCGAAACGCTGTTTCATTTTAGTCTGAGCTTTTGCTATATTTTCTAAAGCCAGGCTCCTCATGAAGGACAAGTGCTCTTGCATTAAAGATGGCGATAAATACAAAGGTGGATCGGCCCTTCCGGACCATACTTCCTTTAACATGGCCAATGGTCCTCGTACCGCATGTCCATATATTAGCTCAAAGGGGCTGTACCCTAAACTTTCTTGCTCACTCTCCCTGATTGCGAGGAGGAGAAAAGGGATTCCCTCATCCCAATCCTTAGAGAACTGCTCACAATAAGCACGCATCATGAACTTTAAAGTCTGGTGAAATCTCTCTAAGGCCCCCTGGGTTTGAGGTCTGTAAGCAGTAGAGAGTAAGGGTTTAATACAGAGTCTAGATAATGCTTCTCGGAACTCTTTGGAAGTAAAATTAGAGCCTTGGTCTGATTGAATTTCCTGAGGCAACCCTACCTGGGAAAAGAATCGAATTAGAGCCCTTACTATAGCTCGAGCATTTATTTTTCTTAATGAAACAGCTTCAGGATACCTGGTGGCAGTATCCATTATAGTCAACAGGTATTGATTACCCAACCTGGTTTTAGGAAGGGGCCCCACACAATCGATTATCAAACGAGTAAAAGGTTCTCCTTCTACTGCAATAGGAATGAGGGGAGCAGGTGGTGGTGTCTGTGCTGGTTTACCTATTTTTTGGCAAATCGGGCAATTTTGAAGGTACTCTACCACCGTCTCTTTCATCTTGGGCCAGAAAAAATATCGAGACAACTTTCTCAGTGTCTTCCGTATCCCCAGATGTCCCCCCATTGGACTATTATGGGCCACTTCCAGAGCCAGAGTTCGGAATCTTCCTGGTAAAACCAGTACCTGTTTTGTAGCACATAAATTAATACCTGGGGCAGTTGTCGTAGGAATTTTTCTCATAAGAAGACCATTACTATAATAGAAGCAATCTTTTACATCTGCCGCCTCAGTTTCAGTAACGGCTAGTCCTCTTACTCCCTCCAAAGAAGAGTCTTCTCGCTGTTCTTGGATCAAATTCTCTTGCTTAAAATCATTAATCCGCAAGTCTGTTAGATTTGATGTACTAATTTCTGGTAACTTATCTTCAGCTTCTGGCATGTGAGCATCGCTAAACAATAGATCCAGGCCCCAATCAGAGGGATTATTGCTCAAAGACGAAGGGAGTGAACGGGACTTCGCCATGGCTCTCATAACTACGGCGAGAGGAAATAAAAGTGGACCCTCCTTGCAAGCCTCAAGGGCAAAATTTTCAGCTGAGGTATTCTCTATGACGAGAGGTTCTTTACAGATCCCTCCCAGGCCCAAGTCGTTTCCGACAAGTAGGTCTACTGACCTAATGGGAAATTCTGTTTCTGATATACCTACCACTGCATATCCATCATAAGAACCAGTTTACAAGTATATTTTATGGAGGGGAACCCGAGACACAGTCCCTCCATACGCCTCTAAAAGCACATCTATCTTGGTATAGGTCGAGTCATTCAAAGAGAGAACACCTTCCCTCAACAAAGTTAGGTAGCTCCCGGTGTCTCTATAAGACTTTACTTCAACGAGTTGGGATTTGGTAGTCCCGGCCTTACCAATAGAAAAATAAGGACTCAATGCTTCACTTACTTTCCTTTTGGACATGATTGAGGGAGTCAGTCATCTAGAAGTGGGAACCTTTTGACTGGCTGAATCTTGCTCCATCCATGGGTCCAGCTGTCCCTGGGACCTGGTAGACGTCATCTGTACAGGAACCGCATCTAGAACTTTATTCTTCCGGTCTCTTTCTAGTTTGTAACAGAGGCTTCTCACATGCCCTTTCTTCTGACAGTAGGAGCAGGTAAGTTTCTTCCTCGCTTTATCCACCTCCAGGTGGGGCTTAGTATCGAAATGTTCCCCAGCATCAGGTTTAAGAACGGCGTAAGGAGCCACCTGATGGGGAGGTAATTTCTGGCGAATCTCTTCTCTTGGCCGGTATCGCCAATCCCTAGGGGGTGTTTTCCTTACTTTCTCTCGAGGGGATTTATCTCTCATTAATTGAGAGGAGATTTCATAATGATCAGCGAGCGAGGTGGAAGTTAAGACATCCAAAATCTGATGATCAATTAAAAATTTAGGCAAGTCTCCTGACAGGGCATTATTAAACTCTTCCTGTAATATTAACTGAGTTAAGCTTTCCACAGAGTCACAGCCCGAGGCCCTTAACCACCTTTCCAGGGCTACCTTCTTCTGATGGGCAAAGTCTACCCACGTTTGCCCGGGTAGCTCAATGGGAGCAAGTCATAAGTTTCCAAAATTACTTTTTTAATGACCTCATAATTCATATACTTATCATAAGGCAGAGTAGCTGTACATTTTTGAGCCTTACCAGTTAAAGTTGTGTGCAATAGGATGGCTCAATATTCCTGAGGCCATTGCATCCCCCTTGCCTGGTTCTCGAAAGTGCGAAAATAGGTGTCAAGGTCAGCTTCACTGAACTGAGGCACTAAAGATGCTGCCTTGTGTAAATCAAAGGAGAAGTTCGGGGAAACCGTCAGTCTCACGTCTCTCTCCGCTTGTTGTCTTTCACAACGGATTTTCTCTCTCTTAAATTCTTCTTCATACAGTTTTCGCTGTGCTTCTAACTGAGTTGTTTGCAGAGTTATGAGATCCACCATTCTCTTAAAATAGTCCAGAGAGATGGGTGTCAAGGGAATTGGTGGAGATGGGGGAAGAAACCCTTCTGGTCGTATCTTGGGCCGAGCTCCCGCTCCTTGCATGGCATCATAGTTCGGCGACGGACTATTAGAAGCCTCTGCTTCATTTTCCCTTTCAGGGGGAAGTTTGTCACGTGACATTTCCTCTGCTCCTGGCATTGACATACTCTCAGCAACTAAGGAATTTGTAGGACTTCCAGGGGCTGATTTGCCGGCTCCACCTGATGCCTCTAGATTGTTTACTCGAGACATGCAATCCAGCTGGGATGTTAGACTTTCAACCTCTGAATCAGGTGACTCAGAAACTTCAGGAGGTATGGGGAATAAGATATTCCTTATAATAGACCGAACGGTTTCTGTGGTATAACGATTGTTATGTGTCACCCCTAAATGCTTCACTATCCGCCAGCACGTCTGCAGTTTCAAAGTCTCTCACTTATCCAAAGTCAATTCATTAACCAGTTGCTGTATGTGAACTTCCATTAGAAAGATATAGTTGGGATATCTCCTAGGACAGGCCCCCACTTGTTACGTTTTGAGTCTTTCTTTTCAGAGAGGAGACCCGTTAGTAACAACAGGTGAAGATCCACTTAGGTCTTCTTACTCTTTTTAAATACACATATATAAATATAAGGCAAAAAAGTTCTATAATGCCTTCTCTGGTTTTATTCAGTATAATACTAAGCTTATAGAGTCACTTAGTAATTTAAATAATTGATAAAATTTAGGTATACCTTTTCTTATAAATTCATATGTACACAATCACTTTAGTTTCATAATCAAAGTCAAGATCAATGAAACACTAGATAGGGTGCCTTTACCACCTCCTCAGTCAATTATATACACTACAGCTAGAACTCTTTAGAGACTATCACGAGACTTTAATAGTTGGAGAACACAGACATGGTGTATTGCTTCACTTAAATGGCTGACTGCACAAACGCAACCCGTCAAGTATTCCGAGACTGAAGTAATCCAAGCAACCTTGGTTGAACCTAGGAATCCTGGTTCAAAGGTTCTCCTGAGACTTACAACAAGAGAATAAGGGAGCTCCGTGGCTTGGTGCTTTCTCTGCCAGAGGTGAGAATGAACTGCTATGAATAAAACTCCCTAGCTTGACGTCACCTCGGAATGAGTGAGTTTGTGAAGCATAAACGACCACAAGGCAATTCAACATATAAACACAAAACATCCTACAAAATAAATCAATAATTCATGGCCAGATAATATTATAAAACTAGGAGTCTTTATTTTAGCTACAAATAAAGGTACCAGTAATATAATACTAAGTGAAAAAGCCATAATGACACACTAATCAATTGACCCTTCTTCAATTATGCACAAAGGGCATAACAACCATCACTAAGTGTTAGCTGATGCTAGTCCACCATCACTAAGTGTTAGCTGATGCTAGTCCACCATCACTAAGTGTTAGCTGATGCTAGTCCACCATCACTAAGTGTTAGCTGGTGTTAGTCCGTCAATAGCACTTATCAGCGCTCAACTTGGTTTAATAAAAACTATTTTTTTTCCTATAAACTGAAGTTGTATAGAGTGTTCCCTGGTTGTTGTGTAGTACTCAAGTTGTATGAAGTGATCCCTGGTTGTTGTATAGTACTCAAGCTGTATAAAGTGTTCCCTGGTTGTTGTATAGTACTCAAGCTGTATAAAGTGTTCCCTGGTTGTTGTATAGTACTCAAGCTGTATAAAGTGTTCCCTGGTTGTTGTATAGTACTCAAGTTGTATAAAGTGTTCCCTGGTTGTTGTATAGTACTCAAGTTGTATAAAGTGTTCCCTGGTTGTTGTATAGTACTCAAGTTGTATGAAGTGATCCCTGGTTGTTGTATAGTACTCAAGCTGTATAAAGTGTTCCCTGGTTGTTGTATAGTACTCAAGCTGTATAAAGTGTTCCCTGGTTGTTGTATAGTACTCAAGTTGTATAAAGTGTTCCCTGGTTGTTGTATAGTACTCAAGTTGTATAAAGTGTTCCCTGGTTGTTGTATAGTACTCAAGTTGTATAAAGTGTTTCCTGGTTGTTGTATAGTACTCAAGCTGTATAAAGTGTTCCCTGGTTGTTGTATAGTACTCAAGCTGTATAAAGTGTTCCCTGGTTGTTGTATAGTACTCAAGCTGTATAAAGTGTTCCCTGGTTGTTGTATAGTACTCAAGCTGTATAAGGTGTTCCCTGGTTGTTGTATAGTACTCAAGCTGTATAAAGTGTTCCCTGGTTGTTGTATAGTACTCAAGCTGTATAAAGTGTTCCCTGGTTGTTGTATAGTACTCAAGCTGTATAAAGTGTTCCCTGGTTGTTGTATAGTACTCAAGCTGTATAAAGTGTTCCCTGGTTGTTGTATAGTACTCAAGCTGTATAAAGTGTTCCCTGGTTGTTGTATAGTACTCAAGCTGTATAAAGTGTTCCCTGGTTGTTGTATAGTACTCAAGCTGTATAAAGTGTTCCCTGGTTGTTGTATAGTACTCAAGCTGTATAAAGTGTTCCCTGGTTGTTGTATAGTACTCAAGCTGTATAAAGTGTTCCCTGGTTGTTGTATAGTACTCAAGCTGTATAGAGTGTTCCCTGGTTAGAAGTGTTCATCTACATTGTATTAATATTATAAATCATAATAGAGTGTGCTCAGTAACAGTAATACATTACATACATAGAATACTACACTCAAATATAAACCCTTCACTCAAACTTCTCCTCACCAACCTTAACAGGACACACCACCATAACACAAGATACAGATCACTTTTTGATGTACCTAATGTCAACATCACACTATGGAAGAACTCTATGCACATAAAGGGCCCCAAAATTTGGAACTCATTACCAGTAAATACTAAAGTAACCCGGTCTGAACATCAATTTAAGAATCTTCTCAAGAACCATCTACTCGCCCTAAACTAAATATTCAATACTCAGTACTTAAATTTACCAAAAAAACTCCCAATTACCTAAATCTTAACATTTCAAAATTTAAATACCCATAGTTCATACATAACTAAATACTACACTGTAGAATAAATACCTGCACAAAACTATACTGCCTTGCACCATATTGTAATATTGTAATATTGTAATATTGTAACATTCTCATACTGTAAACTACTTTCACCAATGCTGAATATTATATTCCAGTAATATAACTTAAATATCTACTATTGATATACACAACTTACAAAATACTTTCAAATTGTCCCAATGTAATATCCCCAGATTATAACTTGACTGTAACTTACTGTCGGCTTGAAGAAAATATGATCAGTTTCTCTAGTACTATTAAGTAGTGTGTAAGCCATTAATTTAGTCTGCCCATAATGCCGTGGCATGATAGTGGCTCTCTTTGCACTGCAACTCATTATTGTAACTACAGAATCTCAATGTAAACTTGCAAAAAAATAAAAATTGTATAGTATTGTATTGTATAACCTCAGCTACTCTAGCTTAATGAGTACAAATGTTGCAGTCATTGTACTCTGTGATGCTTATTCTGTACACTATTAATGTTTGTTGTATACTTGCAGGAAACACACGATACTTGAAAGAAACATCAACTTAGACAACCAAATGATAATGGATCTTGAGAAGCAGAAAGAAGAATATCTTTATATAGCACTGGAGAATTATTTCAAGTGTTTTATGGTCTCTAGCAAACATGAGATGGTCGTCTACCGCATTG
Organism: Cherax quadricarinatus; assembly: GCF_038502225.1. NCBI lineage: Eukaryota > Metazoa > Arthropoda > Malacostraca > Decapoda > Parastacidae > Cherax > Cherax quadricarinatus. The sequence continues at coordinate 53,091,723 of NC_091300.1, read as the reverse complement.
TTAGTCTCTGGCTGGAGAATGTTGCCAGTGAGACTGTCAACCAGCTGGTGAGTAACACTGTGTTGCTAGTGAGAGTATCAACCAGCTGGTGAGTAACACTGTATTGCCAGTCAGTGTCAACCAGCTGGTGCATAATATAACCAACACTGTGTGTGTGTATTCACCTAATTGTGGTTGCAGTGGTCAATTCATAGCTCCTGACCCTGCCTCTTCACTGGTCACTACTAGATCCACTCCCTGCTCCATGAGCTTTGTTATACCTCTTCATAAAGCTGTGTATGGATACTTCCTCCACCACATCACTTTCCAGACTATTCCACTTCCTGACAACTCTATGACTGAAGAAATACTAACATCCCTGTGGCTCATCTGAGTCAACAACTTTCAGTTGTGACCCCTTGTTGATGTGTCCCATCTCTGGAACATCCTGTCTCTGTCCACCTTGCCAGTTCCTCAGTTCCCACCTATCTCTCCTGTCCTTCCATGTTGTCAGGTCGATTTCCCTTAACCTCTTCTCATAGGACATGCCCCTTAGCTCTGAGACTAGTCTTGTTTCAAACCTTTGCATTTAATCTAATTTCTTCACGTGCTTGACTAGGTGTGGGTTCCAGACTGGTGCTGCATACTCCAGTATGGGCCTGATATCCACAGCGTACAGAGTCCTGAACAATTCCTTTCTGAGGTGCTGGAACACTATTCTTAGGTTTGCTAATCGCCCAAATGCTGCAGCAGTTATTTGGTTGATGTGCTCTTCAGGAGATGTGCCCGATATTATACTCACCCCAAGATCCTTTTCCTTGACTTTGCACTTAGTGGGGTTAAACTCTAGGAGCCAGTTCCTGGACCAGGCTTGCAGCCTATCCAGATCCCTTTGTAGTCCTGCCTGTACTTCATCCGACTGAATTCTCCTCATTAGCTTCACATCATCTGCAAACATATACACTTCTGAGTCTATCCCTTCTGTCATGTCATTCGCACATAACAGAAACAGTACCTAGGATTAACCCCTCTGGAACCGGAACCCCACTCGTCACAGGGGCCCACTCTTGACACCTTGTCATATGCCATGATTTGCTGATGCCTTCCCATTAGGTATTCTGTAATCCATTGCAGTGCCTTCCCTGCTGTACCTGCCTGGTCCTTTAACTTTTGCACAAATCTTTTGTGTGGAACTGTCTCATTAGCCTTCTAACAGTCCAAGAAAATGCAATCTACCCACCCCTCTCTCTCATGTCTTACTGCTGTCATCTTGTTATAGAACTTCAGTAGGTTTGTGATACAGAATTTCCCTTCCCTGAAACTGTGTTGATTCTTGTGAATAAGCTGATTTCTTTCTAGGTGCTCTACCACTCTTCTGATAATCTTCTCCATGACTGCATACTCTACATGTCAGTGACACTGGTCTGTAGTTTAATGCTGCGTGTCTGTCTCCTTTCTTAAAAATTGGGACTACATTTGCTGTCCTCCATACCTCAGGTAGTCGCCCTGTTTTGAAAGATGTGTTGAAGATTGTTGTTAGTGGTACACAGTGCACCTCTGCTCCCTCTGTCAGGACCCATGGAGAAATGTCCGGCACCATTGCTGTAGCTTCGAGCAGCTTAGAGCAGCATAGAGCTGCTGGCATTTCCTCTCTTGGATAACTAAATGTCAGAGTACAGTCATCTGCATATGCATGGGATTCTGGGATGAGATGAAAAAGATCATTGAAGTAGACATTGCATAACAATGATCCAAGCACACACACCTGTGGAACACTTACCCCAATAGGATGTCTTGCTGGCAGAGAAAGACTTCAGTTTCATAGCCAACACAAAGGCAGTTTAGTAGGATGCTTCCATCATTGCCAAACTTTCACAACTTTTTGTAAGAAATATATTTTGTCATCATTTTATTTCATCATTTTTCGTAATCACATACTTTTTCCATAACTCCAACCCGGGCACTTACTTCAGTTTTTCTTCTGTTTCACCGTCATGTTTTTCATAGTGTCCATGTCCATAGTGTCCATAGTGTCATGTCTTCTATTATCTGAGAGAAAGTTTTCACAAACAGTGTACAACAGTCTTCCTGACAGTCTTGCAATAAATAATAACTCATTTTCATACTGTTCATAAAATTAACACTTTCTATCGCTTTCTGCTTTTGTTTATTTTCTTTTGTCCTGTGATGGGTAACTGACTCTAAAAACTAAATTTTTGTTTCAAAAAGTACAAAAATTGAGTTGTTAACAAAGAGTGAAACATAACTCTACCACACAGTGTCAATTGTTAACAAAGTGAAGCATAACAAAAATAATAATAATAATAATAATAATAACAATGCCGGGAGCAAGGGGCTAGTAACCCCTTCTCCTGTACAAATAACTAAATTTAAAAAGAAGAACTTTCGTTTTTCTTTTTGGGCCACCCTGCCTTGGTGGGATACGGCTGGTTTGTTGAAAGAATAATAAT
>NC_091300.1:52974273-53086773 GCF_038502225.1 Cherax quadricarinatus | reverse complement strand
ATAGTATGCATTATTCCCTGTACTTACGCACTGTAGTAACTGTAATCAACATTGTGTCTGAACGTTAGCTAAGAGTTGAACTTCTGCTTCAAAAATAAAATAACTTGATTGATAAGAGTTTCCTTCTGTACAGGTTTTAGCGTATTGTGACAAAATTCGGAGCTACCATTTTGTGCCTCTATTGTACCAGCTTGTAGCAAGACTTAGCTGCCACCGAGATCAACATCTAAGTTTCTCTCAAGTCCTTGTACATTTGTTAGGTAAGTTCATCTTATATCCATGGTTAAGTCCTCTCACATCCACTAGATAAGTTTCTTATGCGGTACCTATTGTAAATTTCTCATTTATTGTACCTATGGTAAAGTCTTCTCATATGTGAGGTAAATTTACTTAAGATTTTTATAATATGGCAAAGATTGTCTAAGATGGTTTATGATATTATAATGGATTTATTTTAATGATTTCCATGGGGAAGTGGAACAAATTCTTCCTCCGTAAGCCACGCGTGTCGTAAGAGGCGACTAAAATGCCGGGAGCAAGAGGCTAGTAACTCCTTCTCTTGTATATATTACTAAATATAAAAGGAGAAACTTTCGGTTTTCTTTTTGGGCCACCCCACCTTGGTGGGATACTGCCAGTGTGTTGAAAGAAAGAATATGTTAATAAGAATTTCTTTGGCAGTGGCTTCTTTTTTAATTTAATTCAGAGAAATGAACTAGTAAATGAAATAGTAAATAGAAAGGGTACACATAAGGTGTTTCATGTAGTGGCTGGAGCTACATGATGCGTGTGTCTTCTTTGGCTAGGATGAGCTTGGTAAAAACATCTCGAATCATAAAACTTCAACAATCTTGTGTGGTGGCATTTCAGTGGGAGAAAGTGTTGTAGAGGGCATGGTAGGTCAGTTTGGTGTGCCAGGGGGTAAATCATAATGGTGGTCTAATTAAGCTATGTATAGAAAGAGGTTTGGTAAATACTTATTTTGAGAAAAAGAGGATAAATGAGTATGTGAGATACGATATTGGGCATGATTATTATGTTAAAACTAGGTGGGGAGTGGTTAGTGCATTTGTTCATTAACCCCTTGACTGTCGCAACCTCAGGTGTCTCCTAGTGTCGCAAAATTTCCCAAAAAAAAAAACATTATTTTTTCTTATGAAATGATAGAGAATCTTTTCCCGATTGTAATGACACCAAAAGAACAAAATTTGTTGGAAAACTGACGGAATTACTCTCTTGCAAAGTTAGCGACCTCAACTACAAATCGGCGATTTTGCTCAATTTGAGCCCTATTTCTGGCTAATTCCATTGTTACAGTCGACCAAACTCATAGCTATTTCTTTAGAACTCTATTTTTTCTATTGATTGAGCACAAGAAACTGCCATTTACCAATTTCAACTACCCAATAACGTGGTCAGAAATTTGCAATTTGGCCAGTTTCACAACAATTAAAAAAATATGACAATTTCAAAATAGGGTCTAGAATGAACCATGCAGGCCTTCCTGGCTCTAAAATAATATTTTCTTTGTTCATCAGTCACATCTCCAGGCCCCTCTGATATTACTCTTGCTTTCTATTTTCAATTTTTATTCAAACAAAAAATAGTAGATTTACTGTTATGCAGACTACTGCAATATTGTAATAATTGTATAAATAATGTCAACCCATTCATGACTGCATATTAGAATGGCCAGTTGGACATTTATTGGAAAATGACATCATTTGTTTACTTTTGAACATCGGCAAAAATCAAACATTTCCCCTACTTGGAGCACTATTTCAAGGTTCTTTTCATAGTAAAACCAATCAATTTGGCCAATTTCATGCAAATTAAAAAGGTGCCAAATTCAAAATAGGGTCCAGAATGAACAATGCAGACATATCTGGCAATAAAATAACATTTTCTTTGTTCATCAGTCACATCTCCAGGCCCCTCTGATATTACTCTTGTTTTCTATTTTGAATTTTAATTCACACATAAAATAGAAGATTTACTGTTATGCAGACTACTGCATTATTGTAATAATTGTATAAATAATGTCAGCTGATTTATGACTGCATATTAGAATAGCTAATTGGACACTTATTGGACAATGACATCATTTGTTTACTCTTAAACATTGGCAAAAACTGAACATTTCCGCTACTTTGAGCTCAATTTCAAGGTCCTTGTCATCGTGAAACCACTCAGAATCATCTCTGTTTCTGTAATATGTCTTTCATTCTATCAAATGAGATCAAGAAAATGAGAATACAACCATAAATACTATACAAAAATACACCTCAAATTCGGCGTTTTAATCCAAAAACAAGGTCGGAGGTTTTTTCTCATTATGCACTGCATGCTGCAGGTTTTGTTTTTATACTGCACACACTGACCACACAGACCCATTCTCTCACATGTGCGTCTACCAGCTTTCTCCCGCCTGATTTGAAGCTGCTAGAATTTTGGAGTATAAATACGTCAAAAACACTGGCTTGTAAGACGTATATATACGACCGAAACAGCCAAAGGGTTAAATGTATGAATGGGGCAAGGTGCTTTGGGATTGGTAGAGAGCATGCATAGTTTCTTTGTGTAAGAGAAAAGTGGATAAAAGAGAGTGTACGAAATAAAGGAGGATAAGTGTGTTGTGCCCTTGGTAGTAGGTTGGTAGACAGCAACCACCCAGGGAGGTACTACTGTCTTGCCAGGTGAGTGCAAAACAAAAGCCTGTAATTGTTTTACATGATGGTAGGATTGCTGGTGCCTTTTTCTGTCTTATAAACATGCAAGATTTCAAATGTGTCTTGTTACTTCTAGTTACACTTAGGTCACACTACACATACATGTACAAACATATATATACACACCCCTCTGGGTTTTCTTCTATTTTCTTACTAGTTCTTGTTCTTATTTCCTCTTATCTCCATGGGGAAGTGGAACAGAATTCTTCCTTTGTAAGCCATGCATGTCGTAAGAGTTGACTAAAATACCAGGAGCAAGGGGCTAGTAACCCCTTCTCCTGTATATATTACTTAAGTTAAAAAGAAAAACTTGTTTTTCCTTTTGGGCCACCCTGTCTCAGTGGGAAATGGCCAATTTGTTGAAAAAAAAAAAAGTGTGTTGAGTATACCAGGTTAAGTATATGGTAGGGTTGTTATTAAAAAAATTCAGGGTAAAAGTTGAGAGGAGGATCTCAAGAGAATCACGAGGTTTCAGGAAGGACAGGGGATATGTAGACCAAATATTAACACTGATGTACATAACTGAACAATAATTAGATAATGATTAGGAACTCTTCATTGCATTTATGGATTTAGAAAAGATATGTGAGTTATATGTGAGTTGTATAAAGGCAAAGGGGATAAAAGAGAGTGCAAAAATTATAGGGGGATAAGTCTGTTGAGTATACCTGGCAAAGTGTATGGTAGAGTTATTATTGAAAGAATTAAGAGTAAGACAGAGAATAGGATAGCAGATGAACAAGGAGGCTTTAGGAAAGGTAGGGGGTGTGTGGACCAGGTGTTTACAGTGAAACATATAAGTGAACAGTATTTAGATAAGGCTAAAGAGGTCTTTGTGGCATTTATGGATTTGGAAAAGGCGTATGACAGGGTGGATAGGGGGGCAATGTGGCAGATGTTGCAGGTGTATGGTGTAGGAGGTAGGTTACTGAAAGCAGTGAAGAGTTTTTACGAGGATAGTGAGGCTCAAGTTAGAGTATGTAGGAAAGAGGGAAATTATTTCCCAGTAAAAGTAGGCCTTAGACAAGGATGTGTGATGTCACCGTGGTTGTTTAATATATTTATAGATGGGGTTGTAAGAGAAGTAAATGCGAGGGTCTTGGCAAGAGGCGTGGAGTTAAAAGATAAAGAATCACACACAAAGTGGGAGTTGTCACAGTTGCTCTTTGCTGATGACACTGTGCTCTTGGGAGATTCTGAAGAGAAGTTGCAGAGATTGGTGGATGAATTTGGTAAGGTGTGCAAAAGAAGAAAATTGAAAGTGAATACAGGAAAGAGTAAGGTTATGAGGATAACAAAAAGATTAGGTGATGAAAGATTGGATATCAGATTGGAGGGAGAGAGTATGGAGGAGGTGAATGTATTCAGATATTTGGGAGTGGACGTGTCAGCGGATGGGTCTGTGAAAGATGAGGTGAATCATAGAATTGATGAGGGGAAAAGGGTGAGTGGTGCACTTAGGAGTCTGTGGAGACAAAGAACTTTGTCCTGAGAGTATAGTTTTACCAACGCTCTTATATGGGTGTGAAGCATGGGTGATGAATGTTGCAGCAAGGAGAAGGCTGGAGGCAGTGGAGATGTCATGTCTGAGAGCAATGTGTGGTGTGAATATAATGCAGAGAATTCATAGTTTGGAAGTTAGGAGGAGGTGCGGGATTACCAAAACTGTTGTCCAGAGGGCTGAGGAAGGGTTGTTGAGGTGGTTCGGACATGTGGAGAGAATGGAGCGAAACAGAATAACTTCGAGAGTGTATCAGTCTGTAGTGGAAGGAAGGTGGGGTAGGGGTCGGCCTAGGAAAGGTTGGAGGGAGGGGGTAAAGGAGGTTTTGTGTGCGAGGGGCTTGGACTTCCAGCAGGCATGCATGAGCGTGTTTGATAGGAGTGAATGGAGACAAATGGTTTTTAATACTTGACGTGCTGTTGGAGTGTGAGCAAAGTAACATTTATGAAGGGGTTCAGGGAAACCGGCAGGCCGGACTTGAGTCCTGGAGATGGGAAGTACAGTGCCTGCACTCTGAAGGAGGGGTGTCAATGTTGCAGTTTAAAAACTGTAGTGTAAAGCACCCTTCTGGCAAGACAGTGATGGAGTGAATGATGGTGAAAGTTTTTCTTTTTCGGGCCACCCTGCCTTGGTGGGAATCGGCCAGTGTGATAATAAAAAAAAAAATGCGAGTTATCAAAAAGGTCCCAGACTACCACAAGAAAAAATTTGCTGGCTTACCTAATCACATAGTTGAAGTTGTCTCCTTCAAAGTACTGTCTTTGGGAGGCTTTACACTGATCCCAGCACCTCTGATACTTCTTGAAACATAATAGAACTTTTCTCTCCTATGTCTAGCACAGCTTGTAATTCGGGATGAATCTCCTTCACAGCATTAACCCTTTGAGGGTCGAGAGACCCTCTCCCAAGCTTGTTCTCAGGGTTAAAAAATATTTGAAAAAAAAAAAGATTTTCTCTTATGAAATGATAGTTTTTATTAAGTGTTATAGGCTAAAAAAAATTTTTTTGCCATCAATACTTACCGAGGTATGAAAGCATGAACTTGACTGAAATTGAACCACTTATGGCAATATCGCCAACTGCCGGTCACCCAGTAATCTTTTAATTTGTTTTTTCTACATTTTTTCTATTATTTTTTAATATTTTTTCTTTTCAAGTGACTTTTATGGCCTGTGAGACCAATATGAGGACTATTTTGTATATATTCACCCTTTCTATACTACACAGTAACTGCACGAACACTGTTGTCATTATATTGTTTACAAAATGTGTTTACACAAATGAGCAATATAAAATGTTGTTTATTACTATTTTTCTACATTATTTTTTTTTCAACAAGTCGGCCGTCTCCCACCGAGGCAGGATGACCCAAAATGAAAGGACATCCCCAAAAAGAAAATACTTTCATCATCATTCAACACTTTCACCTCACTCATACATAATCACTGTTTTTGCAGAGGTGCTCAGAATACATCAGTTTAGAAGCATATATAAAGATATAACACATCCCTCCAAACTGCCAATATCCCAAAAGCCCTCCTTTAACCCTTTGACTGTTTTCGACGTATAAATACGTCTTACGAGCCAATGTTTCTGACGTATATATACTCAATAATTCTAGCGGCTTCAAATCAAGTGGGAGAAAGCTGGTAGGCCCACATGTGAGAGAATTTGTCTGTGTGGTCAGTGTGCACCACATAAAAAAAATCCTGCAGCACACATTGCGTAATGAGAAAAAAAAAACTCTGATCGTTTTTTTGGAATAAAACGCCGACTTTGAGGTGTATTTTCGTATAGTATTTATCGTTGTATTCGCGTTTTCATGGTCTTAGGTGATAAAATGGAAAACATATTACAGAAATAGAGATGATTTTCATTACTTTTACGATGAAAACGACCTTGAAACTGAGCTGAAAGTAGCGGAAATGTTTGATTTTTACCAATGTTCAAGAGTAAATAAATCACACCACACGACCAATACACGTCAACTGGGGAGTCTAATATTCTTTCACTAGTGCACTGATATTATTTATACCATTTTTACAAAAATGCAGTCGTCTGCATAACAGTAAATTTTGTATTTTTTTGTATGAATAAAAAATCAAAATAGAAAGCAATAATAATATAAGAGGGGCCTAGAGATGTGACTAATGAACAGAGCATATGTTATTTTAGTGCCACGAATGTCTACCTTGTTTATTCTGGACCCTATTTTGAAATTGGCATCTTTTTTATTTTGCGTGAAATTGGCCAAATTGCCAATTTCTGACCACCATATTGGGTAGTCCAAATTAGTAAATGGGAGGTTTCTTGTACTCAGCTGATAGATAAAATGGAGTTCTAAAGAAATAGCTATGAGTTTGGTCAACTGGAACAATGGAATTGGCTGAAAATAGGGCTCAAAGTCCTCTCCCCAACACCCTAGCATTTACTTCTTTTACAACCCCATCTTTTTTTTTTTTTTCAACAAACCGGCCGTATCCCAGCAAGGCAGGGTGGCCCAAAAAGAAAACCGCAAGTTTCTCTTTTTAAATTTAGTAATTTATATGGGAGAAGGGGTTACTAGCCCCTTGCTCTTGGCATTTTAGTCGCCTCTTACAACACACATGGCTTAGGGAGGAAGAATTCTCTTCCACTTCCCCATGGAGATAAGAGGAAATAAACAAGAACAAGAACTAGAAAGAAAATAGAAGAAAACCCAGAGGGGTGTATATATATATGCTTGTACATGTATGTGTACTGTGACCTAAGTGTAAGTAGAAGTAGCAAGACATACCTGAAATCTTGCATGTTTGTGAGACAGAAAAAAGGACACCAGCAATCCTACCATCACGTAAAACAATTACAGGCTTTCGTTTTACACTCACTTGGCAGGACGGTAGTACCTCCCTGGGCAGTTGCTGCCTACCAACCTACTACCTAGACAACCCCATCTATAAATATATTAAACAACGATGGTGACATTACATATCCCTATCTCAGACCTACTTTTACTGGGAAGTAATCTCCATGTTCTACACACCCTATCCTCATAAAAAAACTTTCCAGTATTTAGTAACTTACTACCTATTCCATATACAGTGGAACCCCAGTATACGATATTAATCCATTCCTGAGAGCTCATCGTATGCCAAAATTATCAGAAGGTGAATTAATTTTCCCCATAAGAAATAATGGAAATCAAATTAATCTGTGCAAGACACCCAAAAGTATGAAAAAAAAAATTTACCACATGAAATATTAAGTTTAATGCACACAAGCTGAAGAAGACATGCACAGTTAGTAGTACTCTACTAACAATAGAATACATGACACTTACCTTTAATGAAGATCTGGTGATGATTGATGGGATGGGAGGAGGGGAGAGTATCGAAGTTGTTAATGTTTAGAAGTGGAATCCCCTTCCATTAGGACTTGAGGTAGCAAGTCCTTTTCCGGGATTACTTCCCTTCTTCTTTTAATGCCACTAGGACCAGCTTGAGAGTCACTGGACCTCTGTTGCCATTCCTTTAAGATTTGTCTAATGGGCCATAACATTGTCATTGTAATAATTACCAGCATGGCTTGCAATAGCTGTGTTAGGGTGATTTTCATCCATAAAGATTTGCAGTTCAATCCACTTTGCACACATTTCCTTAATTTTTGAAGTAGGCACAATGGATTCCACAACTGGCATAGGCTTCTCAGGGTTAGCCCCAAACCCTTCAAAATCTTTCTTAACCCTTTGACTGTTGAAAGGCCCAATCCTGAAGTGTCTCCTGGTGTCGCAAAATATTCGAAAAAAAAATTACTTTTTCTTACAAAAATTTTAAGATTATTTTTCTCATTGTTTTAGTCAAAAAAAAAAAAAAATTCCCATCAGTACTTACCCAGATATAGAGGCATGAATTTACAGAAAATGAGCCCCGTATGGCAACAGCAGCGACTGCCGCTCACCCTGCAAACTTTGGTTTACTTGTATTTGACGGTTTGTTGTTTTTTTAGTATTTTATTTTTTCACTTAACTTATGTGGCCTGTGAGACCAAAGTAAGGTGCAATGTACATATATACACTCATTGTATACAACACAATAAGCACACAAACATAAAACTTGTTTACAAAAACAATACAAAAAATTGTTTATTACTATTGTTCTATAATATATATACCAATACACAGTCACCGAACACATTCCTAGAAGTTCTGCAGCTTGTGGAACTCTTTGAAACATGGTGTCATACACAATGGTGTTTTACACTCCTCACACATAAAACCAGTGTCTGTGCATTTTTGTGGAAGTTTTTTTTATGTGCAAAGACAAAACACCTCGTCTGAGCAGTTTTCTTCAAAGTATTAGCAGGCAGTTGTGTTATGTAGTTATCCTAGGTAAATGGTCGTCTGTCATCATTCCTTTCTGCATTCCTTTCCTGCATTCCTTTCCTACCTTCCTTCCTACCTTCCTGCATTCCTTTCCTACCTTCCTTCCTACCTTCCTGCATTCCTTTCCTACCTTCCTGCATTCCTTTCCTACCTTCCTGCATTCCTTTCCTACCTTCCTACATTCCTTTCCTACTTTCCTTCCTACATTCCTTCGTCTTTCCTTACTTTTTTCCTTCCTTTCATCTCGTCCTTCCTTCATTCCTGCCTTCCATTCCTCCTTCCTTCTGGTTTCTATAATATATATACACATATATAGTCACTAGATACTTTCATATAACTGCTATTATCTTCATTCAGCAAGCTTGTCTTGTGTGTGTGTGGCTTATAATTGTTTTGAGTCAGGAGTCAGCAGCTGTCAAAATGATATATTATCTCATTACTCACTCCCCCTACCGCCTGTCAAAACAATGGGGTCGGATGCTGCTTCCCCTCCATTTTATCTAATTACCTTTCTCCCTCATTCTATCTCTTTCAATCTGTCTCTCTCTTTCTATTTGTCTGTCTATCTCTGTCACAGGTACACATAAACACAAGTATACATAATGTAAATTACCAGGGATAACCCAAAAAATCCAGACAAAGTGCTATACTCTGCTTGAAGATGTGAATAAACGTGATGATGACACAGTCTTGTGGCTCTCTCTGAGACAGAGAGCTAGATGGATAGACAGGGAGCTTGACAGACAGACAAATACGCAGAAATGTTTGTGTACCAGCAAAAACAAAGTGAGGGTGATGGTCATCTAATCTTTTCTTATCAGCTGCCCCCTCCTCCACCCTCGTTTACACTCATCAAAGGTCAGCTCTTATCAGATGTTATCTCCCCTTATCTTGTCACTGTCATGGGGTGGACTTCCTTTTTTCTTGCTTCAAGGAAACATATTATTATATATTATTATTATTATTACCTATTCTTCTTCTTCTTCTTCTTCTTCTTCTTCTTCTTCTTCTTCTTCTTCTTCTTCTTCTTCTTCTTCTTCTTCTTCTTCTTCTTCTTCTTCTTCTTCTTCCTCCTCTTCCTCCTCTTCCTCCTCTTCCTCCTCTTCCTCCTCTTCTTCTTCTTCCTCCTCCTCCTCTTCTCCCTCCTCCTCCTCTTCTCCCTCCTCCTCCTCTTCTTCCTTCTCTTCCTCCTCCTCTTCTCCTTCCTCCTCCTCTTCTTCCTCCTCCTCCTCTTCTTCCTCCTCCTCTTGTTCCTCCTCCTCCTCTTGTTCCTCCTCCTCCTCTTCTTCCTTCTCCTCCTCCTCCTCCTCCTCTTCCTCCTCCTCCTCTTCCTCCTCCTCCTCCTCTTCTCCTGTTCCTCCTCTTCCTGTTCCTCCTCCTCCTCTTCCTCCTCCTCTTCCTCCTCCTCTTCCTCGTCCTCCTCCATTACCTTTGGTCTCAAACTCCTCAAAATCATGAAATTGATCTTCACTGACACTTCCATCTGTGTTAGAGCATCACTTGGGAAAAGAAGAGTCTCAGATTTGCTGGGGAGTCACATATTTCTTACCTCTAGACATGCTGAAAAAGGACGACTGAAATGGCATTCCCACAATGCACCACTGGCTCCCTGTTTTTTTTTATATGGTACACACTGACCATAGAGACCCATTCTCTCACATGTGGGCCTACCAGCTTTCTCCTGCTTGATTTGAAGCCGCTAGAATTTATGCGTATAGATACGTCAAACACGGTATCTCCTATGATGTATATATACGACTGCGACAGTCAAGGGGTTAATTTCCATACTAATTCTCACCCTTTTTACCACAGGGTTGGCACTAGAAGCTTTCTTGGGGCCCAGAAACAAGCACCAAAAACACTGTGATAATATGGAATGTACCGAATGTATGCTTAGATGCGAGCACACTGGCTGGCTTGTAAACACTGGCACTCACGTGGACGCGTCCTGGACGAATCGCGTGTGGCGGGTTTTTTAACGAGTGGCGAGGCAAAATTTTTGCGTTAAAATGTATCGGATACTGGATTTAACGTATACCAATGCCATCGAATGCTGGGGGTCCACTGTACTTGCAACATCTGCCACATTGCTCCCCTATCGACTCTATCATATGCCTTTTCTAAATCCATAAATGCAATGAAAACTTCCCTACCTTTATCTAAATACTGTTCACATATATGCTTCAATGTAAACACTTGATCTACACATCCCCTACCCACTCTGAAACCTCCTTGCTCATCCACAATCCTACATTCTGTCTTACCTCTAATTCTTTCAGTAATAACCCTGCCATACACTTTTCCTGGTATACTCAGTAAATTTGTTCCCTTATAATTTTTACAATCTCTTTTGTCCCTCTTTCCTTTATATAAAGGAATTATACATGCTTTCTGCCAATCACTAGGTACCTTCCCCTTTTTCATACATTTATTAAACAAAAAGACTAACCACTCCAACACTATATCCCCCACTGCTTGTAATATTTCTGTCATGATCCTGTCAGTTCTATGAAATGCCTCACACACTTCCCCCACACTCACATCCTGCTCTTCTTCACTCCTAAAAGATGGTATACCTCCTAGCCAGTGCATGAAATTACCACCTCCCTTTCTTCGTCGACATTTAAAAGTTCCTCAAAATATTCCCGCCATCTACCCAATACCTCCATCTCCCCATCTGCTAACTCCCCTAGGCTTTCTTAACTTGTTTAACTCACTCCAAAATTTTTCTTATTTTCATTAAAATTTCTTGACAGTGCCTCTCCCTGCTCTTCTTTTTGTACTCTCTCACCACTCTCTTCACCTTTCTTTTACTCTCCATGTACTCTGCTTTTCTTATAACACTTCTGCTTTGTAAAAACCTCTCATAAGCTACCTCTTTCTCTTTTATCACACCCTTTACATCATCATTCCACCAGTCACTCCTCTTTCCTCCTGCATCCACCCTCCTATAACCATAAACTTCTGCCCCACATTCTAATACTGCATTTTGAAAACTATTCCAACCCTCTTCAACCCCCCACTGCTCATACTTGCACTAGCCCACCTCTCTTACTTGTTGTCATTTTCCTCTTGTCCCATCTGCCTCTTACTCTAACTGTAGCTACAACTAAATAATGATCTGATATATCAGTTGCCCCTCTATAAACATGTACATCCTGGAACCTACCCATCAGCCTTTTGTCCACCAAAACATAATCTAACAAACTACTTTCATTACGTGCTATATCATACCTTGTATATTTATTTATCCTCTTTCATGAAATATGTATCACTTACTAACAAACCTCTTTCTACACATAGCTCAGTTAAAGGCTCCCCATTTTCATTTACCCCTGGCACCCCAAATTTACCTACTACTCCCTCCACAACATTTATACCCACTTTAACAGTGAAATCCCCAACCACAAGTACTCTCACACTTGGTATAAAACTCCCCACACATTCACTCAACATTTCCCAAAAAGTCTCTCCTCTACACTTCTCTCTTCTCCAGGTGCATATACACTTACTATAACTCACTTTTCACATCCAACCTTTATTTTACTCCTCATAATCCTTGAATTAATACATTTATACTCCCCCTTTTTCTGTTGAATGTTGAGGCAAAATTTTTGCGTTAAAATGCATTGAATGTCGTATTTATCGAATGTCGATGCCATCGAATGTCGGGGGTCCACTGTACATTTGTACTCCCTCTTTTCCTGCCATAGCTTGTCCTTCAACATCATTGCTATTCCTTCTTTAGCTCTAACTCTATTTGAAACCCCTGACCTAATCCCATTTATTTCTCAATAGTGACACTCTCCCACCCCCTTCAGCTTCATTTCACTTAACCCTGTCAGGGTTGGTGCCATACTAGTACGGCTTGCATGCCAGGGTTGGTGCCGCACTAGTATGCATAAATTCTAGTGCCTTCATATCTAGCGAGAGAAAGCTGGTGGGCCTACATATGAAAGAATGGGTCTATGTGGTCAGTGTGCACAGTATAAAAAAAATCCTGCAGCATACAGTGCATAATGAGAAAAAAAAACTCCGACCGTGTTTTTGGTTTAAAACAGCAACTTTGCAGTGTATTTTCGTATGCTATTTATGGTTGTATTCTAGTTTTCTTGGTCTCATTTTATAGAATGGAAGACATAGTATGGAAATTGAGATGATTTTGATTGGTTTCACAATGAAAAGTACCTTGAAATTGAGCTCAAAGTAGCAGAAATGTTCGATTTTTGCCAAAGTTCAAAGGTAAACAAATCATGCCACGTGTCCGATACATGACAACTGGTGAGTCTAATATTCTTTTACAAGTGCTCTGATATTATTTATACCATTTCTACACCATTTCTACACGAATGCAGTAGTCTGCATAACATAAATCTTCTATTTTTTGTGAGAATAAAAATTCAAAGTGGAAAGCAAAAGAAATGTAGCAGAGGCCTGGTGGTGTGAGTAATCAACAGAGGAAATGTTATTTTAGTGCCAGGAATATCTGTTCTGTTTATTCTGGATCCTATTTGGCAATTGGCATCTTTTGAAATTTGTGTGAAATTGGCAAAATTGCCAATTTCTGACCACATTATTGGTTAGTTGAAATCGGTAAATGGGTGATTTCTTGTACTCATTTGATAGACAAAATGAAGTTCTAGCAAAATAGGTATGATTTTTGTCGACTGGTACATTGGAATTGACCTATAATAAGGCTCAAAGTGGGCGAAACCGCCGATGCGTAAACATCGTCGAGACCACTAAATTTGCGAGAACATAATTCCATAAGTTTTCCATCAAATTTCATACTTTTGGTGTCATTATGATTTGGAAAAGATTCTCTATCATTTTGCAAGAAAAACTAATTTTTTTTTTCGACCCTGAGAACAAGTTTAGGAGAGGGCCTGCCAACCCTGATAGGGTTAAAGCCAGGGCATCCAGCTTCTTCTCATTCATAACATCCACAATCATCTCTTTCTTATCATTTGCAGAACATCCACGCACATTCAGACGTCCCACTTTGACAATTTTCTTCTTATTCTTTTTAGCAATTATTACAGGAAAAGGGGTTACTAGCCCATTGTTCCCGGCATTTTAGTTGACTTTTAGAACACGCATGGCTTACTGAGGAAAGATTCTTATTCCACTTCCCCATGGATATAAAAGGAATAGAAATAAAAACAAGAGCTTCTTTCTTCTTTCAACACACCGACCGTATCCCACCGAGGCAGGCTGGCCCAAAAGGAAAAACAAAAGTTTCTCTTTTTACATTTAGTAATATATACAGGAGAAGGGGTTACTAGCCCCTTGCTCCCAGCATTTTAGTCGCCTCTTACAACATGCATGGCTTACGGAGGAAGAATTCTGTTCCACTTCCCCATGGAGGTAAGAGGATACAAACAAGAACAAGAACTAGAAAGAAAATAGAAGAAAACACAGAGGGGTGTGTGTATATATATGCTTGTACAAGTATGTGTTGTGTGACCTAAGTGCAAGTAGAAGTAGCAAGACGTACCTGAAATCTTGCATGTTTATGAGACAGACAAAAGACACCAGCAATCCTACCATCATGTAAAA
This sequence comes from Cherax quadricarinatus, assembly GCF_038502225.1. Lineage (NCBI taxonomy): Eukaryota > Metazoa > Arthropoda > Malacostraca > Decapoda > Parastacidae > Cherax > Cherax quadricarinatus. The sequence continues at coordinate 53,072,624 of NC_091300.1, read as the reverse complement.
CAATTACAGGCTTTCATTGTACACTCACTTGGCAGGACGGTAGTACCTCCCTGGGCAGTTGCTGTCTACCAACCTACTACCTAGGAAGAACAAGAACTATTAAGATAAAATCAAAGAAAACTCAGATGAGTGTGTGTACATAAATGTGTACATGTATGTGTAGTGTGACCTAAGTGTAAGTAGAAGTAGCAAGATGTACCTGTAATCTTGCATATTTATGAGACAAACAGAAGACACCAGCAATCCTACCATCATGTAAAAGAATTACAGGCTTTTGTTTTGCACTCATTATTGTGGCAAACAAAAGATACATCTCAGCCACAGTTGCCTCCTTCCACTGGTGTAGCCGTGATCTTGGTGAAAAAATTGTTTGCCATGATGTACTCGTATCTTTTGCTTTCCCTGACAATCATTTGCTTCAGGGGTTCATCAAAGAATAACTCAAAACATTCCAGTTCAGTGGCATTGTTCCCAAGTGTACAAGATGGCTGTAGTCCACTTTGACTTTCATCAAAGTAATGGGGGTTAGGAACAACATTGTCAGCGTCCTGGCAATCCCAGATGCAGTCTGCTGGTGGATATTGGATAATGACAGATGATTGTGGAGGATGTGGTTGTGGAGGTTAGGGTGGTGGGTGGGTGAGTGAGGGTGGTCTTTGTTGCAGCTGAGCTGACTCAGCGGCGTGGGTACCAGCATGGGCCACTGCTGGTGTCTCATGGCTGGCACCACCACCACCATCATCATCTGATGCATGCACATTTTTTATCCCCATTGTAACAATATCACCCTCGTTTTCACTATCTGTTTGTGTTGTATGGCCACGAGATGTACTCCTTACCCTGGGAACAGCATATGGCACACTAGCAGAGCACATGTAGCATCACTGGAGAATATTCCACTTCCCTCTCGCTACTGGAACTGTTTTCAAAAGCTTGGAGATCATATTCACTATCAGTATCATCACCACTACTCACATCTGTGTCCTGAATGTGGGAAAATACGAGTTTCCTCTTTCGTTCTGGTACAGCTGAATGTGAATAAGACGGCCCAGCACCAGATGTGGAACGTTGAAGGTCATCTGGATTTTCATCACCATTACCACTGTTATGTACATTATTCTCAGTCACAAACTCCTCAAAACCCTGGAATTCATCTTCACTTACACTTCCATCTGTATTTGAACTGTCACTTGGGAACAGAAGAGTCCCAGTTTGCCGAGGAGTGAGGAGTTTCTTACTGCGAGGCATGGTAGACAAGGTGAACTAAAATGGCATTCCCACGATGCACCACTGGCTCCCCGATTGTTTCCTACTGCAAACACTGACCTTGCAGACCCATTCTCTCACATATAGGCCTACCAGCTTTCTCCCGCTCGATTTGAAGGCGCCAGAATTTAAGTGTACAAGTACATGACTGACCCTCAAAGAGTTAAAATGCTGCATCCTGAATACCAGTTTTAGTTTTAAGAAGAGAAAGAAGTCACAGAGAGGCTAGATCTGGTGAATAGGGAGGGAGGGGAATGACTGCCATATTTTTTGGCCAGAAAATATTGGACAGACAGTGTCACCTGAGCAAGGGGCATTGTCATGGTGAATGAGCCAATCGTTGGACTCTAACAGTGCCAGATATTTCCTTCTCACGTCTTTCCTTAAATGTCTCAGAACTTCAATGTAAAAATTTTGGTTAACTATCTGCCCTGTTGAAACAAGTTCTTGAGAATGATTCCCACTTTGTCAAAAAAAAAAAAATTAAAATGTTCTTGATAGTGCTCTTGGCATACCTTTTTTGTCCTGAGAGAGTTGGGGCTTGTCCATTGTGAAGACTTGCTTGGTCTCTGGGTCTTAGATATAGATTCAGGTTTTGTTGCTATTAATGACCTTAGAAAGAATATCTGGGTTATTCTCGGCTTGTTTTTTGACATCCTGACATACATCCAAGTGATAGTTTTTCTTTAGTCAGCAAGAGGGTTACAATTTTTTCCAGCCAGTCACTTCATTTTTATTTTTTTTATTAACACATCGGCCAATTCCTCCAAGGCAGGGTGGCCTGAAAGAGGAAAACTTTCATCACCATTCACTCCATCACTGTCTTGCCAGAGGGGTGCTTTACACTAGTTTATAAAACTGCAACATTAACACCCCTTCTTCAGAGTGCAGACACTGTACTTCCCATCTCCAGAACTCAAGTCCGGCCTGCTGGTTTCCCTGAATCCCATTATAAATGTTTCTTTGCTCACACTCCAACAGCATGTCAAGTATTAAAAACCGTATGTCTCCATTCACTCCTAACAAATATGCTCATGCATGCTTGCTAAAGTCCAAGCCCCTCACACACAAAACCTTTACCCCCTCCCTCCAACCTTTCCTAGGCCAACCCCTAATCCACCTTCCGTCCACGACAGATTTATACACTTCTCTTCAGAATCTCCCAAGAGCACAGTGTCATCAGCAAAAAGCAACTGTGACAACTCCCACTTTGTGTCTTATTCTTTATCTTTTAACTTTACACCTCTTGCCCAGACCTTCGCATTCACTTCTCTTACAACCCCATCTATAAATATATTGAACAACCACAGTGACATCACACATCCTTGTCTAAGGCCTACTTTTACTGGGAAATAATCTCCCTCTCTCCTACATACTCTAACCTGAGCCTCACTATCCTCGTGAAAACATTCACTGCTTTCAGTAACCTACCTCCTATACCATACACCTGCAACATGTGCCACATTGCTTCCCTATGCACCCTGTCATATGCCTTTTCCAAATCTATAAAGGCTACAAAAACCTCTTTAGCCTTATCTAAATGCTGTTCACCTGTATGTTTTATTGTAAACATGACACTTTAAGAAATTATCTCAGCATCTACAGTGTCTTGATTACTCTTATGACAATTTTCGTGTATAGTCTTCCTCACTTTTCAATGTTGATATCTGCTTTTGACATTGATGTTTGACCAGGGTGTTCATCATCCTCACTTGACATTCATCCTGCTTTGAATCAATAAAACCATTTCAAAACAGTGTGTCTGACCCATTGCTTCATCACTAGTTGCATGCTGAGGCATTTTGTGAGGCTCACTAACCATTTTATCAAGCCTGAAAGAATTTCTCTCTCTCTCTCTCTCTCTCTCTCTCTCTCTCTCTCTCTCTCTCTCTCTCTCTCTCTCTCTCTCTCTCTCTCTCTCTCTCTCTCTCTCTCTCTCTCTCTCTCTCTCTCTTTTTTTTTTTTTTTTTTTTTTTTTTTTTTTTTTTTTTTTTTTTTTTTTTTTTTTTTTTTTTTTTTCTTTTTTTTTTTTTTTTTTTACACAGGGTTTGACAAGGTTAAGGATCCCTAGCTTTATTGACAAGCTATTTACAGGTTAAGGATTCCTAACATTATTGGCAAGCTAAGAGCTGTTACCTACATCAGCTCATTTGAAAGCATTTTTATTGTTATGAGACGTACAAGTAGGGAACAGGATGAAGTTGGAGCCATCTGTGGGCCAGCATTTTCATGTGATCAACTGATTTTATCTCGTTGACATCATTATGCTGTACGAATGTGTTCCATACTTGAGTCATCCTGGGTATCTATGATCTCAGATGGAATGATGTTCTGGAGAAGGGTACAGCCAGAGTGAAGTTGCTGCTTTCTGCCCGTCTTGTGGCATAAAAGCTTGTTTCACGCTGTCCTCGAAGTGGATCCAAGTGTGGTACTTTGACAATATTGGCCTTGTACATAACAGTAAGGCCACCCACATCCCTCCTATGTTGAAGGCTCTGCTGAAATGACAGATCTATCCAGGATGGGTCCAGGCGAGAGATGAGACGTCTTGCTCTGTTCTCTACTCTGTCAAGCAGTCGCAGATGAGAGGGGGAGCAGGCAAACCAAGAAAGTGGAGCATACTCAAGGTGTGAGCGTACTTGTGCCTCGTACAGAATCTTGCAACCCCTACTGTCAAGCAGATGCGAGACACAGCAAAGTGCTGTAAGCTTCCTGGCTGCCTTGTTTGCAAGATTTACAACATGGTTCTTCATGGTTAGTTTGGAGTCAAATATCACCCCAAGGATATCACTTCTTCTCCAGGTGCCAACACCCTCCCATTCATCCTTACTACTGCACCAGCATTACCATCATGGTGCCTAGAGACGATCATCATTTGCGTTTTCTCAGGTGCAAATGTTACTTGCCATCTATTTCTCCAAGCTGATATAGCTCTCAGCTGGTGATTGATGTAGCTTAGAGCAGCTGGCATTTCTTCTCTTGGATAAGTGAATGTCAGTGTACAGTCATCTGCATATGCATGTGATTCTGGGATGAGATGAAGAAGGTCGTTGAAGTAGACATTCCATAACAATGGTCCCAGTACGCTTCCTTGCGGAACACTTGCTGATTCCGCTCCAGTGAGAACTACACTTAGAGATCTACCATGAAGGTAATCACTGAGGAGACATAACGTAGAGCCTGCAATTCCCAGTGCTTGAAGTTTTGCTAAGAGGCCCTGGTGTCACACCCGGTCGAAAGCGCCAGCAATGTCCAGTGCTACCACACAGCTGACTTTGGATTCATCCAGTGACTGGTGTTTAATTAGACACATGTGCAACTCTTGGGTATCTTTATTGAGGAAACGTTTCGCCACACAGTGGCTTCATTAGTCCATACAAAGGAGAAACTTGAAGAACAGGAGGAGAATGAGGTCATCAGTCCCTCAACATTAGGGACCCCAGCATCAGTAATGTTGATCTACATGAGGGACCCCAGCATCAGTAATGTTGATCTACATGAGGGACCCCAGCATCAGTAATGTTGATCTACATGAGGGACCCCAGCATCAGTAATGTTGATCTACATGAGGGACCCCAGCATCAGTAATGTTGATCTTCATGAGGGACCCGGGCATCAGTAATGTTGATCTACATGAGGGACCCCAGCATCAGTAATGTTGATCTACATGAGGGACCCCAGCATCAGTAATGTTGATCTTCATGAGGGACCCGGGCATCAGTAATGTTTATCTACATGAGGGACCCCAGCATCAGTAATGTTGATCTACATGAGGGACCCCAGTGCTAGTAATGTTGATCAGCATGGTGGCCACTTAAAGTCAAAACATTAAAGAGTTTTCATGTGAATAGTGAGATGCTAGTTAGGGTATGTAGGAGAGAGAGAGAATGAGACAGAGAGAGAGAAAGAGAGAGAATGAGAATGAGAATTATTTTCCAGTTAAAGTAGGCCTTAGACAGATGTGTGTGATGGCACCATGGTTATTTAGCATTTTTTAAGATAGGGATGTAAAAGGAATAAATGCTGGGATATTGGGAAGAGGTGTAGGATTGAAAGATAGTGACTTTGGTATGGAGTGGGAGTTGTCACAGTTGCTTTTTTCTAGTGACCTAGTTGTGTTGGGAGATTCAAAAGGGAAGTTGCAAGGGTTGGTCAACAAATTTGGAAGGGTTTGTAAAAGAAGGAAATTAAATAAAAACATAGGATAGAGCAAGGTGATGAAAATTTAGGCAGTGAGAAGTTGGATATTTAATTGAAAGGAGGGAGTATGAAGGAAGTGTTTACATATTTGTGAATGGATTTGTCAGCAAATGGGGTGATGATTTGAGGTGAACCATAGAACTGATGACGAGAAAAAGGTGGGTGGCATATTGTATCATCTATTGAGACAAAGAGCTTAATCCATGTATGCAAAAAGAAGAATGAATCAGAGTAAAGTGGCACCAACAATTTTGTATGGGTGTGAATCAAGGGTTGTGAATGTTGCAGCAAGGAGGAGGCTGGAGGCAGTGGAGATATGTTTAAGGGCATATGTAGTGTGAATATTATTCAGATTTTGAGATTAGGAGGTGTGGAGTTTCCAGAAATATTATTCAGAGGGCTGAGGGGTTGTTGAGGTAACTTGGACATTCAGAGAGGATGGAGCAAAATAGGATGACTGGGAGAGCATATATATCTGGGGTGGAGGAAGGAAGGGTAGGGGTTGTCCTAGGAAAGGTTAGAGAGAGGGGGCTAAAGGAGGTTATGAGTGCTAGGGGCATGGATATCCAACAAGCTTGTGTGAGTATTTTAGACAGGAGTGGAGTCATGTGGTTTTTATGATTTGATATGTTGTAGAAATGTGAGCAAGGTAACATTTATGAAGAGATTCAGAGAAATTGGTTAGCCAGACTTGAATCCTTGAGTCAGGAAATACAATGCCTGCACTCTGAAGGAGGGGGGGCGTTGTTGCAGTTTAACCCTTTCAGGGTCCGTGCCATAGATCTACGGCTTTATGTTCAGGGTCCAAACCATAGATCTACGCCATGAACTCAGCTCACTCTGATAAGCTGTGAGTGGTAAATTTGGGCCTAGATATGAGAGAATACATCTATGTGGTATGTGTGCACACATAAAACAAATCCTGCAGCACACAGTGTATAATGAGAGAAAAAAAACTGAGACCGTGATTTTCGATTAAAACAGTGATTTTGCAGTGTTTTTCGTATGTTTTTTATAGTTGTATTTCCGATTTCTTGGTCTCATTTGATAGAATGGAAGACATATTACAGAAATAGAGATCATTTTGATTGGTGTTAGCACTGGAAATGGCTTGAAATTGAGCTCAAAGTGGCGGAAATGTTAAATTTTTGCCGATGTTCAAGAGTAAACAAACGACCTCACACGTCTAATACACGCCAGCTGGTGGGTCTAATATACATTCACAAATGTGGTGATGATATTTATACAATTATTACAATATTGCATAGCAGTAAATCTTCTATTTTTTGGTGTGAATAAAAAATCAAAATGGAATTCATTTGTAAAGCCTCAAAATGTAACTAATGAACAGAGGAAATGTTAGTTTAGTGCCAGGGATACCTACATTGTTTATTTTGGACCCTATTTTGAAATTGGAATATTTTGAACTTTGTGTTAAATTGGCCAAATTACCAATTTCTGATCACTTTATTTTGTAGTTGAAACAGTTGAATTGGTGATTTCTTGTGCGCAATCGATAGAATAGAAGTAATACTAGTGAAATAGCTAAGAATATAGTCGACTGGAATAATGTAATTGACCTAAAATGGGAGTCAAAGTCGGCAAAATCACCGATTTGTAAATATCGCTGACACATCAAAATTCGCGAGAGCATAATTTCATAAATTTTCCATCAAATTTCATACTTTTTGTTTTATTACCTTCAGAAAAAGATTCCTTACCATTTCATAAGAAAAAATAACTAAATTTTTTTTTTTAAATTCTTGGACCCTGATGTGCACTTTGAAATTTGGCCTCTGGACCCTGAGAGGGTTAAAGGGTCCTTTGAACTGTGATGTTAGCATGCTGCTATCAAGATAGTGATTAAATTAAATGAGTGATAATGAAAGTTTTCATCTTTCTTGGGTCGCCCTACTTTGGTGGGAGACGGCTGGAGTGTTAAAAAAAAAAATAAGAGCAGGTTTCAGACAGTGCCTGTGATTCTGATCAATTTCTCTGATATTAAATCTCGCATACATGAAGTTCTTGAAATGGTTTTTTTGAGGTCCAGTATATAATGCAGAAATTAGTAATTTGTGTCTTTTTGACATGTGGACTGGTGTTCCTGGATATGTTCTTCCAGTGTTCTAGAACTCTTCCCTTACATACAGTTTGTTGCTTCCACTATTTTTTTTTTTTTTTTTTTTTTGTAATGTATGTATTTCATAGTTAACTACTTCTGGAAAAGTGGAGAAGGATCCTTCCTCCATAAGCCATGTGTGTCATAAGAGGTGGCTAAAATGCTGGGAGCAATGGGCTAGTAACCCCTTCTCCTAATGACAGCAGCAGTTAGCTTTTCCATGGTTGAACGGTCCTGTTTCACAATCCTGCATTTGGCTGTTACCCATAGATTATCAATTGGGTTGAGGTCAGAAGAGTTTCCAGGCCATTTTACAATGCTTAGCCCACTCCCTTCAAAGACTGTCAGCAATTTTTGGAAGTGTGGCATGGAGCAAGATCCTGCAGGAAAATGCCTTCTCCATCAGAAAGTCTGTATCCACAATGGGAAGGGAATGCCATGATTGCCTTGTATTTGTCACTGTTCATCATTCCCTCAGCAGTAACAAGCCATCCAGGGCCTTTATCAGTAAAACTACCCCAAAACATCTTCTTAGGTGGGTGTTTTGTCGCTTCATGAATGTGTTCATTCCAAAGAGGTTCGCCTTTGCTCTGTCTGACTTCCACTGATATGTACCCATGTACTTCAAAATGCACCTCATATGACTGCATGTCTACAGCAACCATTATTTCTTCATAACAGTAGTCAATAACTGTTTCTTTACTGGCTTTCTCGCAGTTCTGTTAACTTCAAAGAGCCTTTGTCAAACAGTTAAAGAGTCAGCACTTAAACCAACTGAAGCCAAATATCCCTGTAAATCTGTGCTAGTTTTCTTTGGATCCTTCACACTATTTCTTATGATGACCTTGTAACTGTGAGGTGTTGGCTTGCATTTTCTTCCACATCTTCCTTAACACAGCACTCCACAGTGTTGTCAGCTCTCTTCAGATTCTGACCAAGAGTTGACTTTGCTAGGTAAATTTTTAGAAATCTGTCTGATATTCAAATTAGCATGTTTTCTAAGAGCTACAATACTTGCACACTTCTTAGGTTTATCATCCATCATGAATTTCAGCAGTAATCATGAACTGAAGGGGAGAACTTGGTGAAATCATTTTGGCTCATGGAGCATGCTTGCAGGGATAATAGCCTTACAGAACAGCAGCTGTTGTAGCACTGACAAGAGTCATTTGGCAACACTAAGTGCTGGATGGTTGCCAGAAATCAGTAGCAAACTCTTCTGAAAAGAAAAGAACTCAAACTACATTAAGCTGGAGATTAAGACATATTATGAGATAATAACAAAGTTTACTCCTATGTCAATTAATGTAAACACTACTGTAGTAGCCTCTGTATAGTACCAACTTATTTCTCTTATTATTGTTGTGTCCATTGTAACGATCTAAAGTAGTTTTCACAATGTCAGTCTAACTTTGCAGAGAGAGTGTGCCTGGAACATCCTCATCACAGCTTGCCTGTCATCATTGCGTTAACCCACGCCCATGCTGATGATGACATTCTCAAGACCAGTAGTAAGAAGCAGCGATGTGAAGTCATTGAAGAGGTGAGTGAATGAGTCTTTAACTACACCTGCATCTTCTTAATATTCTTGTTAGTCTTCAGTGAATATTTTAACGTTGTTTAAAAATTGAGTTGCATATATTTTTGTGTTTGTTGTTGTGTTGTATGATTAACTTTGAGCTTTTATCTCTGTTTAGCAAAACTAATTTTTTGTAAGCCTTGGGGATTTATTTCTAATTGAAATGTTTACAGCAAATTACATTAAAATTAAAATTAAAATGTTATTTCTAGAAAAATATTAAAATGGTTATAAAAAAGTTAAGTGACATGGATTACAAGATTAATGAAAAGCCATTGATTTTGCAGAGCATGTCAGGCATTTTAGTACAATGCCTTCCAGTTAGGACTCATAACTACTTAACCATTAAACTGTCAAAAGTCCTAAATTATACGCTTATGTGGTGTTCCAGTTTTTTTTTTTTTTAATATTTATTTTCTGAAGATAAAGACATCAAAAATTCAAAATTTGATGTGATACAGTAGACCATTGATTAAGACTCTATCTTATAAGGCATATCCGATATGTCCCATCTAAAGGGGACAAAAAGATACAAAACATCCAGGCCATGGGAAAACCTGGGTAGCCACAGCCACTCAAGAGGGAGAGGTTTTTTAGTGCCAGGAAGGAAAAAAAACTGGCAGGAAATGGCAGAAATCGTACACCAAATCCAGTCATTCCTGGAATGGAACCACAGTCGATGGCCTCCACTCCAAACCAACAGATACAGATACTAATGCCGGAAAAAAATCCCCCCCCAGTACCAACAATACCACCAGTCCGATAACATTCTTCTTTGCAAATATACAGGGTCTAAAGCCAGCAACAAACAACAAAATACCTTTCATCCGTGGACTGCTTGCAGAGGCAAAGGCAATGTTCGCGGCTTTCACTGAGACCCACATAAAGGATCACTTGGACAACGGAATATGGATTCCAGGTTACAACCTATACAGATGTGACAGAGTGAACAGGCAAAAGGGGGGGGGTTGGCCTGTACATTGCAGAGTCACTCGTTTGCACAGAACTGCTTAATGCCTCAAATGATGTAGTGGAAGTTTTAGCAGTAAAGGTCGAGAACCAAAACCTAGTCATTGTGGTAGTCTACAAGCCTCCGGATGCAACATCCCAGCAATTCCAGGAACAGCTGTTAAAAATTGACCACTGTCTGGAAAATCTTCCAGCTCCTGCACCCAACATCTTGCTCCTGGGGGATTTCAACTTAAGGCACCTAAAATGGAGGAATATAGCAAATAATATTGTTGCAGTAATAACACCAGGAGGCAGCTCTGATGAAAACTCACACTCACACGAGCTTTTAAATCTCTGCACAAAATTCAATTTAAACCAGCAAATAATAGAGCCTACTAGACTGGAGAATACACTAGACCTCATCTTCACTAACAATGATGATCTGATAAGAAATGTCACCATATCAAAAACAATATACTCAGATCACAACATAATTGAGGTTCAGACATGTATGCGTGGAGCCCCAGACCGACATAATGAGACTAGTCACGAGGGAGCATTCACCAAATTCAACTTCAATAACAAAAACATAAAGTGGGACCAAGTAAACCAAGTCCTAACCGATATAAGCTGGGAAGATATACTAAGCAACACAGACCCCAACTTATGCCTAGAACAGATTAACTCGGTGGCACTCGATGTATGCACAAGGCTTATTCCTCTAAGAAAAAGGAGGAGTAGATGTAAAATAGAAAGAGACAGGCGCTCCCTTTACAGGCGACGGAAAAGAGTAACAGAGCGGCTAAAAGAGGTCAATATATCTGAAATGCGTAGGGAGACACTGGTCAGAGAAATAGCAAGCATCGAACTTAAGCTAAAAGAATCCTTTAGGAGTCAGGAATCGCGGGAAGAACTAAAAGCCATAAATGAAATCGAAAGAAACCCAAAGTATTTCTTCTCCTATGCCAAATCAAAATCGAGAACAACGTCCAGTATTGGGCCCCTACTTAAGATGGGTCCTACACAGATGACAGACTGAGAGTCGAAGATCAAAATGAATTTTTTATGAGAGAGCCACAAAATTTGATTAACACAAGCCTATCCGATGTTATCCTGACGCCAAATGACTTCGAACAGGCGATAAATGACATGCCCATGCACTCTGCCCCAGGGCCAGACTCATGGAACTCTGTGTTCATCAAGAACTGCAAGAAGCCCCTATCACGAGCCTTTTCCATCCTATGGAGAGGGAGCATGGACACGGGGGTCGTCCCACAGTTACTAAAAACAACAGACATAGCCCCACTCCACAAAGGGGGCAGTAAAGCAACAGCAAAGAACTACAGACCAATAGCACTAACATCCCATATCATAAAAATCTTTGAAAGGGTCCTAAGAAGCAAGATCACCACCCATCTAGAAACCCATCAGTTACACAACCCAGGGCAACATGGGTTTAGAACAGGTCGCTCCTGTCTGTCTCAACTATTGGATCACTACGACAAGGTCCTAAATGCACTTGAAGACAAAAAGAATGCAGATGTAATATATACAGACTTTGCAAAAGCCTTCGACAAGTGTGACCATGGCGTAATAGCGCACAAAATGCGTGCTAAAGGAATAACAGGAAAAGTCGGTTGATGGATCTATAATTTCCTCACTAACAGAACACAGAGAGTAGTCGTCAACAGAGTAAAGTCCGAGGCAGCTAGGTGAAAAGCTCTGTTCCACAAGGCACAGTACTCGCTCCCATCTTGTTTCTCATCCTCATATCCGACATAGACAAGGATGTCAGCCACAGCACCGTGTCTTCCTTTGCAGATGACACCCGAATCTGCATGACAGTGTCTTCCATTGCAGACACTGCAAGGCTCCAGGCGGACATCAACCAAATCTTTCAGTGGGCTGCAGAAAACAATATGAAGTTCAACGATGAGAAATTTCAATTACTCAGATATGGTAAACATGAGGAAATTAAATCTTCATCAGAGTACAAAACAAATTCTGGCCACAAAATAGAGCGAAACACCAACGTCAAAGACCTGGGAGTGATCATGTCGGAGGATCTCACCTTCAAGGACCATAACATTGTATCAATCGCATCTGCTAGAAAAATGACAGGATGGATAATGAGAACCTTCAAAACTAGGGAGGCCAAGCCCATGATGACACTCTTCAGGTTACTTGTTCTATCTAGGCTGGAATATTGCTGCACACTAACAGCACCTTTCAAGGCAGGTGAAATTGCCGACCTAGAAAATGTACAGAGAACTTTCACGGCGCGCATAACGGAGATAAAACACCTCAATTACTGGGAGCGCTTGAGGTTCCTAAACCTGTATTCCCTGGAACGCAGGAGGGAGAGATACATGATTATATACACCTGGAAAATCCTAGAGGGACTATTACCGAACTTGCACACGAAAATCACTCACTACGAAAGCAAAAGACTTGGCAGACGATGCACCATCCCCCCAATGAAAAGCAGGGGTGTCACTAGCACGTTAAGAGACCATACAATAAGTGTCAGGGGCCCGAGACTGTTCAACTGCCTCCCAGCACACATAAGGGGGATTACCAACAGACCCCTGGCAGTCTTCAAGCTGGCACTGGACAAGCACCTAAAGTCAGTTCCTGATCAGCTGGGCTGTGGCTCGTACGTTGGTTTGCATGCAGCCAGCAGCAACAGCCTGGTTGATCAGGCTCTGATCCACCAGGAAGCCTGGTCACAGACCGGGCTGCGGGGGCGTTGAACCCCGGAACTCTCTCCAGGTAAACTTCAGGTATGACAGTTATAAAGTTGTGGCATTTTTTTATTGTGACTCTGTGAAATTTATGACTGCAACCTTATGGCAAAATTTTTGAACATCACAGAACTGGATTGTGGGTACTTTTCTCTCTGTATTGTGGTCTCTCAGGCAGGCAGCCTGTGGGTCAGGCCATTGTCTTTGTGGGGAAGGCCTAGTAACCTCCCTCATCCCACCTCTCAAGTCTCAGTGCTGCATGCATACACATCCCATACTATACTCAGCTCTGTGCTTATAATTTTATTTTTTATGTTTTCATCATCATATCTTGTATCAGCACAGTAACCATGGCACTAAGAGGAATGTAAGTGATGCTACAAGTGGCAACAAACAGTATAAATGTTCAAGCTTTGGTGTTATGAAAACAGTTGAGGTGTTAGATAAGCTTAAAAGTGATTATGTGTGGTGGAGATGACAAGAACTTATGGACTTAATGAAACATCAGTTCACTCAGTTAAAAAGAATCAGACAAGTATATAAGATTGTGTAATGAGTAGCCCAGGTTGTGGCCTCCTGAATGACACCTAGGTCACAACAGCTAAATAAGACAGAAAAGTTGTTGATTGAGTGAACTGAATGAAAAGCCATGTTAATAAGAGAAAAAGTCTTTTAGTATTATAAAACAGTGTGTGATGAGGAAGGATGGCCTGAACAAGAATGTGTGTTTATCACTGGCTTGTTCCAGTGGTTCACGTTGAGTAATAGGTTGCATAATATTAAATTTTCTGGTGAAAGTGCTTCAGCCTACAACAGCTTTTGAAAATCTCCCATCCAAATTGCTGGAAATTATTTCCAAGTGCTTAATGCTGATGAAACAAATCTTCATTGGAAAATAATGGCAGCAAGAACTTTAAAGTGCAAGCACTGTACTTCCCATCTCCAGGACTCAGGTCCGGCCTGCCGGTTTCCCTGAATCCCTTCATAAATATTACCTTGCTTATACTCCAAGAACATGTCAAATCCTAAAAACCATTTGCTTCCTTTCACTCAAACAACATGTCAAATCCTAAAAACCATTTGCTTCCTTTCACTCCAATCTAACTAGGTCAAGCATGCTTGCTGGAAGTCCAAGCCCCTCGTACATAAAACCTCATTTACCCTCTCCCTCCAGCTTTTCCTAGGCCGACCTCCACCTCACCTTCCCCCCACTACAGATTTATATGCTCTTGAAGTCATTCTATTTCGTTCTATCCTCTCTACATGTCCAAACCATCTCAACAACCTCTCCTCAGTCCTCAGTGGGATTGCCAAAACTATTGTTTTGGCAATCCCACACCTCCTCCTGAGTTCCAAACTACAAATTCTCTGCATTATATTCACGCCACACACATTGCCCTCAGACACGACATCTCCACTGCCTCCAGCTTTCTCCTTGTTGCAACATTCACCACCCATGCTTCACACCCAGGTTTTTATATACATTTGAAAGTAAAAAAGGCTATGATTCACTTTACAGCAATTTTTTATTTACAGTAGTAGCCCAGAACCTAACATGCTGTATAAGTGGTGCCTGCCTGTATGTAAAAGACTTTATTATTGAAGAATGGTTAAAGATTGGAGAGAGTTCAGTTATGTCGACAAAATCTCAGCAAATGTAAACTAAATAATTAAGTATATAGAACACACCTCTCAGAAAATGGTACGTTGATTTAATGCTCCTCAATTTACCGCACTTTGGAAATATGGGACATTGTAAATTATGTCAGTTGATTTGTTAACAGTGGATAGTGCCCATTGGTTGCAGAATTGTTGGTTGTTACAATCGCAAGAGAACAGCCTTGCTTTTGTCCACCACAGTAGCTATTACTAGACACCTGCTTCCTCCTAGTAGTTTGTTAAATTTAGGGTTTAACTCTTAAAAGAATTAGTGGATTTTAAATAATTTTGCTGATGTAATACTGTAAATAATTATTTCATTTACTTTTCAGTTAGTATAATTCAGTTAATTTTTATCATTTGACTGTTTTAGGATCGTGTAAAGGCTGCCAAGATACTGGTAAACTCTCTGAAGAAGACAGTCATTGCCAACCATGTGGCAGAGTTTGAGAAAGTTTCTCTGGCCTACCTCACCCTGGCTAATTGGTTCGATAACTCAAAGCACTCGGCCGGAGATAAGGTAATGTGCTCAGTATGTTTAGAAAGACTGACATTTTTACTCTCCACTTTGGGGTCCTTTATGTTCCATTGTGTTTATTGACATGAATCATTTTATTTATATTATAGTTGAGGCTTTTAGTGTTCATGTGGAATGATGTACAACAGTATTGTAAACACTGGTGTTGGTGTGAAATGTTGTACAACAGTATTGAACACTCTGGTACTAGTGTGAAATGTTGTACAACAGTATTGAACACTCTGGTACTAGTGTGAAATGTTGTACAACAGTATTGAACACTCTGGTACTAGTGTGGAATGTTGTACAACAGTATTGAACACTCTGGTACTAGTGTGGAATGTTGTACAACAGTATTGAACACTCTGGTACTAGTGTGGAATGTTGTACAACAGTATTGAACACTCTGGTACTAGTGTGGAATGTTGTACAACAGTATTGAACACTCTGGTACTAGTGTGGAATGTTGTACAACAGTAATGAACACTCTGGTACTAGTGTGGAATGTTGTACAACAGTATTGAACACTGGTGTTAGAAGTGCACAGTGACCTTCTAGGTAAATGCATTTTGTAAATCTTAATAATTTTTTCCTTTATAAATTACTTGATTTGATTTTTGTTGTATCATGTTATGTATCTAGATCTATGAAGCGTTGCCCAGCGAGAAAGAATAAACACTATCACGACCAAGATCCACAAATGACTTCATTTTGTAATGTTTTATCTGTTTGTGGGAATATGTAGATATTATAATGTGCATCTGTAAATTAGGCACAGAACCCCATAGAGCTTTATAGCTCTAATCAGTGTTTTTTAGAGACTAGACGCGTATTCCAGATGATCAAGAGAGAAAGTTGTGCTAGTATTCTGCTCCTAGGATGTAAATAAAATAAGGAAGCACACAAGGTGTTAACTACTGAATTAATTGTGGCTGTTTTAAACATCACTACAGTTTACTATGTTATTAGTTAGTGGCTTTATGCCAGATTTTAGGAATACCTAAATACCTTAGAGAGAAATTATTAATATAAGATACTCATAGGAAAGCACTAAACCTGTAGGGGTGAGACATTGCAGAAAATAGGAAGTACCGTCAGTAGGCTATATACATAATAAAGGTAAACAGTCATAATTCATTGCATCAAGACCCTTTCAGGGTTGGTGCCGTAATAGTACGGCTTGCGAACCAGGGTTGGTGCCGTACTAGTACGCGTAAATTCTAGTGGTCTCAAATTAAGCAGGAAACAGCTGGTAGGCCTAGATGTGAGAGAATGGGTTTGAATGGTCAGTGTGTGCACTAGGAAAAATCGGGCACCCATTGGCGCATTGTGGGAACGCCATTTTAGTACACCTTGTTCACCATGCCTCGCGGTAAGAAACACCTCACTCCAGTGACAGTTCTAATACAGATGGAAGTGTCAGTGAAGATAACTTTCAAGGTTTTCATGAGGTTGTGACCAAAACTAATAACCATAATACTAGTAATAGTGAGGAAAATCCAGATGACCCTCAGCCTTCCACCTCTGGTGCTGGGCACTCTTGTTCACATTCAGTTGTACCGGAACAAAAGAGGAAACTCATATTTTCCCATATCCAGGACTCAGATGTGAGCAGTGGTGATGATAGTGATAGTGAATATGAACTCCAAGCTCTTGAAAACAGTTCTAGTAGCAAGAGTGAAGTGGAATATTCTCCAGTGAAGCGTCAGTATATACAACAGTATATGCGCTCAGGTAGGGTGCCATATGCTATTCCAAGGGTAAGGAGTACATCTCGGAGTACATCCCATGGCCGTACAACAGGCACAAATAGTGAAAATAAAGATGGTAGTGTTGCAGTTGGGTTGAGAAATGTGGATGTGGCAGCAGATGGTACTGGTTATAGTGGGGCCAGCCGTGTGGCACCAGCAGTGGGCCATGCTGGTACCCACACTGCTGAGTCAGCTCAGCTACAACAAAGACCACCCTCACCCACCCAACCACCCCCCACCCCAACCTGCACCCCAACCTCCACAACCACAACCTCCACAGCCACCTGTCAATATCCAGTACCCACCATCAGACCACACCTGAGATTGGCAGGCAACATTTAGTGTGCCCAAGAGTGATTATTATTACATAATAGAGAGATGTACTCATGGAGAATGTAAACAAACCGGGTGGCCCGTGCCATATTTGAAAGACCACTTGCCATGTTAGTGGAACGCCGTAAGGCGAAACGCCAAAAAGCGGGGCCCTGCTGTATCTGAAACAGAAATTCAGTTTGTATTTTTATTCCTTCAGGAAGCTTGTTATTGATGAGTCTTTGATTCTGTTCAAGGGAAGACTGTTGTTCAAGCAGTATGTACCAAGCAAGAGGAAGCACTTTGGTATAAAGTTGTTTGTGCTTTGTGACTGCTACAGTGGTCTTGTACTAGTGAGTATAATGTTAGCTGGTCTGTACTAGTGAGTATAATGTTAGCTGGTCTGTACTAGTGAGTATAATGTTAGCTGGTCTGTACTAGTGAGTGTAATGTTAACTGGTCTGTACTAGTGAGTATAATGTTAGCTGGTCTGTACTAGTGAGTGTAATGTTAACTGGTCTGTACTAATGAGTATAATGTTAACTAGTCTGCGCTAGTGAGTATAATGTTAACTGGTCTGTACTAGTGAGTGTAATGTTAACTGGTCTGTACTAGTGAGTATAATGTTAACTGGTCTCCACTAGTATAATGTTAACTGGTCTCCACTAGTGAGTATAATGTTAACTGGTCTCCACTAGTATAATGTTAACTGGTCTCCACTAGTGAGTATAATGTTAACTGGTCTCCACTAGTGAGTATAATGTTAAATGGTCTCCACTAGTGAGTATAATGTTAACTAGTCTGCACTAGTGAGTATAATGTTAACTGGTCTGTACTAGTGAGTATAATGTTAACTAGTCTACACGAGTGAGTATAATGTTAACTAATCTACACTAGTGAGTATAATGTTAACTGGTGTGCACTAGTGAGTATAATGTTAACTGGTCTGCACTAGTATAATGTTAACTGGTCTGTACTAGTGAGTATAATGTTAACTAGTCTGCACTAGTGAGTATAATGTTAGTCTGCACTAGTGAGTATAATGTTAACTAGTCTGCACTAGTGAGTATAATGTTAACTAGTCTGCACTAATGAGTATAATGTTAACTAGTCTGCACTAGTGAGTATAATGAGACCTGCTGGGTCTAACACTTCTTCAGTAATTTGACCAAAATCACTAATATGTCTTACACTGGGTATTTCTTCACTCTCATGTACACTATACATCCTGCAAGGTGTATAGTGTACATGAGAGTATCAGTTGTACACAGTACTGTACAACATACAAGGTGTATAGGCTAGAGTATCAGCTGTACACGGTACAGTACAATGTACGTTGTACCTAGGTGGGCATAACTTAGGTGAGCATAACCTGGGTGAGGATAACCAAGGTCAACATAACCCAAGTGAGGATAACCTAGGTGAGGATAACTTAAGTGAGCATTTCTTAGGTGAGGATTACCTAGGTGAGCATAACCTAGGTGAGGATAACGAGGTCAACAGAACCTAGGTGAGGATAACCTAGATGTGCATATTGTAGGTAAACATATCATTGATGATTTAGGGGAAGCATAATCCTGTGGTTTCTGTGTGTCATAAGAGGCGATACAGTACAGCCCTGCTTTATAGCATTTCATTAATACGGACATTTCAAATAATGACCAAAACTTTCTATATAGTTCTCCCCACCTGATTTTCTAATACAGTCACCATGGGTCACCCTGTTTGTTTACACTTTCCGTGAGCTCTGTAAGCACGTCTCTCCATTATGTCTGGAAACTTTCCAGAATTTCAAGTTACTTCATATTTTATATATACAGCCTCTCCTCACTTATCGACGTACTTGTTTACTAGCTGCTCCGACTTACGACGGGCTCTCTGACCATTATGAATACTTACTGTATAAGAACATAAGAACATAAGAAAGAAGGAACACTGCAACAGGCCTACTGACCCATGTGAAGCAGGTCCATGCCACCCCCTGACCTAGAACAATGGCCACCTAGTCAGGTCACTTCCACTTTAGGAAGGAGCACGGCACCAGACCTGGTAGCCCAAGCTAGTCAGGTCCAACTCACACCCACCCACATCCACTCATGTATTTATCCAGCCTATTTTTAAAACTACACAATGTCTTAGCGTCTATGACTAAAAATGTTATAAATCTTGCAAAGGTGACATTAAAACAATATCAGAAATGGTTAACACAAACCACTATAGTATGCTCCTTGTTTAGGGATAAATTCGTTTACCAACGTGGTCTTAGAATCAGAACTTCATCGTTAAGTGAGGAGAGGCTGTATCCTGATAATTATACTCATGTGTACCTGTACCTAAATAAACTTACACACTGTGCTTGCATGCAGGTACATGTTTTTTCAATCACGTTGGAATGTCAGAAAGAATATTGTTTTCTCTAGTTCAATACCAAAGAAAATGTGTACACAACAGTCACACCACTGGAGTGGTAATAGTATTGTGTATGCCTTCACTCAGGGCTTCATTCCTTCTAAAAATGGTGTGTTACATGAAAATAGGAGTGTTGCTCTTTATTTATTCTACTGTACCAACAGGGAGACAACTTGTACACAATATAAGGTATTTGTATTATGGTATAAGCTTCACAAACATGGAAATGAATGTGTATGAACCATAACCAGATGCATTCGTCTGCTTGTTTACATACTCTGTGGCTCTGCCCTCTTTCATTTACTCGTTCTCTCTATTCGCATTTATCTCGTTTATTCACCTCTCACCTTACATAAGACTACAGATATTTTAAGGTACGTAATGAGTGTACTGAATGTGCATTTTATTGCTCTATGGTGCTTTAAATGTATATTACGTGTGGGTGGGGTAGCCATACCTACCACACCTGACCTCTTACAAATAATACTCACCTCTCACCCTACATTAAGACTACAAATATTATGAGGTAAGTAATGAGTGTACTGTGTGTGTATTTTACTTTTTATTGATTTTTAATGCCTAGTTCTATTCCTAACTTAATACATGTTAGTGTAAACTAGTGGCGTTCTGCTTTCTGGCGATGTCCACTTTCCGGAGGTAACCTGGATCCTAACCTGCCATATAATTGGGGCTTACTGAATATGATGCTATTGGCTTTGGTGGCCTGGTGGCTAAAGTTCTCGCTTCACATGGTGTGGGCCTGGGTTCGATTCCCAGCCAGGGTAGAAACATTGGGCATATTTCTTTACACCTGTTGTCTATGTTCACCCATCAGCAAAATGGGTACCTGGGTGTTAATTTGCCCGAAATGGTCAGCATAACGAGTGGCTTTCTGTATAGTATTATGTCATTGATGTCAGCTAAGCCTGTATACCTTGTACCTGTACTTGTAGTAAATAAAGATATTATTATTATGTTGCCACCCCCCACCCTACCCTGCCCTGCCCCACCCCACCATGCTCTGCCCTACCCTGCCCTAGACCACCCTGCCCTGCCCCACCCTGCCCTGCCCCACCCTGCCCTGCCACACCTTGCCCTGCCACACCCTGCCCTGCTGCAACCTGCCCTGTCCCATCACACCCTGCCCTGTCCTGTCCCACTCTGTCCCACTACACACTGCCATGCCCTGCCTTCCCTCCCCTCCCTTCCCATTGCAACTCAAGCTGCATTTCGGTTAAGTGTTTGCCATGCTTTTGGTGGAAATGGCCAGCTGTGTCAACAAAACAATGCTTGCTATTATTATTAAGGGCTTGGACCTGGCAAGAGCAAGAACACCACCAGTCGATCCCACAGTCTGGCTGCGGATCCTCCTAACAATGCTGCTGGTAGGAATGGCCAGCTGTGTCAACAAAACAATGCTGCTGGTAGGAATGGCCAGCTGTGTCAACAAAACAATGCTGCTGGTAGGAATGGCCAACTGTGTCAACAAAACAATGCTGCTGGTAGGAATGGCCAACTGTGTCAACAAAGCAATGCTGCTGGTAGGAATGGCCAACTGTGTCAACAAAACAATTATGCTGGCAGGAATGGCCAACTGTGTCAACAAAACAATGCTGCTGGTAGGAATGGCCAACTGTGTCAACAAAACAATTATGCTTGTAGGAATGGCCAACTGTGTCAACAAAACAATGCTGCTGGTAGGAATGGCCAACTGTGTCAACAAAACAATGCTGCTGGTAGGAATGGCCAACTGTGTCAACAAAACAATGCTGCTGGTAGGAATGGCCAACTGTGTCAACAAAATAATTATGCTCGTAGGAATGGCCAACTGTGTCAACAAAACAATGCTGCTGGTAGGAATGGCCAACTGTGTCAACAAAACAATGCTGCTGGTAGGAATGGCCAACTGTGTCAACGAAACAATGCTGCTGGTAGGAATGGCCAACTGTGTCAACAAAACAATGCTGCTGGTAGGAATGGCCAACTGTGTCAACGAAACAATGCTGCTGGTAGGAATGGCCAACTGTGTCAACAAAACAATGCTGCTGGTAGGAATGGCCAACTGTGTCAACAAAACAATGCTGCTGGTAGGAATGGCCAACTGTGTCAACAAAACAATGCTGCTGGTAGGAATGGCCAACTGTGTCAACAAAACAATGCTGCTGGTAGGAATGGCCAACTGTGTCAACAAAGTAATGCTGCTGGTAGGAATGGCCAACTGTGTCAACAAAACAATTATGCTGGCAGGAATGGCCAACTGTGTCAACAAAACAATGCTGCTGGTAGGAATGGCCAACTGTGTCAACAAAACAATGCTGCTGGTAGGAATGGCCAACTGTGTCAACAAAACAATTATGCTTGTAGGAATGGCCAACTGTGTCAACAAAACAATGCTGCTGGTAGGAATGGCCAACTGTGTCAACAAAACAATGCTGCTGGTAGGAATGGCCAACTGTGTCAACAAAACAATGCTGCTGGTAGGAATGGCCAACTGTGTCAACAAAACAATTATGCTGGTAGGAATGGCCAACTGTGTCAACAAAACAATGCTGCTGGTAGGAATGGCCAACTGTGTCAACAAAACAATTATGCTGGTAGGAATGGCCAACTGTGTCAACAAAACAATGCTGCTGGTAGGAATGGCCAACTGTGTCAACAAAACAATTATGCTGGTAGGAATGGCCAACTGTGTCAACAAAACAATTATGCTGGCAGGAATGGCCAACTGTGTCAACAAAACAATGCTGCTGGTAGGAATGGCCAACTGTGTCAACAAAACAATGCTGCTGGTAGGAATGGCCAACTGTGTCAACAAAACAATGCTGCTGGTAGGAATGGCCAACTGTGTCAACAAAACAATGCTGCTGGTAGGAATGGCCAACTGTGTCAACAAAACAATTATGCTGGCAGGAATGGCCAACTGTGTCAACAAAACAATGCTGCTGGTAGGAATGGCCAACTGTGTCAACAAAACAATGCTGCTGGTAGGAATGGCCAACTGTGTCAACAAAACAATTATGCTGGTAGGAATGGCCAACTGTGTCAACAAAACAATGCTGCTGGTAGGAATGGCCAACTGTGTCAACAAAACAATGCTGCTGGTAGGAATGGCCAACTGTGTCAACAAAACAATGCTGCTGGTAGGAATGGCCAACTGTGTCAACAAAACAATTATGCTGGTAGGAATGGCCAACTGTGTCAACAAAACAATGCTGCTGGTAGGAATGGCCAACTGTGTCAACAAAACAATTATGCTGGTAGGAATGGCCAACTGTGTCAACAAAACAATGCTGCTGGTAGGAATGGCCAACTGTGTCAACAAAACAATGCTGCTGGTAGGAATGGCCAACTGTGTCAACAAAACAATTATGCTGGTAGGAATGGCCAACTGTGTCAACAAAACAATGCTGCTGGTAGGAATGGCCAACTGTGTCAACAAAACAATGCTGCTGGTAGGAATGGCCAACTGTGTCAACAAAACAATGCTGCTGGTAGGAATGGCCAACTGTGTCAACAAAACAATGCTGCTGGTAGGAATGGCCAACTGTGTCAACAAAACAATTATGCTGGTAGGAATGGCCAACTGTGTCAACAAAACAATGCTGCTGGTAGGAATGGCCAACTGTGTCAAAACAATGCTGCTGGTAGGAATGGCCAACTGTGTCAACAAAACAATGCTGCTGGTAGGAATGGCCAACTGTGTCAACAAAACAATGCTGCTGGTAGGAATGGCCAACTGTGTCAACAAAACAATGCTGCTGGTAGGAATGGCCAACTGTGTCAACAAAACAATGCTGCTGGTAGGAATGGCCAACTGTGTCAACAAAACAATGCAGACAGTAAAACATTCTATCCATTATTTTTACATTAAATATTTTTTATTCATTGATACTGAATTAAGTTTTTTATTTTCTTCCCTACTGAATACACAGGTAACCATACCCAGCAGCCAGCCATTACTTACTGTGCGCAACCTGAAGTACACAGCTGCCTTGACCCGCCCATTGAGACTGCAGCCCTCCGCTTGCTATGACCCTCCGCTTATTGTTGGCTGGGATACTTCCTGTTCTTTTGTTGGGGGTATTAATGCCCCAAAACGACTAACACTGAAAACATCTGATGGACTGAAGCAGTTTGAACTCCTGAAGGGAAACGATGATATTAGGCAAGATGCAGTGATGGAACAGGTAAGACATTAGGCAAGATGCAGTGATGGAACAGGTAAGACATTAGGCAAGATATAGTGATGGAACAGGTAAGACATTAGGCAAGATGCAGTGATGGAACAGGTAAGACATTAGGCAAGATGCAGTGATGGAACAGGTAAGACATTAGGCAAGATGCAGTGATGGAACAGTAAGACAGGCAAGATACACTACCTTACAGAATACTCCATTTGACTGAATTTACAGCAATGCATGCAACCATATGACCTGTCTTTGTAATACTCATTTGTGCTTTATTGTTATCTGTTTACAATAATGTTTTATCACTGATTACATCATTGCTTAGTTAATCTTAAGTTAATTTTAAGCCAGCCCATAATGCTATGCATACAAGTGGCTTTGGCATGCTGCTCTAACCTGTATTTTTTTGTACCTCTGTATGTATGTATGTTCAAATTACTAAATAAATAAATAAATAAATAAATGGAACATGTAAGACAAGCAAGATGCCATGATAAACCAGGTAAGACAGGCAAGATGCTGTGATAAACCAGGTAAGACAGGCAAGATGCTGTGATAAACCAGGTAAGACAGGCAAGATGCAGTGATGGAACAGATAAGACAGGCAAGATGCAGTGATGGAACAGGTAAGACAGGGAAGATGCAGTGTTAAACCAGGTAAGACAGGCAAGATGCTGTGATAAACCAGGTAAGACAGGCAAGATGCAGTGATGGAACAGATAAGACAGGCAAGATGCAGTGATGGAACAGGTAAGACAGGCAAGATGCAGTGATGGAACAGGTAAGACAGGCAAGATGCAGTGATGGAACAGGTAAAACAGGCAAGATGCAGTGATGGAACAGGCAAGATGCAGTGAAGGAAGAAGTAAGACAAGCAAGATGCAGTGATGGAACAGGTAAAACAGGCAAGATGCAGTGATAGACTGGGTAAGACAAGCAAGATGCAGTGATGGAACAGGTAAAACAGGCAAGATGCAGTGATGGAACAGGTAAAACAGGCAAGATGCAGTGATGGAACAGGTAAAACAGGCAAGATGCAGTGATGGAACAGATAAGACAGGCAAGATGCAGTGATGGAAGAAGTAAGACAGGCAAGATGCAGTGATGCAACAGGTAAAACAGGCAAGATGCAGTGATAGACTGGGTAAGACAAGCAAGATGCAGTGATGGAAGAGGTAAGACAGGCAAGATGCAGTGATGGAACAGGTAAGACAGGCAAGATGCAGTGATGGAACAGGTAAGACAGGCAAGATGCAGTGATGGAACAGGTAAGACAAGCAAGATGCAGTGATGGAACAGGTAAGACAGGCAAGATGCAGTGATGGAACAGGTAAAACAGGCAAGATGCAGTGATGGAACAGGTAAGACAAGCAAGATGCAGTGATGGAACAGGTAAAACAGGCAAGATGCAGTGATGGAACAGGTAAAACAGGCAAGATGCAGTGATGGAAGAGGTAAGACAAGCAAGATGCAGTGATGGAACAGGTAAGACAGGCAAGATGCAGTGATGGAACAGGTAAGACAGGCAAGATGCAGTGATGGAACAGGTAAGACAAGCAAGATGCAGTGATGGAACAGGTAAGACAGGCAAGATGCAGTGATGGAACAGGTAAAACAGGCAAGATGCAGTGATGGAACAGGTAAGACAAGCAAGATGCAGTGATGGAACAGGTAAAACAGGCAAGATGCAGTGATGGAACAGGTAAAACAGGCAAGATGCAGTGATGGAAGAGGTAAGACAAGCAAGATGCAGTGATGGAACAGGTAAGACAGGCAAGATGCAGTGATGGAACAGGTAAGACAGGCAAGATGCAGTGATGGAACAGGTAAGACAAGCAAGATGCAGTGATGGAACAGGTAAAACAGGCAAGATGCAGTGATGGAAGAGGTAAGACAGGCAAGATGCAGTGATGGAAGAGGTAAGACAGGCAAGATGCAGTGATGGAACAGGTAAGACAGGCAAGATGCAGTGATGGAACAGGTAAGACAAGCAAGATGCAGTGATGGAACAGGTAAAACAGGCAAGATGCAGTGATGGAACAGGTAAAACAGGCAAGATGCAGTGATGGAACAGGTAAGACAAGCAAGATGCAGTGATGGAACAGGTAAGACAGGCAAGATGCAGTGATGGAACAGGTAAGACAAGCAAGATGCAGTGATGGAACAGGTAAGACAAGCAAGATGCAGTGATGGAACAGGTAAGACAAGCAAGATGCAGTGATGGAACAGGTAAGACAGGCAAGATGCAGTGATGGAACAGGTAAGACAAGCAAAATGCAGTGATGGAACAGGTAAGACAAGCAAGATGCAGTGATGGAACAGGTAAGACAAGCAAGATGCAGTGATGGAACAGGTAAGACAAGCAAGATGCAGTGATGGAACAGGTAAGACAAGCAAGATGCAGTGATGGAACAGGTAAGACAGGCAAGATGTAGTGATGGAACAGGTAAGACAAGCAAGATGCAGTGATGGAACAGGTAAGACAGGCAAGATGCAGTGATGGAACAGGTAAAACAGGCAAGATGCAGTGATGGAACAGGTAAAACAGGCAAGATGCAGTGATGGAAGAGGTAAGACAGGCAAGATGCAGTGATGGAACAGGTAAGACAGGCAAGATGCAGTGATGGAACAGGTAAGACAAGCAAGATGCAGTGATGGAACAGGTAAAACAGGCAAGATGCAGTGATGGAACAGGTAAAACAGGCAAGATGCAGTGATGGAACAGGTAAGACAAGCAAGATGCAGTGATGGAACAGGTAAGACAGGCAAGATGCAGTGATGGAACAGGTAAGACAAGCAAGATGCAGTGATGGAACAGGTAAGACAAGCAAGATGCAGTGATGGAACAGGTAAGACAAGCAAGATGCAGTGATGGAACAGGTAAGACAAGCAAGATGCAGTGATGGAACAGGTAAGACAAGCAAGATGCAGTGATGGAACAGGTAAGACAAGCAAGATGCAGTGATGGAACAGGTAAAACAGGCAAGATGCAGTGATGGAACAGGTAAAACAGGCAAGATGCAGTGATGGAACAGGTAAAACAGGCAAGTTGCAGTGATGGAACAGGTAAAACAGGCAAGATGCAGTGATGGAACAGGTAAAACAGGCAAGATGCAGTGATGGAACAGGTAAAACAGGCAAGATGCAGTGATGGAACAGGTAAGACAAGCAAGATGCAGTGATGGAACAGGTAAAACAGGCAAGATGCAGTGATGGAACAGGTAAGACAGGCAAGATGCAGTGATGGAACAGGTAAAACAGGCAAGATGCAGTGATGGAACAGGTAAGACAAGCAAGATGCAGTGATGGAACAGGTAAAACAGGCAAGATGCAGTGATGGAACAGGTAAAACAGGCAAGATGCAGTGATGGAAGAGGTAAGACAAGCAAGATGCAGTGATGGAACAGGTAAGACAGGCAAGATGCAGTGATGGAACAGGTAAGACAGGCAAGATGCAGTGATGGAACAGGTAAGACAAGCAAGATGCAGTGATGGAACAGGTAAGACAGGCAAGATGCAGTGATGGAACAGGTAAAACAGGCAAGATGCAGTGATGGAACAGGTAAGACAAGCAAGATGCAGTGATGGAACAGGTAAAACAGGCAAGATGCAGTGATGGAACAGGTAAAACAGGCAAGATGCAGTGATGGAAGAGGTAAGACAAGCAAGATGCAGTGATGGAACAGGTAAGACAGGCAAGATGCAGTGATGGAACAGGTAAGACAGGCAAGATGCAGTGATGGAACAGGTAAGACAAGCAAGATGCAGTGATGGAACAGGTAAAACAGGCAAGATGCAGTGATGGAAGAGGTAAGACAGGCAAGATGCAGTGATGGAAGAGGTAAGACAGGCAAGATGCAGTGATGGAACAGGTAAGACAGGCAAGATGCAGTGATGGAACAGGTAAGACAAGCAAGATGCAGTGATGGAACAGGTAAAACAGGCAAGATGCAGTGATGGAACAGGTAAAACAGGCAAGATGCAGTGATGGAACAGGTAAGACAAGCAAGATGCAGTGATGGAACAGGTAAGACAGGCAAGATGCAGTGATGGAACAGGTAAGACAAGCAAGATGCAGTGATGGAACAGGTAAGACAAGCAAGATGCAGTGATGGAACAGGTAAGACAAGCAAGATGCAGTGATGGAACAGGTAAGACAGGCAAGATGCAGTGATGGAACAGGTAAGACAAGCAAAATGCAGTGATGGAACAGGTAAGACAAGCAAGATGCAGTGATGGAACAGGTAAGACAAGCAAGATGCAGTGATGGAACAGGTAAGACAAGCAAGATGCAGTGATGGAACAGGTAAGACAAGCAAGATGCAGTGATGGAACAGGTAAGACAGGCAAGATGTAGTGATGGAACAGGTAAGACAAGCAAGATGCAGTGATGGAACAGGTAAGACAGGCAAGATGCAGTGATGGAACAGGTAAAACAGGCAAGATGCAGTGATGGAACAGGTAAAACAGGCAAGATGCAGTGATGGAAGAGGTAAGACAGGCAAGATGCAGTGATGGAACAGGTAAGACAGGCAAGATGCAGTGATGGAACAGGTAAGACAAGCAAGATGCAGTGATGGAACAGGTAAAACAGGCAAGATGCAGTGATGGAACAGGTAAAACAGGCAAGATGCAGTGATGGAACAGGTAAGACAAGCAAGATGCAGTGATGGAACAGGTAAGACAGGCAAGATGCAGTGATGGAACAGGTAAGACAAGCAAGATGCAGTGATGGAACAGGTAAGACAAGCAAGATGCAGTGATGGAACAGGTAAGACAAGCAAGATGCAGTGATGGAACAGGTAAGACAAGCAAGATGCAGTGATGGAACAGGTAAGACAAGCAAGATGCAGTGATGGAACAGGTAAGACAAGCAAGATGCAGTGATGGAACAGGTAAAACAGGCAAGATGCAGTGATGGAACAGGTAAAACAGGCAAGATGCAGTGATGGAACAGGTAAAACAGGCAAGTTGCAGTGATGGAACAGGTAAAACAGGCAAGATGCAGTGATGGAACAGGTAAAACAGGCAAGATGCAGTGATGGAACAGGTAAAACAGGCAAGATGCAGTGATGGAACAGGTAAGACAAGCAAGATGCAGTGATGGAACAGGTAAAACAGGCAAGATGCAGTGATGGAACAGGTAAAACAGGCAAGATGCAGTGATGGAACAGGTAAAACAGGCAAGATGCAGTGATGGAACAGGTAAAACAGGCAAGATGCAGTGATGGAACAGGTAAGACAAGCAAGATGCAGTGATGGAACAGGTAAAAAAAACAGGCAAGATGCAGTGATGGAACAGGTAAAACAGGCAAGATGCAGTGATGGAACAGGTAAGACATTGTCACATTGAAGCACCCTTTGTCTTTACATCATAACCCTTTGACTGTCGCGGCCATATATATACGTTTTACGAGGTGCCGTGTTTGACGTATATATACTCATAAATTCTAGCGGCTTCAAATCAAGCAGGAGAAAGCTGGTAGGCCCACATGTGAGAGAATGGGTCTGTGTGGTCAGTGTGCACCATATAAAAAAAATCCTGGAGCACGCAGTGCATAATGAGAAAAAAAAAACTGACCGTTTTTTTTAATTAAAATGCCGACTTTGTGGTCTATTTTCGTATAGTATTTATGGATGTATTCTCGTTTTCTTGGTCTCATTTGATAGAATGGAAAACATATTACAGAAATAGAGGTGATTTTGATTGATTTTACTATAAAAAGAACCTAGAAATGGAGCTCAAAGTAGGGGAAATGTTTGATTTTTGCCAATGTTCAAAAGTAAACAAATGATGCCATTGTCCAATAAATGTCCAACTAGCCATTCTAATATGCAGTCATGAATGGGTTGATGTTATTTATACAGTTATTACAGCATTGCAGTAGTCTGCATAATAGTAAGTCTAATATTTTTTGTTTGAATAAAAATTCAAAATAGAAAGCAAGAGTAATATCAGAAGGGCCTGGAGACGTGACTGATGAACAAAGAAAATGTTATTTTAGAGCCAGGAATGTCTGCATTGTTCATTCTGGACCTTATTTTGAAATTGTCATATTTTTTACTTTTCGTGAAATTGGCCAAATTGCAAATTTCTGACCACATTATTAGGTAGTTGAAATCAGTAAATGGGCAGTTTCTTGTATTCAATCGATAGAAAAAATGAAGTTCTAAAGAAATAGCTATGAGTTTGGGCGACTGGAACAATGGAATTAGCCGAAAATAGGGCTCAAAGTGGGCGAAATCGCCGATTTGTAAACAGCGCCGAGGTCGCTAACTTCGCGAGAGCATAATTCCGTCAGTTTTCCATCAAATTTCGTTTTTTTGGTGTCATTACAATCGGGAAAAGATTCTCTATCATTTCATAAGAAAAAATAATTTTTTTTTTTTTAAATTTTGCGACACCAGGAGACACCTCAGGATTGGGGGTTGCGACAGTCAAAGGGTTAATGTTTACTAATAATGTTTACTGGTAATGTTTACTAGTAGAGCGATGTCTTCTATGTGTGTTAATAATGCTTACTAGTAATGTTCACTAGTAATATTTACTAGTAGAATAATGTTTTTTAGTAATGTTTACTAATAGACCTAGTTGGTAGACAGCAACCACTCAGGAAGGTACTACCGTCCTGCCAAGTGAGTGTAAAACGAAAGCCTGTAATTGTTTTACGTGATGGTAGGATTGCTGGTGTCCTTTTTTCTGTCTCATAAACATGCAAGATTTCAGGTACGTCTTGCTACTTCTACTTACACTTAGGTCACACTGCACATACATGTACAAACATGTACGTATATACACACCCCTCTGGGTTTTCTTCTATTTTCTTTCTAGTTCTTGTTCTTGTCTATTTCCTCTTATCTCCATGGGGAAGTGGAATAGAATTCTTCCTCCGTAAGCCATGCATGTCGTAAGAGGCGACTAAAATGCTGGGAGCAAGGGGCTAGTAACCCCTTCTCCTGTATATATTACTAAATTTAAAAGGCGAAACTTTCGTTTTTCCTTTTGGGCCAGCCCGCCTCGGTGGGATATGGCTGGTGCGTTGAAGGAAAGAAAAGTTTACTAATAGAATGTTTACTAGTAATGTTTAGTGTTTAATGTTTACTAGTGATGCTAACTGTTTAGTAATGTTTGCTAGTAATGGTTAATGTTTAGCAATATTTACTAGTAATGTTTAATGTTCACTAGTAATGTTTAGTAATATTTACTAATGTTTACTAATAATGTTTAGTAATGTTTAATAGTAATGTTTACTAATAATGTTACTAGTAATTTTTGCTGTTTACTAGTAATGTTTATTAATGTTTACTTGTAATGTTTACTAATGTTTAATAATGTTTACCAGTAATGGTTTCTAGAAGTGTTTAGTAATGTTTACTAATATTTACTAGTAATGTATACTAATAATGTTTAGAAATGTTTACTAGTAATATTTGCTAGTGTTTAGTAATGTTTAGTTGTGTTTATTAATGTTTACTAATAATGTTTAGTAGTTTTTAGAAATGTTTACTAGTAATGGTTACTAGTAGTATTTAGTAATGTTTGCTAGTAATGTTTACTAATATTTACTAGTAGTGTTTAGTGATGTTTACTAATCTTTACTAGTAATGGTTACTAGTAGTGTTTAGTAATGTTTACTAGTAGTGTTTAGTAATGTTTACTAGTAGTGTTTAGTAATGTTTACTAGTAATGTTTACTCTTTACTAGTAATGTTTACGAGTAGTGTTTAGTAATGTTTACTAATAATGGTTACTAGTAATGGTTACTAGAAATGGTTACTAGTAATGTTAGTAGTGTTTACCGGTAATTTTTACTAGTAATGTTTACTAGTAATGTTTACTAGAAATGGTTACTAGTAATGTTTACTAGAAATGGTTACTAGTAGTGTTTACTAGTAAAGTTACTTGAAATGGTTACTAGTATTGTTTACTAATGTTAACTAGTACAGTGGACCCTCGGTTATCGGCCGTAATCCATTCCAGAAGGTCGGCCGATAACCGAAATGGCCGAAAACCGAATTAATATTTCCCATAAGAGTTAATAGAAATACAATTAATCTGTTCGCAACAAAAATATTCACAAAAACAATAAATTTTTTAACAGTTATGTAAGTTTTACATACCTGTACTGAAGGCTAATACTGCCTTCTGGAAGATAAGGAAGAGGAGTTGGTGTTTGGAAGGGGAATCCCCTTCCATAAAGACATTAGGTAGCAAAGCCTTCTCTGGTGTTACTTCCCTTCTTTATCTTTTAATGCTACTAGGACCAGCGTGAGAGTCACTGGATCCCTGCCTCACAACAAATCTGTCCTTAGAGGTCTGTGTCTGGCGTCTCTCTAAGACTTCCCTGAAGTGGGACAAGGTTTTGTCACTAAACATGTTGCAGATATGGCTTGTTTCAGCTTGGTCAGGTTGGTGTTTCTCTACAGAAGCTTGCACCCTAGTCCACATTGCACACATCTCTTTAATCTGCCATTTACTGCTACAGTACATTCATTACTAACCTTAAAATATTTGTAGTCTTAATGTAGGGCAAGAGGTAAATAGTATTTATTTGTAGAAAGTCAGTGTAGGTAGCAGTACACGTATGTAGCCCTTCCCCCCGGGCTACACTACACAGCTATATTACAATACACAGCCATATTGTTACACTACACAGCCATATTATTACCATGTTCACTGAGTTTAATCATTTCTAACAACTACCTTTAGATGCCATCATAAACAAAGGGAGAAGTAATGAATAATTCATGCCAAGAATTGTAAACAAATGCATATGAAAGGTAGTTACTGCACCAGTCGCCAGATTCACAGTTTTCTCTAACGCTGCATCAGAGAAAACGTAACGTTTACTCTCCATCCCACTTTCCACTCGATACCATATAAACATTGCATGTTTATATGCTATGTTTATATGCTACATGATATGTAACGTGTTTCTTATATAATTTTGAAGAAAATATCATAGATGTCAGCCACAGCACCGTGTCTTCCTTTGCAGATGACACCCGAATCTGCATGACAGTGTCTTCCATTGCAGACACTGCAAAGCTCCAGGCAGACATCAACCAAATCTTTCAGTGGGCTGCAGAAAACAATATGAAGTTCAACGATGAGAAATTTCAATTACTCAGATATGGTAAACATGAGGAAATTAAATCTTCATCAGAGTACAAAACAAATTCTGGCCACAAAATAGAGCGAAACACCAACGTCAAAGACCTGGGAGTGATCATGTCGGAGGATCTCACCTTCAAGGACCATAACATTGTATCAATCACATCTGCTAGAAAAATGACAGGATGGATAATGAGAACCTTCAAAACTAGGGAGGCCAAGCCCATGATGACACTCTTCAGGTCACTTGTTCTATCTAGGCTGGAATATTGCTGCACACTAACAGCACCTTTCAAGGCAGGT
Source organism: Cherax quadricarinatus (assembly GCF_038502225.1). Lineage (NCBI taxonomy): Eukaryota > Metazoa > Arthropoda > Malacostraca > Decapoda > Parastacidae > Cherax > Cherax quadricarinatus. The sequence continues at coordinate 53,039,513 of NC_091300.1, read as the reverse complement.
GAAATTGCCGACCTAGAAAATGTACAGAGAACTTTCACGGCGCGCATAACGGAGATAAAACACCTCAATTATTGGGAGCGCTTGAGGTTCCTAAACCTGTATTCCCTGGAACGCAGGAGGGAGAGATACATGATTATATACACCTGGAAAATCCTAGAGGGACTAGTACCGAACTTGCACACGAAAATCACTCATTACGAAAGCAAAAGACTTGGCAGACGATGCACCATCCCCCCAGTGAAAAGCAGGGGTGTCACTAGCACGTTAAGAGACCATACAATAAGTGTCAGGGGCCCGAGACTGTTCAACTGCCTCCCAGCACACATAAGGGGGATTACCAACAGACCCCTGGCAGTCTTCAAGCTGGCACTGGACAAGCACCTAAAGTCAGTTCCGGATCAGCCGGGCTGTGGCTCGTATGTTGGTTTGCGTGCAGCCAGCAGCAACAGCCTGGTTGATCAGGCTCTGATCCACCAGGAGGCCTGGTCTCAGACCGGGCCGCGGGGGCGTTGACCCCCGGAACTCTCTCCAGGTAAACTCCAGATGGATTAATGAAAATGTCTATATTAACATAAAATAAGACATTTAATGTGCCAAAAGAGTGATTATTAAGTATACATCGCATATAATAAACATTGCATGTTTATATGCTATGTAGCATGTTTCTTACATAATTTTGAAGAAGATATAATAGATGGATTAATGAAAATGTTTATATTAACTTAAAATAAGACATTTAATGTACCAGTTATTATTATTAAATATACATCGCATATAAACAGTGCATGTTTTCATATACTATTTAACGTGTTTCTTTGGGCCCATGGTTGTTTATTTTGCAGTTGTACTCGGTCAGTAACCACTTAAAACAATGGATTATAGCAAAATGTTTGGATGAATGAGCAGAAGCTTCCTCACTCACCCAGAGACAAAGCTAAACTGACTGGCAAGCGGCCCCAGCCAGCAGATGGATGCCTCCCAAATGGCCAATAACCGAATTAATGGCTAATAACCGGGCACCGAAAAACCGGCCGATAACCGAGTTGGCCGATAACTGAACAGGCTGATAACCGGAGGTCCACTGTACTGGTTAATAGTAATGTTTACTAGCAATGGTTACTAGTAATGTTTACTAGTAATGTTTACTAGTAATGTTTACTAATAATGTTTACTAATACAGTGGTCCCTCAATTATCGTCCTTAATCCATTCCTGGAAGTGGGACTATTATCGAAATAGACGATTTTCGAATCAATTTTCCCCATAAGAAATAATGTAAATACAATTAATCCGTTCCTGACACCCAGAAGTATTAAAACAAAAAGATTTTTTACATGAAATATAGATGTAGTACATAAACAATACAGTGGGACATGATGAGTGAAACAGCATAACACTTACCTTTATTGGCAGTTCTTCTTAGTGTATGGAAGACTGAAGGAGGAGAGAGATTGAATTACTGTTTGGAAGGGGAATCCCTTTCCATCAACACCTCAGGTACCAAGTGCTTTTCTGGGGTTACTTCTCTTCTCTGTTTCTTAATGCCACTAGGACCAGCTTGAAAGTCACATGAGTCCTGTCTCTCAAAAAAAACTGTCCAGAGAGCTCTGTTTCTGGCGTTTTTAAAACTTCCCTAAAATGGGCCAAGACTCTGTCACTGTACAAGTTGCCAATATGGCTTGCAACAGCCTTGTCAGGGTGATGTTTCTCCTTAAATCTTTCCATCCTACCCCACATTTCAAAAATCTCCTTAATTTCTAAAGAAGGCACGTACTTCCATCTCTCTTCCTCCTCTTCTGCAGCAAGATTCTGAGCTGCGATCTGTTGCTCTTCCTGCTGAAGCTCTTGCAGCTCCTCAGTGGTTAGCTCTTCATTGTGGTCCTCCACCAACTCTTCCACATCCTTCAAACTCACATCCAACCCCTGGAACTCCCCAGTGCCACAATAGAGTTCACAAATGACAAAGGCTCATCAGGGGCTTCCTCAAACCCTTCAGAATCCTTCTTGTGGACACAACCTGGCCACAAGTTTCTCCAAGCAGAGTTCAAAGTCCTGGTAGTCACTCCCTCCCAAGCCTTACCTATAAGGTTTATGCAGTGGAGAATAGTGAAGTGTTCTTTCCAAAAATCTTTTAGGGTCAAGTGAGTGTCTGAGGTCACATTAAAGCACCTTTCAAACATTGCTTTGGTGTAGAGTTTTTTAAAATTTGAAATGACCTGCTGGTTAATGGGCTGGAGGAGAGGAGTGGTATTCGGGGGCAAGAACTTTACTGTGATGAACCCAAACTCCTTCAGAATAAGGTCATCCAAGTTTGGACGATGAGCAGGTGCATTGTCCATTAGCAGGAGGCACTTGAGATCCAATTTCTTTTCCAGGAGGTAATTCTTCACACTAGGGCCAAACACTGCATTGAACCACTCGACGAAAATTTCCCTCGTAACCCATGCCTTATTATTAGATCTCCAAAACACACACAATTTACTCTTCATAACATTGTTTTTCTTGAACACTCCGGGATTTTCAGAATGGTACACTAGTAACGGCTTCACTTTGAAATCCCCACTAGCATTAGCACAGAACATGAACGTCAGCCTGTCTTTCATAGGCTTGTGTCCTGGCAGTGCCTTTTCTTCCTGAGTAATGTGGGTCCTCTTTGGCATTTTCTTCCAAACGAGGCCTGTTTCATCACAATTGAACACTTGTTCAGGTTTCAGTCCTTCAGCCTCTATGTACTCCTTGAATTCATGCACATATTTTTCAGCCGCCTTGTGGTCCGAACTGGCAGCCTCACTATGCCTTATCACACTGTGTATGCCAGTACGCTTCTTAAATCTCTCAAACCAGCCTTTTCTGGCCTTAAATTCACTCACATCACCACTAGTTGCAGGCAATTTCTTTACCAAATCGTCATGCAACTGCCTAGCCTTTTCACAAATAATCGACATCATAAGACTATCTCCTGCTAATTGTTTCTCGTTTATCCACACCAATAGTAACTTCTCAACATCTTTGAGTACTGGTGATCTCATTTTTGTCAGCATATTTATCCCCTTTGCAAAAACAGCGTCCATGATTTCCTTTTTCTTGGCTATGATGGAAGATATGGTTGTACGGGATTTGTTATACATCCTGACCAGTTCGCCCACACGTATGCCACTTTCATATTGTTCAATGATGTTTTTCTTAAATTCAGTCATATTTCTCACCTTCTTTACCAGAGGCTTGGCACTAGGAGCTTTCTTTTGAGCCATGGTAGTTTATTTAGCACTTGCAAGCACTAAAATGAATGGAATATTATGAAATATTTCGTATGAACACGTGAGGGGACCGTCGCTCACTGGTAAACAATGGCACACTGGCTGGGAAGGGAGGCGGCTCAGAGCCGTGAGTATGCGTCCAGGACGAAAGACGATTAGTGAGTTAACGGACTATTTGCGAGCCAATGTTTAGACGAAACTACGTGACGATTTCCGAAATGGATGACTATCAGGCCGGACGATTATTGAGGGACCACTGTAATGCTTACTGTTTACTAGTAATGGTTACTAGTAATGTTTACTGGTAATGTTTACTAGTAATGTTTAAGAGTAATGTTTACTAGTAGTGTTTACTAGTAATGTTTACTAGTAATTTTTACAAGTAATGTTTACTAGTAATGTTTACTAGTAGTGGTTACTATAAATGTTTACTAGTAATGTTTAATAATGTTTACTAATAATGTTTACTAGAAATGGTTACTAGTAATGTTTACTAGTAATGTTTACTAGTAATGTTTATTAATAATGTTTACTAGTAATGTTTATTAGTTATGTTTACTAATACTGTTTACTAGTAATGTGACTGTAAGAAACATAGAGGCAAAAAAAAACTATATAAATACTCTTGCATTTCATCTCAAGTAAAATTAACAAAATAAATAAAAGGTGAGTTTTGGATTATAAATTTTCATATTGTTAATTTACTGACTAATCAACAGAATTATTATCAATATTTAACCCAGTGATGGAGTGAATGATGGTGAAAGTTTTTCTTTTTCGGGCCACCCTGCCTTGGTGGGAATCGGCCAGTGTGATAATAAAATAAAAAAAAATTTAACCTTGTAAAAATAAGAAGAGTTAACACCATATAATATTAACACTGGTTAACACCATAGAATATTGACACAGGTTAACACCATAGAATATTAAACCTGGTTAACACCATTTATTTTTTTTATTTATTTATTTATTAACAATTTGAGCACACATACAGAGGTACAAAAAAATACAGATAAGAGCAGCATGCCAAAGCCACTTATACTATGCATAGCATTACGGGCTGGCTTAAAATTAACTTAAGATTAACTAAGCAATGAATAGCATTACGGGCTGGCTTAAAATTAACTTAAGATTAACTAAGCAATGATGAAATCAGTGATAAAACATTAATGTAAACAGATTACTATAAAGCACAAGTGAGTATTACAAAGACAGGTCATATGGTTGCATGCATTGTTGTACATTCAGTCGTATGGAATATTAATGCTGGTTAACACTATAGAATATTAACACTGGTTAATGCCATAGAATATTAACATTGGTTACTGCCATAGAATATTAACACTGGTTAATGCCATAGAATATTAACACTGGTTAACACCATAGAATATTAACACTGGTTAACACCATAGATTATTAACACTGGTTAACACCATATGATATTAACACTGCTTAACACCATAGAATATTAACACTGGTTAACACCATAGATTATTAACACTGGTTAACACCATATGATATTAACACTGGTTAACACCAGAGAATATTAACACTGGTTAGCACCAGAGAATATTAACACTGGTTAACACCATAGAATATTAACCCTTTCAGGGTCCGTCCCGTAGATCTACGGCTTTACGTTCAGGGTCCAAACCGTAGATCTACGCCATGAGCTCAGCTCACTCTGATAATCTGTGAGTGGTACATTTGGGCCTAGATATGAGAGAATACATCTATGTGGTATGTGTGCACAACACAAAACAGATCCTGCAGCACACTGTGTATAATGAGAGAAAAAAAATGAAATCATGATTTTTCGATTAAAACAGCAACTTTGCAGTGTTTTTTCGTATGTTTTTTATAGTTGTATTTGCGATTTCTTGGTCTCATTTGATAGAATGGAAGACATATTACAGAAATAGAGATGATTTTGATTGGTTTTAGCACTGGAAATGGCTTGAAACTGAGCTCAAAGTAGTAGAAATGTTAAATTTTTGCCGATATTCAAGAGTAAACAAACGACCTCACACGTCTAATACACGTCAGCTGGTGGTTCTAATATGCATTCACAAATATGGTGATGATATTTATACAATTATTACAGTATTGCATAACAGTAAATCTTCTATTTTTTGGTGTGAATAAAAATTCATTATGTGAATAAAAAATCAAAATGGAATTTATTTGTAAAGCCTCAAAACATAACTAATGAACAGAGGAAATGTTAGTTTAGTGCCAGGAATGCCTACATTGTTCATTCTGGACCCTATTTTGAAATTGGAATATTTTGAACTTTGTGTTAAATTGGCCAAATTAACAATTTCCGATCACTTTATTTTGTAGTTGAAACAGTTGACTTGGCGATTTCTTGTGCTCAATCGATAGAATAGAAGTAATACTAGTGAAATAGCTAAGAATTTGGTTGACTGGAATAATGTAATTGGCCTAAAATGGGAGTCAAAGTCGGCAAAATCGCCGATTCGTAAATATCGCTGACACATCAAAATTCACGAGAGCATAATTTCGTCAATTTTCCACCAAATTTCGTACTTTTTGTTTTATTACCTTCACAAAAAGATTCTCTACGATTTCATAAGAAAAAATAACAATTTTTTTTTTTTTAAATTCTTGGACACTGGTGCGTGACTCCAGATTTTGGCCTTGGACCCTGAAAGGGTTAACACTGGTTAACACCATAGAATATTAACACTGGTTAACACCATAGAGTATTAACCCCTTCAGGGTCCTAGGCCCAAATCTGAAGTGGTGCCCCAGTGTCCAAGAATTTAAAAAAAAAAAAAATTTTATTTTTTCTTATGAAATAGTAGAGAAAAAAATTTGTTATTTTTTCTTATGAAATAGTAGAGAATCTTTTTGTGAAGGTAATAAAACAAAAAGTACGAAATTTGATGGAAAATTGGCGAAATTATGCTCTCGCGAATTTTGATGTGTCAACGATATTTACGAATCGGCGATTTTGCCGACTTTGACTCCCATTTTAGGCCAATTACATTATTCCAGTCAATCAAATTCTTAGCTATTTCACTAGTATTACTTCTATTCTATCGATTGAGCACAAGAAATCACCACGTCAACTGTTTCAACTACAAATTAAAGTGATCGGAAATTGTTAATTTGGCCAATTTAACGCAAAGTTCAAAATATTCCAGTTTCAAAATAGGGTCCAGAATAAACAATGTAGGTATTCCTGGAACTAAACTAACATTTCTTCTGTTCATTAGTTACGTTTTGAGGCTTTTCAAATAAATTCCATTTTGATTTTTTGTTCACATAATGAATTTTTATTCACACCAAAAAATAGAAGATTTACTGTTATGCAATACTGTAATAATTGTATAAATATCATCACCATATTTGTGAATGTATATTAGACCCACCAGCTGGCGTGTATTAGACGTGTGAGGTCGTTTGTTTACTCTTGAATATCGGCAAAAATTTAACATTTCTGCTTCTTTGAGCTCAGTTTCAAGCCATTTCCAGTGCTAAAACCAATCAAAATCATCTCTATTTCTGTAATATGTCTTCCATTCTATCAAATGAGACCAAGAAATGGCAAATAGAACTATAAAAACATACGAAAAACACTGCAAAGTCGCTGTTTTAATTGAAAAATCATGATTTCAGTATTTTTCTCTCATACACTGTGTGCTGCAGGATCTGTTTTATATGGTGCACACATACCACATAGATGTATTCTCTCATATCTAGGCCCAAATGTACCACTCACAGTTTATCAGAGTGAGCTGAGCTCATGACGTAGATCTACGGTTTGGACCCTGAACGTAAAGCCGTAGATCTACGGGACGGACCCTCAAAGGGTTAACATTGGTTAACACCAGAGAATATTAACACTGGTTAACAGAAGAGAATATTAACACTGGTTAATACCAGAGAATAACACACTAGTTAATATCACACAATATCACACTGGTTAACACACAATATCACACTGGTTAACACACACTGTCACACTGGTTAACACACAATATCACACTGGTTAACACACACTATCATTCTGGTTAACACAATATCACACTGGTTAACACAATATCACACTAGTTAACACAATATCACACAGGTTAACACACACTATCACTGGTTAACACACAATATCACACTGGTTAACACAATATCACACCAGTTAACACAATATCACACTGGTTAATGCAGTATCACACTGGTTAACACAATATCACACCAATTAACACTATATCACACTGGTTAACACCACACAGTATCACAATGGTTAACACTATACAATATCACACTGGTTAACATGCACTATTGCTCTGGTTAACAAAATATCACACTGGTTAACACAATATCACACTGGTTAGCACAATATCACACTGGTTAACACAATATCACACTGGTTAACACACAAACTCTCACACTAGTTAACACACAATATCACACTGGTTAACACACACTGTCACACTGGTTAACCTCGCACAATATCACACTGGTTAACACACAATATCACACTGATTAACACCACACAATAACACACTGGTTAACTCACAATAACACACTGGTTAACACCACACAATATCACACTGGTTAACACAATAACACACTGGTTAACACCATGCAATATCACACTGGTTAACACACAATATTACACTGATTAACACCACACAATAACACACTGGTTAACACCACACAATAACACACTGGTTAACACCACACAATGTCACACTGGTTAATGCACTATAAGATGCTAGTTAACACCACAGAATATCACGCTGGTTAACATCACAAAATATCACCCTGGTTGACACACAATGTAACAGTGGTTAACATCACACAATATCACACTGGTTAAAACACGATATAACACTGGTTAACACTCAATATCTCATTGGTTAATACTACACAGTATCACACTGGTTAACACACAATATCACTGGTTAACATCACACAGTATCACATGGGTTAACACACAATATCACACTGGTTAACATCACACAATATCACACTGGTTAATATAACACAGTATCACACTGGTTAACATCACATAATATCACACTGGTTAACATCACACAGTATCACACTGGTTAACATCACACAATATCACACTGGTTAATATAACACAGTATCACACTGGTTAACATCACATAATATCACACTGGTTAACATCACACAATATCACACTGGTTAATATAACACAGTATCACACTGGTTAACATCACATAATATCACACTGGTTAACATCACACAATATTACACTGGTTAATATAACACAGTATCACACTGGTTAACATCACACAATATCACACTGGTTAACATGATGGGATGGGAGGAGGGGAGTGTCGAACTTATTGTTTAGAAGGGGAATCCCTTTCCATTAGGACTTGAGGTAGCAAGTCCTTTTCCGGGGTTACTCCACTTCTTCTTTTAATGCCACTAGGACCAGCTTGAGAGTCACTGGACCTCTGTCGCACAACAGATCTGTCCATAGAGGTCTGTACCTCCCGTTCCTTTAAGATTTGTCTAAAATGGGCCACAACATTGTCATTGTAATAGTCACCAGCACGGCTTGCACTAGCTGTGTTAGGGTGATTTTCATCCATAAAGGTTTGCAGTTCAACCCACTTTGCACACATTTCCTTAATTTTTGAAGTAGGCACAATGGATTCCACAACTGGCATAGGCTTCTCAGGGTTAGCCCCAAACCCTTCAAAATCTTTCTTAATTCCCATACTAATTCTCACCCTTTTTACCACAGCATTGGCACTAGAAGCTTTATTGGGGCCCATGATGACTTATTTTGCAGAAACAAGCACCAAAAACACTGTGATAATATGGAATGTACCGAATGTATGCTTAGATGCGAGCACACTGCCTGGCTTGTAAACACTGGCACGCATGGGGCAGTTCAGGCCACATGTGGACGCGTCCCGGACGAATCGCGTGTGGCAGGCTTTTTAACGAGTGGCGAGGCAAAAATTTTGCGCTAAAATGTATCGTATACCAGATTTAACGTATACTGATGCCATTGTATGCTGGGGATTCACTGTACTTTCTTATTGGTGCATTCCGCTAAACCGTTGCTTGCAGGATGATGAGGAACAATGGTTGACTTAGAAATCTTGTACGTACAAAGTACACAACTTTTCAGGAAACTCATACAGAATTCAGCTCCATTATCTGTTACTAGGGACTTGGGAGTGGTATGTCTACAGATGATATGCTCTTTAAACACTTTGGCTACAGTCTCAGCAGTCTTATCTGCAATAGGCACTAACTCACAGTACCTGGTGAAATGATGTCCCATAACACACACATGTTTGTTGCCTGGGAGGGAACATTGGAAATTAGTTAAAAGATCTACGGCAACTCTTTCCCACGGTTCACTAGTGGTGGGATACACCTGGATTGGATGAGGGCCACTGACATTTCCTTTATGTTGCATGCATGCACTACATCTCTTGACATACTCAGAGATGTCATTTGCCATACGTGGCCAAATGTATTTCATTCTGGCTTGTTTCACAGAACGATCCATACCAGGGTGTGCAATACCTGGTGTGTCATGAACTAGCTGTAGGACTACATTTACTAGTGACTGTGGAATTACTAATTGGTATACCCTTCTGCTTGGAGTACCCAACTCGGCTGTTCGATACAGTAATTCTTGGCTCATAACAAAGTCACTGATTGGTGCTGGTGGCTTCACAGTCAGAATAAGATCTTCCTGGAGCAGGAATCAGATCACACCAGACCACAAGGGATCTGTTCTTTCTTACTGGAGGAATGAACAAACTCAGCGGAGTGGGTGCCTCTCCCCGGTTGAAATGGTGAACACTAACACGAAATATGAGCAAGGGAGAATTGTGTTTGCTGTCTACCAACCTACTACCATAGTGCAGTAGCACCTCCCTGGCTGGTTGCTGTCTACCAGTGTAGTATCACAGTATGGTAGTACCTCCCTGGCTGGTTGTTGTCTACCAACCTACTACCTAGACATCAATTATGTATGACATAAATATATTTAATTTTGTTTCACACGAGTTACAATGATGAAAAAATACATAAAATATTCTTTTTTTTTATATAGGTGTTCAAAATAGTCAATGAACTTCTGAGCAAGAATGGTGAAACAAGGGAACGTGGATTATCCATGCGTACATACCAGGTTGTACCATTATCTCAAAGAAGTGGACTAATTCAGTGGTGCAACAATACCCAGGTAAGCTTAGCTCTCCATTACACTTGTAATATATCTTCTGCAGTATACAGCCTCTCACTTAATGACCGAGTTCTGTTCCTAAGACCACGGTAAACGAATTCGTCGCTAAGTGAGGAGCATACTAGAATGGTAGTGGGTTTGTGTCAACCATCTTTGATATTGTTTTAATATCACCTTTGCACCATTTATAACATTTCTGGTATATTTTTAAATGTTTATACAACAGTGTACTGTATATTGAAATAAACAGGATAGAAGCTCTAATGTAAATTATTTTAGTATGAATTCTGGTCGTACAGCCCGTCGTAAGTCCGAGTTGTCGGTAAACGAGTGCATCGCTAAGTGAGGAGAGGAGAGGCTGTAGTTAGTTACTGTATTGTGATGGGGAAAGATATGTAAGGAAACGACTCTAGGAAAAATAATAATGATGACTTTTGAGGATTTTACTTAAAATTTAAATATAATAAAAATGGCCTCTGGTTCTAGTGCTGTAGTTGGACAGGAGTAGGTAAGGCCCTGGATGAATCTCTGATGTTTGAGACGATGTTAGTAATCCTGGGCGGATGGTAACAGTTTGATGTTCTGGAATCTCCCATACCACTTGGTTGGAGCACCACAAGTAGAATAAATAAGGGCCAATAGTAGTCGAATAATGTTAATAAGTCTAATTAACAAGTGTCTTGCTCCTTTATCTGGCATCTATCCTGGATGACCACGCCAGGAACAGAGCTGGTAATAAGAAAAAATAAACTGCTTACCAATGGTTATGATAATATAGCATTTAAGAATGAAAAGAAGTGATAAATGCCAAAATCATTACTGGTAGCCAGCAAACAAAAGAAAGGAACACACAGTAATACTCCTGGTAGATCACCCTACCTGATTAGGAGAAGAGTGGAGGTGAAGTGACTCTCCAAACTTCAACCCACACCAGGTAAGGTCAATACTACCAGGAGTAGAAATCGTAACAAATCAGACACCTGGAACTAGTTTCGCCCCAGCCCGCCAGGGATGGGGGTGCACGACGTAACTCGCTAATGGTTCCTGGTTGCCTGAACAACCCTAACCCCACTTACACCCACTTTTCCCTCACGTGATGACTATAGCAACAGTGGTGTAAATGATGACTATAGCAACAGTAGTGTAAATGATGACTAGCAAAAGTGGTGTAAATAATGACTGTAGAAAGAGTGATGTAAATGATGACTATAACAAGAGTGGTGTAAATGACGACTATAACGAGAGTGGTATAAATGATGACTATGACAAGAGTGGTGCAAATGATGACTATAACAAGAGTGGTGCAAATGATGACTATACCAAGAGTGGTGTAAATGACGACTATAACAAGAGTGGAGTAAATGATGAATATAACAAGAGTTGTGTCAATGATGACTATAACAATAGTGGTGTAAATGATGACTATAACAAGAGTGGTGTAAATAATGACTATAGCATTACATTATTCCTCATGGGAACAAATTCTTTCGGTATCGGCACTCAAACAGCCTTCTGGAACGATTTAAGTTCGCAACTCGAGGTACCACTGTACTCCGATATGGAAAACTTGAGGAAATTAGAACTGTATCAGGGTACACTACAAATTCTAGCCATACAATAGAGCAAAAAAGTAATGTGAAGGACCTGGGAGTGATAATGTCAGAGGATCTCAGCTTCAAAGACCACAACAATGTATCTATCATATCTGCTAGGAAAATGATAGGATGGACAATGAGAACCTTCAAAACTAGGGACACCAAGCCCATGGTAATTCTCTTCAGATATCTTCTCTCTAGGCTGGAATACTGCTGTTCACTAACTGCCCCCTTCAAGGCAGGTGAAATTGCTGACCTGGATAATGTACAAAGGACTTTCATGGCACACATTAGTACGATAAGGCACCTAAATTAGTGGGAACAGTTGAAGACCCTTGATTTGTATTCCCTTGAATGCAGGTGAGAGAGATACATGATAATATACTCTTGGAAAATCCTAGAGGGATTAGTACCAAACTTGCACATGAAAATCACTTCCTATGAAAGCAAAAGACTCGGCCTCAATGAAACGCGGGGGCGCCACGAGTACACTGAGAGACAACACAGTAAGTGTCAGGGGCACAAGACTGTTCAACTGCCTCCCAGCATATGTAATGGGGATTACCAATAGACCCCTGGCTGTCTTCAACAAGGCACTGGACAGGCACTTGAAGTCAGTACCTGACCAGCCGGCCTGTCGTTTGTACGTCACTTTGCATGCTGCAGCCAGCAGTAACAGCCTGGTTGATCAGACCCTGATCTACCACAAGGCCTGGTCTCAGACTGGGCTGCGGGGACGTTGACCCCCGAAAACTTTTCCAGGTATACACCAGGTATAGCAAGACTGGTGTAAATGTATTTATTGGTACTGCTGTTTTACACAATAAATAACAAATTATCCTTTCTTTTTTTTCAGTTTCTAAGACTAGGTGGACTAGTTTCTTAGGATGTTAGATGTGCATAACATTAAATAACCATAAATGCAATATGTAATATAAATTGTTACAAGAATTTTTTTCTTATTTCTTTTGATTGCTTTTTCTTCCAGGAATATGAATAATGTTAGGATATAACAGTTGTTTCCAGGTGTGGTGTATCCAAGTGTGTTTCCTGGTGTGGTGTTTCCAGGTGATGTTGCCAGGTGTGGTGTTTCCATGTGTGTTGTTTCCAGGTGTGGCATTTCCAGGTGTGTTGTTTCCAGGTGTGGTGTATCCAAGTGTGTTTCCTGGTGTGGTGTTTCCAGGTGTGGTGTTTCCAGATGTGTTGTTTCCAGGTGTGGTGTATCCAAGTGTGTTTCCTGGTGTGGTGTTTCCAGGTGTGGTGTTTCCAGATGTGTTGTTTCCAGGTGTGGTGTATCCAAGTGTGTTTCCTGGTGTGGTGTTTCCAGGTGTGGTGTTTCCAGATGTGTTGTTTCCAGGTGTGGTGTATCCAAGTGTGTTTCCTGGTGTGGTGTTTCCAGGTGTGGTGTTTCCAGATGTGTTGTTTCCAGGTGTGGTGTATCCAAGTGTGTTTCCTGGTGTGGTGTTTCCAGGTGTGGTGTTTCCAGATGTGTTGTTTCCAGGTGTGGTGTATCCAAGTGTGTTTCCTGGTGTGGTGTTTCCAGGTGATGTTGCCAGGTGTGGTGTTTACATGTGTGTTGTTTCCAGGTGTGGCATTTCCAGGTGTGTTGTTTCCAGGTGTGGTGTATCCAAGTGTGTTTCCTGGTGTGGTGTTTCCAGGTGATGTTGCCAGGTGTGGTGTTTCCATGTGTGTTGTTTCCAGGTGTGGCATTTCCAGGTGTGTTGTTTCCAGGTGTGGTGTATCCAAGTGTGTTTCCTGGTGTGGTGTTTCCAGGTGTGGTGTTTCCAGATGTGTTGTTTCCAGGTGTGGTGTATCCAAGTGTGTTTCCTGGTGTGGTGTTTCCAGGTGTGGTGTTTCCAGATGTGTTGTTTCCAGGTGTGGTGTATCCAAGTGTGTTTCCTGGTGTGGTGTTTCCAGGTGTGGTGTTTCCAGATGTGTTGTTTCCAGGTGTGGTGTATCCAAGTGTGTTTCCTGGTGTGGTGTTTCCAGGTGATGTTGCCAGGTGTGGTGTTTACATAAGTGTTGTTTCCAGGTGTGGCATTTCCAGGTGTGTTGTTTCCAGGTGTGGTGTATCCAAGTGTGTTTCCTGGTGTGGTGTTTCCAGGTGTGGTGTTTCCAGATGTGTTGTTTCCAGGTGTGGTGTATCCAAGTGTGTTTCCTGTTGTGGTGTTTCCAGGTGTGGTGTTTCCAGATGTGTTGTTTCCAGGTGTGGTTTATCCAAGTGTGTTTCCTGGTGTGGTGTTTCCAGGTGTGGTGTTTCCAGGTGATGTTGCCAGGTGTGGTGTTTCCAGGTGTGTTTCCAGGTGGACCCTGAGAACAAGTTTCAGATCGAGGGTCGAGACCCTGAAAGGGTTAAACCAATTTAAAAACTAACATGCAATTCTTTTGTAATCAACCATTTGTTGTTTGCAACCTTTCTTATTGTACCTATTATTGTACCTATTATTGTACCTATTGTACCTATTATTGTACCTATTATTGTACCTATTATTGTACCTATTATTGTAGTTACCTACACAAGAAGTCGTACATAATATTGTGTATAGTGACATCACATGTAATGCTTCATTTTGTCTCTCCTCCTAACCCCTATTGTGTTTCCTTGTAACCCCTATTGTGTTTCCTTGTAACCCCTATTGTGTTTCCTTGTAACCCCTATTGTGTTTCCTTGTAACCCCTATTGTGTTTCCTTGTAACTACTATTGTGTTTCCTTGTAACCCCTATTGTGTTTCCTTGTAACCCCTATTGTGTTTCCTTGTAACCCCTATTGTGTTTCCTTGTAACCCCTATTGTGTTTCCTTGTAACCCCTATTGTGTTTCCTTGTAACCCCTATTGTGTTTCCTTGTAACTACTATTGTGTTTCCTTGTAACCCCTATTGTGTTTCCTTGTAACCCCTATTGTGTTTCCTTGTAACCCCTATTGTGTTTCCTTGTAACTACTATTGTGTTTCCTTGTAACCCCTATTGTGTTTCCTTGTAACCCCTATTGTGTTTACTTGTAACCCCTATTGTGTTTACTTGTAACCCCTATTGTGTTTCCTTGTAACCCCTATTGTGTTTCCTTCTAACTACTATTGTGTTTCCTTGTAATCCCTATTGTGTTTCCTTGTAACCCCTATTGTGTTTACTTGTAACCCCTATTGTGTTTCCTTGTAACCCCTATTGTGTTTCCTTCTAACTACTATTGTGTTTCCTTCTAACTACTATTGTGTTTCCTTCTAACCCCTATTGTGTTTACTTGTAACCCCTATTGTGTTTCCTTGTAACCCCTATTGTGTTTCCTTGTAACCCCTATTGTGTTTCCTTGTAACCCCTATTGTGTTTACTTGTAACCCCTATTGTGTTTACTTGTAACCCCTATTGTGTTTCCTTGTAACCCCTATTGTGTTTCCTTCTAACTACTATTGTGTTTCCTTGTAATCCCTATTGTGTTTCCTTGTAATCCCTATTGTGTTTCCTTGTAACCCCTATTGTGTTTACTTGTAACCCCTATTGTGTTTCCTTGTAACCCCTATTGTGTTTCCTTCTAACTACTATTGTGTTTCCTTCTAACTACTATTGTGTTTCCTTGTAACCCCTATTGTGTTTACTTGTAACCCCTATTGTGTTTCCTTGTAACCCCTATTGTGTTTCCTTGTAACCCCTATTGTGTTTCGTTGTAACCCCTATTGTGTTTCCTTGTAACCCCTATTGTGTTTCCTTGTAACCCCTATTGTGTTTACTTGTAACCCCTATTGTGTTTCCTTGTAACCCCTATTGTGTTTACTTGTAACCCCTATTGTTTCCTTGTAACCCCTATTGTGTTTCCTTGTAACCCCTATTGTGTTTCCTTGTAACCCCTATTGTGTTTACTTGTAACCCCTATTGTGTTTCCTTGTAACCCCTATTGTGTTTCCTTGTAACCCCTATTGTGTTTCCTTGTAACCCCTATTGTGTTTCCTTGTAACCCCTATTGTGTTTACTTGTAACCCCTATTGTGTTTCCTTGTAACCCCTATTGTGTTTCCTTGTAACCCCTATTGTGTTTCCTTGTAACCCCTATTGTGTTTCCTTGTAACCCCTATTGTGTTTCCTTGTAACCCCTATTGTGTTTCCTTGTAACCCCTATTGTGTTTCCTTGTAACCCCTATTGTGTTTCCTTGTAACCCCTATTGTGTTTACTTGTAACCCCTATTGTGTTTCCTTGTAACCCCTATTGTGTTTCCTTGTAACCCCTATTGTGTTTACTTGTAACCCCTATTGTGTTTCCTTGTAATCCCTATTGTGTTTCCTTGTAATCCCTATTGTGTTTCCTTGTAATCCCTATTGTGTTTACTTGTAACCCCTATTGTTTCCTTGTAACCCCTATTGTGTTTCCTTGTAATCCCTATTGTGTTTCCTTGTAATCCCTATTGTGTTTCCTTGTAATCCCTATTGTGTTTCCTTGTAATCCCTATTGTGTTTCCTTGTAATCCCTATTGTGTTTACTTGTAACCCCTATTGTGTTTCCTTCTAACTACTATTGTGTTTCCTTGTAACCCCTATTGTGTTTCCTTGTAACCCCTATTGTGTTTCCTTGTAACCCCTATTGTGTTTCCTTGTAACCCCTATTGTGTTTCCTTGTAACCCCTATTGTGTTTCCTTGTAACCCCTATTGTGTTTCCTTGTAACCCCTATTGTGTTTCCTTGTAACCCCTATTGTGTTTCCTTGTAACCCCTATTGTTTCCTTGTAACCCCTATTGTGTTTCCTTGTAATCCCTATTGTGTTTCCTTGTAACCCCTATTGTGTTTCCTTCTAACTACTATTGTCTTTCCTTGTAACCCCTATTGTGTTTCCTTGTAACCCCTATTGTGTTTCCTTGTAATCCCTATTGTGTTTCCTTGTAACCCCTATTGTGTTTCCTTCTAACTACTATTGTGTTTCCTTGTAACCCCTATTGTGTTTCCTTGTAACCCCTATTGTGTTTCCTTGTAACCCCTATTGTGTTTCCTTGTAACCCCTATTGTGTTTCCTTGTAACCCCTATTGTGTTTCCTTGTAACCCCTATTGTGTTTCCTTGTAACCCCTATTGTGTTTCCTTGTAACCCCTATTGTGTTTCCTTGTAACCCCTATTGTGTTTCCTTCTAACTACTGTTGTGTTTCCTTGTAACCCCTATTGTGTTTCCTTGTAATCCCTATTGTGTTTCCTTGTAACCCCTATTGTGTTTCCTTGTAACCCCTATTGTGTTTCCTTGTAACCCCTATTGTGTTTCCTTGTAATCCCTATTGTGTTTCCTTCTAACTACTATTGTGTTTCCTTGTAACCCCTATTGTGTTTCCTTCTAACTACTATTGTGTTTCCTTGTAACCCCTATTGTGTTTCTGTGTAATCCCTATTGTGTTTCTGTGTAATTCCTATTGTGTTTCCTTCTAACTACTATTGTGTTTCCTTGTAACCCCTATTGTGTTTCCTTGTAACCCCTATTGTGTTTCCTTGTAATCCCTGTTGTGTTTCTGTGTAATCCCTATTGTGTTTCCTTGCAATCCCTATTGTGTTTCTGTGTAATCCATATTGTGTTTCTGTGTAATCCCTATTGTGTTTCCTTGTAACCCCTATTGTGTTTCCTTCTAACTACTATTGTGTTTCCTTGTAATCCCTATTGTGTTTCCTTGTAATCCCTATTGTGTTTCCTTGTAACCCCTATTGTGTTTCCTTCTAACTACTATTGTGTTTCCTTGTAATCCCTATTGTGTTTCCTTGTAATCCCTATTGTGTTTCTGTGTAATCCCTATTGTGTTTCCTTGTAACCCCTATTGTGTTTCCTTCTAACTACTATTGTGTTTCCTTGTAATCCCTATTGTGTTTCCTTGTAATCCCTATTGTGTTTCCTTGTAACCCCTATTGTGTTTCCTTCTAACTACTATTGTGTTTCCTTGTAATCCCTATTGTGTTTCCTTGTAATCCCTATTGTGTTTCCTTGTAATCCCTATTGTGTTTCTGTGTAATCCCTATTGTGTTTCCTTGTAACCCCTATTGTGTTTCCTTCTAACTACTATTGTGTTTCCTTGTAATCCCTATTGTGTTTCCTTGTATTCCCTATTGTGTTTCCTTGTAACCCCTATTGTGTTTCCTTCTAACTACTATTGTGTTTCCTTGTAATCCCTATTGTGTTTCCTTGTAATCCCTATTGTGTTTCCTTGTAGTCCCTATTGTGTTTCTGTGTAATCCCTATTGTGTTTCCTTGTAACCCCTATTGTGTTTCCTTCTAACTACTATTGTGTTTCCTTGTAATCCCTATTGTGTTTCCTTGTAATCCCTATTGTGTTTCCTTGTAATCCCTATTGTGTTTCCTTGTAACCCCTATTGTGTTTCCTTCTAACTACTATTGTGTTTCCTTGTAATCCCTATTGTGTTTCCTTGGAATCCCTATTGTGTTTCCTTGTAATCCCTATTGTGTTTCTGTGTAATCCCTATTGTGTTTCCTTGTAACCCCTATTGTTTCCTTGTAATCCCTATTGTGTTAACTTGTAACCCCTATTGTGTTTCCTTGTAATCCCTATTGTGTTTCCATGTAATCCCTATTGTGTTTCCATGTAATCCCTATTGTGTTTCCTTGTAATCCCTATTGTGTTTCCTTGTAACCCCTATTGTGTTTCCTTGTAACCCCTATTGTGCTTCCTTGTAACCCCTATTGTGTTTCCTTGTAACCCCTATTGTGTTTCCTTGTAACCCCTACTGTGTTTCCTTGTAATCCCTATTGTGTTTCCTTGTAACCCCTATTGTGTTTCCTTGTAATCCCTATTGTGCTTCCTTGTAAGCCCCATCATTCTTACCTGTAACTCTTTTTGTTTTTACCCGTAACTCTTATTGGCCTTACCTGTATCTCTTATTGTTCTTACCTGTAACTCTTATTGTTCTTACCTGTAACTCTCATCATCCTTACCTGTAACTGTTATTGTTCTTACTTGTAACTCTCATCATCCTTACCTATAACTCTCATCATCCTTACCTGTAACTCTTATTGTTCTTACCTGTAACTCTCATCGGTCTTACCTGTAACTCTTATTGTTCTTACCTGTAACTCCTTTTCAACATTGTAGAGGTTAAAGCTGGTACTGATATAAATAAAATATCAACTAACCTTACACTGTTTTCCCTGAGGCTTTTGGAGAGTACCTGATTGGTGGCAATAAGAAGGGTGGAGCACACAAGCTCTACTACCCACAAGACTACACTGCAAGCACCTGTCGAGAGAAGATGGCCACTGTAAAATCTTCCTCCATACAAGAGCGATATGATACCTTTCAGGTAAGAATATATATGTTTATGTACCCCAGTTAGAAGGCCACCTGGTTTTTCACCTGTTTATTTTGTTAAGTTTTTCAGCACATTTGTTCATGAGAGCATCTTGCTAGTACCTTATCCACTGATTTATAACTTGCAGTCATTAACATGATACAGGCCAGATGAGGGACCATGCTTTAAAAAAGGAGTCTATTTTTACTCTCTAAAAATGTGCATTTTTGAATAGCCTGTGTGTGTATGTGTGTGCATGTGTGTACTCACCTAATTGTGGTTGCAGGGGTTGAGACTCAGCTCCTGGCCCCGCCTCTTCACTGATCGCTACTGGGTCCTCTCTCTCTCTGCTTCCTGAGCTTTGTCATACCTCTTCTTAAAACTATGTATGGTTCCTGCCTCCACTACTTCACTTGCTAAGCTATTCCACTTGCTGACAACTCTATGACTGAAGAAATACTTCCTAACGTCCCTATGACTCTTCTGAGTCTTCAGCTTCCAGTTGTGACCCCTTGTCCCTGTGTCCCCTCTCTGGAACATCCTATCTCTGTCCACCTTGTCTATTCCCCACAGTACCTTGTATGTCGTTATCATGTCCCCCCTGACCCTTCTGTCCTCCAGTGTCGTCAGTCCGATTTCCCTTAACCTTTCCTCGTACGACATTCCCTTGAGCTCTGGGACTAGCCTTGTTGCAAACCTTTGTACTTTCTCTAACTTCTTGACGTGCTTGACCAGGTGTGGGTTCCAGACTGGTGCTGCATACTCCAGTATGGGCCTAACATACACAGTGTACAGTGTCTTGAACGATTCCTTATTAAGGTATCGGAACGCTATTCTCAGGTTTGCCAGGCGCCCGTATGCTGCAGCAGTTATTTGGTTGATGTGTGCCTCCGGTGATGTGCTCGGTGTTATGGTCACCCCAAGGCCTTTCTCCCTGAGTGAGGTCTGTAGTCTTTGTCCACCTAGCCTATACTCTGTCTGCGGTCTTTTTTGCCCCTCCCCAATCTTCATGACTTTGCATTTGGCTGGATTGAATTCGGGAAGCCAGTTACTGGACCACATGTCCAGCCTGTCCAGGTGTCTTTGCAGTCCTGCCTCATCCTCGTCCGATTTAATTCTTCTCATCAACTTCACATCATCTGCGAACAGGGACACTTCAGAGTCTATTCCTTCCATCATGTCGTTCACATATATCGAAAATAGCACTGGTCCTAGAACTGACCCCTGTGGGACCCCGCTCGTAACAGGCGCCCACTGTGATACCTCTTCACGTACCATGACTCGTTACTGCCTCCCTGTCAGGTATTCCCTTATCCATTGCAGTGCCCTTCCTTTTACATGCGCCTGATCCTCCAGCTTCTGCACTAATCTCTTGTGGGGAACTGTGTCAAAGGCCTTCCTGCAGTCTAGGAAAACGCAATCTACCCACCCCTCTCTCTCGTGTCTTACTTCTGTTACCTCGTCATAAAACTCCAGGAGGTTTGTGATACAGGATTTGCCTTCCATGAACCCATGCTGGTTTTCATTTATAATCTTGTTCCTTTCCAGGTGTTCGACCACTCTCCTCCTGATAATCTTCTCCATGACTTTGCACACAATACATGTCAGAGACACAGGTCTGTAGTTTAGTGCCTCGTTTCTGTTTCCTTTCTTAAATATGGGGACTACATTAGCTGTCTTCCATTTCTCAGGTAGTTGCCCAGTTTCAAGGGATGTGTTGAAGATTGTGGTTAGAGGCACGCACAGCATCTCTGCTCCTTCTCTAAGGACCCATGGGGAGATGTTGTCCGGTCTCATCGCCTTTGAGGTGTCAAGGTCACTTAAGAGCTTCTTCACCTCCTCCTCAGTTGTTCGTATGTCATCCAACACTTGTTGGTATATTCCCTCTTGATGTTCCCTTCTGTGCTGTCTTCCCACAGCCCTTCCTGTCTCTACTGTAAAAACTTCCTTAAATCTCCTGTTCAGCTCCTCACATACCTCCTGATCATTTCTTGTGAGTTCTCCACCTTCTGTCCTTAATCTGATGACCTGGTCTTTGACTGTTGTCTTCCTCTT
The DNA here is from genome assembly GCF_038502225.1 of Cherax quadricarinatus. NCBI lineage: Eukaryota > Metazoa > Arthropoda > Malacostraca > Decapoda > Parastacidae > Cherax > Cherax quadricarinatus. The sequence goes on along the minus strand of NC_091300.1, from coordinate 53,018,135 downwards.
GATGTGGCTATACAACAGTTTCGGGTCAGTCTTGATTCTCGATGCTATGTCATTTTCATACTGTCACTGGGCCTCCCTCCTTACCTGTGCATACTCATTTCTGGCTCTGCGACTGATCTCCCTATTTTCGTGTGTTCTCTGCCTTCTGTACTTTTTCCATTCTCTATTGCACTTTGTTTTTGCCTCCTTACACCGTCGGGTAAACCAGGGTCTCGTTCTGGTCTTCCCATTGTTACTGTTGCCCTTGGGAATAAACTTTTCCACTGCCTCCTTGCATTTTGTTGTTACATATTCCATCATTTCATTTACTGGCTTTCCTGCCAGTTCTCTGTCCCACTGGACCTCCCGCAAGAAGTTCTTCAACCCTATGTAGTCCCCTCTTTTATAGTCAGGCTTTTCCCATTCAACTCCTGTTATTCTCTCCACTTGCAGCTCTACTATGTATTCAAAGCACAGAACCACGTGGTCGCTTGCTCCTAGGGGACTCTCATACTTGATGTCCTCAATGTCTGAGCTGCCCAGGGTGAACACAAGGTCCAATCTTGCTGGTTCATCCTCCCCTCTCACTCTGGTAGTGTCCTTAACATGTTGGTGCATGAGGTTTTCCAGCACCACGTCCAACATCCTGGCTCTCCATGTTTCGGGACCCCCATGTGGCTCCAGGTTTTCCCAGTCGATCTCCCTGTGGTTGAAATCCCCCATAACCAGCAACTTTGCTCTGCTGGAATGAGCTCTTCTTGCCACCTCAGCAAGTGTGTCCACCATTGCTCTGTTACTCTCTTCATATTCCTCTCTTGGCCTCCTGCAGTTCTGTGGTGGATTATACATCACTGCAATGACCACTTTGTGTTCCCCAGACTGAAGTGTACCTGCTATGTAGTCTCTTTCTCCCATCTCATCTATGCCTTCCATTTTCTCGAATTTCCATCTGTTTTTTACGAGCAGAGCAACCCCACCTCCCCCCTGCCCCTTCTATCTTTCCTCATGATCTGATATCCTGGTGGGAGGATTGCATCTGTTATTGTCTCCGTGAGTTTTGTTTCTGTAACTGCTATGATGTCTGGGGACTTCTCATTGATTCTTTCTTGCCATTCCTCATGTTTATTCGTTAATCCATCTGCATTTGTGTACCAAACCTTCAACTTCTGTTCTAATACTGTAACTGTGGTGCAGGGGGTGGAAACAGAGGGATCGGTGTGTGATGGTTGGTTTGGATTGTTCAGGTGCCTTGGGGGTGTCGTGGTTGGAGTCCTTCTGCAGGTGTTTCTGGGGGGTGTGCTTGTCCTTCCATTTGTGTGTGTGTGTGTGTGTGTGTGTGTGTGTGTGTGTGTGTGTGTGTGTGTGTGTGTGTGTGTGTGTGTGTGTGTGTGTGAGTGTGTGTGTGTGAGAGAGAGAGAGAGAGAGAGAGAGAGAGAGAGAGAGAGAGTGTGTGTGTGTGAAAGAGTGTGTGAGAGGGTGAGTGTGTGTGAGAGAGTGAGTGTGTGTGTGAGAGAGTGTGAGAGGGTGAGTGTGTGTGTGAGAGAGTGAGTGTGTGTGTGAGTCAGTCAGTGTGTGTGAGAGAGTGAGTGTGTGTGAGAGAGAGTGAGTGTGTGTGTGAGAGAGTGAGTGTGTGTGAGAGTGTGTGTGAGAGAGTGTGTGTGTGAGTGTGTGTGAGAGTGTGTTTGTGTGTGTACTCACCTAGTTGTACTCACCTAGTTGAGGTTGCGGGGGTCGAGTCCGAGCTCCTGGCCCCGCCTCTTCACTGATCGCTACTAGGTCACTCTCCCTGAGCCGTGAGCTTTATCATACCTCTGCTTAAAGCTATGTATGGATCCTGCCTCCATACATAGCTTTAAGCAGAGGTGTGTGTGTGTGTGTGTGTGTGTGTGTGTGTGTGTGTGTGTGTGTGTGTGTGTGTGTGTGTGTGTGTGTGTGAGTGAGTGAGTGACTCAACAATCAATATTTGCACCAATAACTCATTACAGTTGTGACCGGGTGTGGAAGTGTGAATTGCTCATTACACTATAATTTGTTCATGATTGTACCCATGTATAAACGTAAGTAACCATTCTTACAGGATTCATTACCTTTGTAACTTGTGAGTTCATTACCTTTGTACCTAGTTCAGCTATCAAAACTTTGGGGGCCCAGTCCCTGGACCCATTACATACCTCTGTAATCTGTAAATACCTTTGTAACTTGTCATGATTGTGACCAGACCTACCTGGAGTTCATTACCTTTGTAAATTGTGAGTTCATTACCTTTATAAATTGTGAGTTCATTACCTCTGTAACTTGCTCAGCTATCAAAACTTTGGAGTCCAGTCCCTGGACCAATTATGTACCTCTGTAATCTTTTGACTACCGCCCACAGGATGGGTATGGGGTACATAATAAACATATTAAACTAAACTGGCCCATGGCAGGACTCCAAGAGTAGCAAGACTTTCGGAACTCATCAAAGGTAAGCCCCTGCTACGTGGTTTAGGTATTAACCCATTGACTGTCGCAGGCCCCTTTCTGAAACTGTCATTCTATGTCGCAAAATATTCGAAAAAAAATTATTTTTTCTTACCAAAATGTTAGGATTATTTTACTGAATGTTTTAAGCCTAAAAAAATTTTGCCATCAGTACTTACCGAGATATAGAGGCGCAAAGTTGGCAGAAAATGAGAAGCGTATGGCAACAACGGCGAATGCCGCCCACCCGGTATTCTTTTATTTACTTCAATTCGAAGGTTTCTTGTATTTTCCAATTTTTTCTTTTCTAAGTAACTTATGTGGCCTGTGAGACCAAAGTAAGGTGCATTGTTCAAACACACACTCATTGTTTACAACACAATAACTGAACAAACATTATCACTATTAGATTGTGTATAAAACTTGTTTACACAAACAAACAGTACAAAACATTTTTTATTACTATTGTTCCATAATATATATACATATGTACAGTCACTGAACACTTTCCTAGAACTGCTGCAGCTTGTGGAACTCTTTGAAACATGGGTATATGCAGAGTGGTACTTGACACTCCTCACACATAAAACAAGTGTCTCTGCATGTTTGTGGGCATTTTGTGGTATGTCCACATACAAAACACCTCTTCTGAGCACTTTTCTTGAGAGCAGTAAGAGGCACTTGTATGGGGTAGTGATCACCAGGCCTCAAACGAGATGGCATGTGTTGGTAATTTCGTGGGCACTGGTCTATTGCAGGTGTTGCTCCTTGGTACCCACCAACTTCGACCCCAGGATGACTAGATGGTCCTCGTCGAATTGACGGACAAACAACACACTTGACGATTATTTGTCTGATGACTGACAAACAAAATTCACCATATTTTGGTTTGTTATTGGTCCTCAACTTGTGTATTTTATAAGCATTTAGCATGGAAATATCAAGAAGATGGAAAAAAAGTTTTATGTAACACTTATGACTATTGCATACACAATCAGCAAACCCAATCTGCATGTCACATTTGTCCACTAAGCGCATATTGAGGTTGTAGTCCATGACAGCTGCAGGTTTTAGAATGGGTTCATTGGTCTCTCTATTGTGCCTGCCAGTGTGTGCCATTTCGTTTCAGTGAACTGATGTCAAGAATGTGACATCACGTTTGTCATGCCACCGAAATGCCATGATGTCATTAGCAGCAAAGGCCTGCACCTCACTCTGCGAGTGCCAGTGTCGAACCTTGGCATATGCTTACAATTACCACGCACTGTGCCACAGACGTCTGTCAGGTTCACTCACAAGAAATCATTGAGTGAGGGGCTTGTGTACCAGTTATCAATATATAATATATGCCCTTACCAAGATATGGTTCCATCATTGTTCGAACCACATCACCAGAGATACCCAATAACTTCCTGGTATCTCTCAATGTATTACTGCCAGTGTACACAGTGATATCCAAAACGAGACCACTTTTGCAATCACACAGTACAAATAACTTTATACCAAAGTGTTTCCTCTTGCTTGGTATATACTGCTTGAATAAGAGTCTTCCTTTGAATAAAATCAAAGACTCATCAATAACAAGCTTCCTGAAGGGATAAAAATACATGCAACACTTTTGTTTCAGGTGCATAAACACATTTCTGATCTTATATAACCTGTCAGTTCTGTCAGACCTTGTTTTGTCTGAAAAGTGTAACATATGTAACAGTATCAAAAAACGATTTACTCCTATAATGTCACTAAAACCTGGGGTTGAAATCAGGCGTTCTGTTGACCAGTATGTGGTGACAGTGTGCTTATACACATGTGGCATAAGCATTATTGTGGCAAAGAACAGGTACATTTCTGCCACAGTTGTGTCCTTCCACTGGTGTAGCCATGATCTTGGTAAAAGAATTGTATTTGCCATGGTGTACTCATAGTATGTGTTGGTTTCCCTGACAATAATGTCCATCAGGGGTTCATCAAAGAATAACTGAAAGCATTCTAGTTCAGTGGCATTGTTCCCAAGTGTACATGATGGCCATAATTCACTTTGTGTTTCATCAAAGTCATGGGGATTGGGAATAAAATCGTCACCATGCTGCCAATCCCAGATGCGGTCTGCTGGTGGGTTCTGGATATTGAAACGTGGTTGTTGTGCAGGTTGTGGTTGTGGTTGTTGTGGGAGTGTGGGGTTGGGTGAGGCTGGTTGTAGTTGTGCAGAGTCAGTAGTAGTGTGGCCCCCTGCTGGTGCCACATGACTCGTGCCACCGTCAACATCACCTTCTTCCCCACGCACATTACACACCCCATTGTAACAATATCATCATCTTCACTGTCAGGTCATGGTGTAGGGCCACGGGATGTACTCTCAGATATACTCCTTTGCCTTGGAAGGGCATAAGGCACACTACCAGAATGCATGTTGCGTCGAACATACTGCCGTTTCACTGGCGAATATTCCCCCTCACTGTCGCTACTCGAGCTGCTGTCAATGACTTTGAAATCACTATCATTATCACTTTCACTGCTCAGATCTGAGTCCTATAAATGGGGAAATAGTTTTCTTTTTCATCCTGGTACAGGTGAACATGAATGAGATGTGCCAGCACCAGAGGTGGACGTTTGTGGGTCATCGGGGTTTTCATCACTAATTACGTAATCCTGGGCACTGCTTTCGGTCACACCCTCTCCAAAACCATGAAATTCACTTTCACTGGCACTTCCATCACTGTTAGAACTATCATTTGGGAACAGTAGACCTCCAATACGCTGAGTGAGGTACTTCTTACCACAAGGCATGGTGAAAATGGACTATCAAGATGGCGTTCCCACAATACACCACTGAGTCCCAGATTTTTTTCACAGGGTGCACACCCACCACTGAGACCCATTCTCTCTCATGTAGGCCTACCAGCTTTCTCCCGCTTGATTTGAAGCCGCTAGAATTTACGCGTATAAATACGTCCGAAACAGTGGCGCATAAGACGTATATATACGACCGAAACAGTCAAAGGGTTAATATTTAACAAAGTCAGCAATAATCACATAAAAAAGTATGGGCAGCATGGAAAGAAAAGTCGGACAAAATGATAATATAAATGTTAAGATGTATCCAGAAGACAGTGAATGAGATCAACATGACGAGTCATTTACCACCTTGTGTCATTGTTACACAGATAAAGCTTATTCCAAGTGTGTGTGATACAGTGTGTACACCTACCATCCGACTTATGACTGATCTTGGTTCCGACCAACTGATAGTAAGTCAAAATGGACGTAAATCGAACCTCATGCTTTTAGTATTGTATTTTATACTGTAAGGTTTAGGAGAAACACTGCGTACAACACCAACAGTTGTATATTTGCATACAAAACATTCGTATTTGTGAAATTATACAAAAACATTCGTATGCATGAACAGAAAAGTACAAAATAACATAAGCTAAACTGTAAACAGTATGGTCGTAAGTACGAGTGGTTGTATGTAGGATGGTAGGTACATATGCATCTTGAAAAAGTCTATTTAATATAGTGTGGGTATTTGTTCAGACAATCTCAAAGGGTTGTTAATGTTGCAGTTTTATAACTGTAGTGTAAGCACACCTCTGGCAAGACAGTGATGGAGCGAATGATGAAAGTTTTTCTTTTTTGGTGCGAGATGGCCTGTGTGTTAATAAAAAAGAAATAAAATGACTCAGACACTGTATATACCACAAGGAAGTTAATGTTGTATGTTAGTAAGACCATAGGACCGTTTATTAGATTATATGACACATAGCGAATATTGAGTGGTAGCTGTTCTAGTATAAGCACAGTGATATACTTAATGTTGAATTATATACCATGAGACCAGAGACATGTTTGGTATAGGCAGATGTAGTGCTTACTATGAGACAATGTTTGTTCAGTGCTTACTATGGGACAGTGTTTAGCTGTGTGTTATAAACCAATATGAATCAAGTATAGTCTAGTTATTGATGGAGTGACATGTTGATCAAGCTGGATCTGGGATAAAATATATCCCACATTCACAGAAGCATGTTTATAACACTTCATTGTAAAGGGCAGTTCATTTTATATAGTGTGTAATCTGCTTTCTTAAGTGTAATTCTTGGATGGAATATTGATGTGAAAGGTATCTCCAAGGCTCAGGGTGTGTCCTAAGGTGTCTCCAAGGCTCAGGGTGTGTCCTAAGGTGTCTCCAAGTTCAAGGTGTGTCCTAAGGTGTCTCCAAGTTCAAGGTGTGTTCTAAGGTGTCTCCAAGTTCAGGGTGTGTTCTAAGCTGTCTCCAAGGTTCAAGGTGTGTTCTAAGGTGTCTCCAAGGTTCAAGGTGTGTTCTAAGGTGCCTCCAAGGTTCAGGGTGTGTCCTAAGGTGTATCCAAGTTCAAGGTGTGTTCTAAGCTGTCTCCAAGGTTCAAGGTGTGTTCTAAGGTGTCTCCAAGTTCAAGGTGTGTTTTAAGCTGCCTCCAAGGTTCAAGGTGTGTTCTAAGGTGTCTCCAAGTTCAGGGTGTATTCTAAGGTGTCTCCAAGTTCAGGGTGTGTTCTAAGGTGTCTCCAAGGTTCAAGGTGTGTTCTAAGGTGCCTCCAAGGTTCAGGGTGTGTCCTAAGGTGTCTCCAAGTTCAGGGTGTGTTCTAAGGTGTCTCCAAGTTCAAGGTGTGTTCTAAGGTGTCTCCAAGTTCAGGGTGTGTTCTAAGCTGTCTCCAAGGTTCAAGGTGTGTTCTAAGGTGCCTCCAAGGTTCAAGGTGTGTTCTAAGGTGCCTCCAAGGTTCAAGGTGTGTTCTAAGGTGTCTCCAAGGTTCAAGGTGTGTTCTAAGGTGTCTCCAAGGTTCAAGGTGTGTTCTAAGGTGTCTCCAAGGTTCAAGGTGTGTTCTAAGGTGTCTCCAAGGTTCAAAGTGTGTTCTAAGGTGTCTCCAAGGTTCAAGGTGTGTTCTAAGGTGTCTCCAAGGTTCAAGGTGTGTTCTAAGGTGTCTCCAAGGTTCAAGGTGTGTTCTAAGGTGTCTCCAAGGTTCAAGGTGTGTTCTAAGGTGCCTCCAAAGTTCAAGGTGTGTTCTAAGGTGCCTCCAAGGTTCAAGGTGTGTTCTAAGGTGCCTCCAAGGTTCAAGGTGTGTTCTAAGGTGTCTCCAAGGTTCAAGGTGTGTTCTAAGGTGTCTCCAAGGTTCAAGGTGTGTTCTAAGGTGCCTCCAAGGTTCAGGGTGTGTCCTAAGGTGTCTCCAAGTTCAGGGTGTGTTCTAAGGTGTCTCCAAGTTCAAGGTGTGTTCTAAGGTGTCTCCAAGTTCAGGGTGTGTTCTAAGGTGTCTCCAAGGTTCAAGGTGTGTTCTAAGGTGCCTCCAAGGTTCAAGGTGTGTTCTAAGGTGTCTCCAAGGTTCAAGGTGTGTTCTAAGTGTCTCCAAGGTTCAAGGTGTGTTCTAAGGTGTCTCCAAGGTTCAAGGTGTGTTCTAAGGTGTCTCCAAGGTTCAAGGTGTGTTCTAAGGTGTCTCCAAGGTTCAAGGTGTGTTCTAAGGTGTCTCCAAGGTTCAAGGTGTGTTCTAAGGTGTCTCCAAGGTTCAAGGTGTGTTCTAAGGTGCCTCCAAGGTTCAAGGTGTGTTCTAAGGTGTCTCCAAGGTTCAAGGTGTGTTCTAAGGTGTCTCCAAGGTTCAAGGTGTGTTCTAAGGTGCCTCCAAGGTTCAAGGTGTGTTCTAAGGTGTCTCCAAGGTTCAAGGTGTGTTCTAAGGTGTCTCCAAGGTTCAAGGTGTGTTCTAAGGTGCCTCCAAGGTTCAAGGTGTGTTCTAAGGTGTCTCCAAGGTTCAAGGTGTCTCCAAGGTTCAAGGTGTGTTCTAAGGTGTCTCCAAGGTTCAAGGTGTGTTCTAAGGTGCCTCCAAGGTTCAAGGTATGTTCTAAGGTGTCTCCAAGGTTCAAGGTGTGTTCTAAGGTGTCTCCAAGGTTCAAGGTGTGTTCTAAGGTGTCTCCAAGGTTCAAGGTGTGTTCTAAGGTGTCTCCAAGGTTCAAGGTGTGTTCTAAGGTGCCTCCAAGGTTCAAGGTGTGTCCTAAGGTGTCTCCAAGTTCAGGGTGTGTTCTAAGGTGTCTCCAAGTTCAAGGTGTGTTCTAAGGTGTCTCCAAGGTTCAAGGTGTGTTCTAAGCTGTCTCCAAGGTTCAAGGTGTGTTCTAAGGTGTCTCCAAGGTTCAAGGTGTGTTCTAAGGTGTCTCCAAGGTTCAAAGTGTGTTCTAAGGAGTCTCCAAGGTTCAAGGTGTGTTCTAAGGTGTCTCCAAGGTTCAAGGTGTGTTCTAAGGTGTCTCCAAGGTTCAAGGTGTGTTCTAAGGTGTCTCCAAGGTTCAAGGTGTGTTCTAAGGTGCCTCCAAAGTTCAAGGTGTGTTCTAAGGTGCCTCCAAGGTTCAAGGTGTGTTCTAAGGTGCCTCCAAGGTTCAAGGTGTGTTCTAAGGTGTCTCCAAGGTTCAAGGTGTGTTCTAAGGTGTCTCCAAGGTTCAAGGTGTGTTCTAAGGTGCCTCCAAGGTTCAGGGTGTGTCCTAAGGTGTCTCCAAGTTCAGGGTGTGTTCTAAGGTGTCTCCAAGTTCAAGGTGTGCTCTAAGGTGTCTCCAAGTTCAGGGTGTGTTCTAAGGTGTCTCCAAGGTTCAAGGTGTGTTCTAAGGTGCCTCCAAGGTTCAAGGTGTGTTCTAAGGTGTCTCCAAGGTTCAAGGTATGTTCTAAGTGTCTCCAAGGTTCAAGGTGTGTTCTAAGGTGTCTCCAAGGTTCAAGGTGTGTTCTAAGGTGTCTCCAAGGTTCAAGGTGTGTTCTAAGGTGTCTCCAAGGTTCAAGGTGTGTTCTAAGGTGTCTCCAAGGTTCAAGGTGTGTTCTAAGGTGTCTCCAAGGTTCAAGGTGTGTTCTAAGGTGCCTCCAAGGTTCAAGGTGTGTTCTAAGGTGCCTCCAAGGTTCAAGGTGTGTTCTAAGGTGTCTCCAAGGTTCAAGGTGTGTTCTAAGGTGTCTCCAAGGTTCAAGGTGTGTTCTAAGGTGTCTCCAAGGTTCAAGGTGTGTTCTAAGGTGTCTCCAAGGTTCAAGGTGTGTTCTAAGGTGCCTCCAAGGTTCAAGGTGTGTTCTAAGGTGTCTCCAAGGTTCAAGGTGTGTTCTAAGGTGTCTCCAAGGTTCAAGGTGTGTTCTAAGGTGCCTCCAAGGTTCAAGGTGTGTTCTAAGGTGTCTCCAAGGTTCAAGGTGTGTTCTAAGGTGTCTCCAAGGTTCAAGGTGTGTTCTAAGGTGTCTCCAAGGTTCAAGGTGTGTTCTAAGGTGCCTCCAAGGTTCAAGGTGTGTTCTAAGGTGTCTCCAAGGTTCAAGGTGTGTTCTAAGGTGTCTCCAAGGTTCAAGGTGTGTTCTAAGGTGCCTCCAAGGTTCAAGGTGTGTTCTAAGGTGCCTCCAAGGTTCAAGGTGTGTTCTAAGGGGTCTCCAAGGTTCAAGGTGTGTTCTAAGGTGTCTCCAAGGTTCAAGGTGTGTTCTAAGGTGTCTCCAAGGTTCAAGGTGTGTTCTAAGGTGTCTCCAAGGTTCAAGGTGTGTTCTAAGGTGCCTCCAAGGTTCAAGGTGTGTTCTAAGGTGTCTCCAAGGTTCAAGGTGTGTTCTAAGGTGCCTCCAAGGTTCAAGGTGTGTTCTAAGGTGCCTCCAAGGTTCAAGGTGTGTTCTAAGGTGTCTCCAAGGTTCAAGGTGTGTTCTAAGGTGTCTCCAAGGTTCAAGGTGTGTTCTAAGGTGCCTCCAAGGTTCAAGGTGTGTTCTAAGGTGCCTCCAAGGTTCAAGGTGTGTTCTAAGGTGTCTCCAAGGTTCAAGGTGTGTTCTAAGGTGTCTCCAAGGTTCAAGGTGTGTTCTAAGGTGTCTCCAAGGTTCAAGGTGTGTTCTAAGGTGTCTCCAAGGTTCAAGGTGTGTTCTAAGGTGCCTCCAAGGTTCAAGGTGTGTTCTAAGGTGTCTCCAAGGTTCAAGGTGTGTTCTAAGGTGTCTCCAAGGTTCAAGGTGTGTTCTAAGGTGCCTCCAAGGTTCAAGGTGTGTTCTAAGGTGTCTCCAAGGTTCAAGGTGTGTTCTAAGGTGTCTCCAAGGTTCAAGGTGTGTTCTAAGGTGTCTCCAAGGTTCAAGGTGTGTTCTAAGGTGTCTCCAAGGTTCAAGGTGTGTTCTAATGTGCCTCCAAGGTTCAAGGTGTGTTCTAAGGTGTCTCCAAGGTTCAAGGTGTGTTCTAAGGTGTCTCCAAGGTTCAAGGTGTGTTCTAAGGTGCCTCCAAGGTTCAAGGTGTGTTCTAAGGGGTCTCCAAGGTTCAAGGTGTGTTCTAAGGTGTCTCCAAGGTTCAAGGTGTGTTCTAAGGTGTCTCCAAGGTTCAAGGTGTGTTCTAAGGTGTCTCCAAGGTTCAAGGTGTGTTCTAAGGTGCCTCCAAGGTTCAAGGTGTGTTCTAAGGTGTCTCCAAGGTTCAAGGTGTGTTCTAAGGTGCCTCCAAGGTTCAAGGTGTGTTCTAAGGTGTCTCCAAGGTTCAAGGTGTGTTCTAAGGTGTCTCCAAGGTTCAAGGTGTGTTCTAAGGTGCCTCCAAGGTTCAAGGTGTGTTCTAAGGTGTCTCCAAGGTTCAAGGTGTGTTCTAAGGTGTCTCCAAGGTTCAAGGTGTGTTCTAAGGTGTCTCCAAGGTTCAAGGTGTGTTCTAAGGTGCCTCCAAGGTTCAAGGTGTGTTCTAAGGTGTCTCCAAGGTTCAAGGTGTGTTCTAAGGTGTCTCCAAGGTTCAATGTGTGTTCTAAGGTGTCTCCAAGGTTCAAGGTGTGTTCTAAGGTGTCTCCAAGGTTCAAGGTGTGTTCTAAGGTGTCTCCAAGGTTCAAGGTGTGTTCTAAGGTGCCTCCAAGGTTCAAGGTGTGTTCTAAGGTGTCTCCAAGGTTCAAGGTGTCTCCAAGGTTCAAGGTGTGTTCTAAGGTGTCTCCAAGGTTCAAGGTGTGTTCTAAGGTGCCTCCAAGGTTCAAGGTGTGTTCTAAGGTGTCTCCAAGGTTCAAGGTGTGTTCTAAGGTGTCTCCAAGGTTCAAGGTGTGTTCTAAGGTGTCTCCAAGGTTCAAGGTGTGTTCTAAGGTGCCTCCAAGGTTCAAGGTGTGTTCTAAGGTGTCTCCAAGGTTCAAGGTGTGTTCTAAGGTGTCTCCAAGGTTCAAGGTGTGTTCTAAGGTGTCTCCAAGGTTCAAGGTGTGTTCTAAGGTGTCTCCAAGGTTCAAGGTGTGTTCTAAGGTGTCTCCAAGGTTCAAGGTGTGTTCTAAGGTGCCTCCAAGGTTCAAGGTGTGTTCTAAGGTGTCTCCAAGGTTCAAGGTGTGTTCTAAGGTGTCTCCAAGGTTCAAGGTGTGTTCTAAGGTGTCTCCAAGGTTCAAGGTGTGTTCTAAGGTGCCTCCAAGGTTCAAGGTGTGTTCTAAGGTGTCTCCAAGGTTCAAGGTGTGTTCTAAGGTGTCTCCAAGGTTCAAGGTGTGTTCTAAGGTGTCTCCAAGGTTCAAGGTGTGTTCTAAGGTGCCTCCAAGGTTCAAGGTGTGTTCTAAGGTGTCTCCAAGGTTCAAGGTGTGTTCTAAGGTGTCTCCAAGGTTCAAGGTGTGTTCTAAGGTGTCTCCAAGGTTCAAGGTGTGTTCTAAGGTGCCTCCAAGGTTCAAGGTGTGTTCTAAGGTGTCTCCAAGGTTCAAGGTGTGTTCTAAGGTGTCTCCAAGGTTCAAGGTGTGTTCTAAGGTGTCGCCAAGGTTCAAGGTGTGTTCTAAGGTGTCTCCAAGGTTCAAGGTGTGTTCTAAGGTGTCTCCAAGGTTCAAGGTGTGTTCTAAGGTGCCTCCAAGGTTCAAGGTGTGTTCTAAGGTGTCTCCAAGGTTCAAGGTGTGTTCTAAGGTGTCTCCAAGGTTCAAGGTGTGTTCTAAGGTGTCTCCAAGGTTCAAGGTGTGTTCTAAGGTGCCTCCAAGGTTCAAGGTGTGTTCTAAGGTGTCTCCAAGGTTCAAGGTGTGTTCTAAGGTGTCTCCAAGGTTCAAGGTGTGTTCTAAGGTGCCTCCAAGGTTCAAGGTGTGTTCTAAGGTGCCTCCAAGGTTCAAGGTGTGTTCTAAGGTGTCTCAAAGGTTCAAGGTGTGTTCTAAGGTGCCTCCAAGGTTCAAGGTGTGTTCTAAGGTGTCTCCAAGGTTCAAGGTGTGTTCTAAGGTGTCTCCAAGGTTCAAGGTGTGTTCTAAGGTGTCTCCAAGGTTCAAGGTGTGTTCTAAGGTATCTCCAAGGTTCAAGATGTGTTCTAAGGTGTCTCCAAGGTTCAAGGTGTGTTCTAAGGTGTCTCCAAGGTTCAAGGTGTGTTCTAAGGTGTCTCCAAGGTTCAAGGTGTGTTCTAAGGTGTCTCCAAGGTTCAAGGTGTGTTCTAAGGTATCTCCAAGGTTCAAGGTGTGTTCTAAACTATCTCCAAGGTTCAAGGTGTGTTCTAAGGTGTCTCCAAGGTTCAAGGTGTGTTCTAAGGTGTCTCCAAGGTTCAAGGTATGTTCTAAGGTGCCTCCAAGGTTCAAGGTGTGTTCTAAGGTGTCTCCAAGGTTCAAGGTGTGTTCTAAGGTGTCGCCAAGGTTCAAGGTGTGTTCTAAGGTGTCTCCAAGGTTCAAGGTGTGTTCTAAGGTGTCTCCAAGGTTCAAGGTGTGTTCTAAGGTGTCTCCAAGGTTCAAGGTGTGTTCTAAGGTGTCTCCAAGGTTCAAGGTGTGTTCTAAGGTGTCTCCAAGGTTCAAGGTGTGTTCTAAGGTGTCTCCAAGGTTCAAGGTGTGTTCTAAGGTGTCTCCAAGGTTCAAGGTGTGTTCTAAGGTGTCTCCAAGGTTCAAGGTGTGTTCTAAGGTGTCTCCAAGGTTCAAGGTGTGTTCTAAGGTGTCTCCAAGGTTCAAGGTGTGTTCTAAGGTGCCTCCAAGGTTCAAGGTGTGTTCTAAGGTGTCTCCAAGGTTCAAGGTGTGTTCTAAGGTGCCTCCAAGGTTCAAGGTGTGTTCTAAGGTGTCTCCAAGGTTCAAGGTGTGTTCTAAGGTGCCTCCAAGGTTCAAGGTGTGTTCTAAGGTGTCTCCAAGGTTCAAGGTGTGTTCTAAGGTGCCTCCAAGGTTCAAGGTGTGTTCTAAGGTGCCTCCAAGGTTCAAGGTGTGTTCTAAGGTGCCTCCAAGGTTCAAGGTGTGTTCTAAGGTGTCTCCAAGGTTCAAGATGTGTTCTAAGGTGTCTCCAAGGTTCAAGGTGTGTTCTAAGGTGTCTCCAAGGTTCAAGGTGTGTTCTAAGGTGTCTCCAAGGTTCAAGGTGTGTTCTAAGTGTCTCCAAGGTTCAAGGTGTGTTCTAAGGTGTCTCCAAGGTTCAAGGTGTGTTCTAAGGTGTCTCCAAGGTTCAAGGTGTGTTCTAAGGTGTCTCCAAGGTTCAAGGTGTGTTCTAAGGTGTCTCCAAGGTTCAAGGTGTGTTCTAAGGTGTCTCCAAGGTTCAAGGTGTGTTCTAAGGTGTCTCCAAGGTTCAAGGTGTGTTCTAAGGTGTCTCCAAGGTTCAAGGTGTGTTCTAAGGTGTCTCCAAGGTTCAAGGTGTGTTCTAAGGTGTCTCCAAGGTTCAAGGTGTGTTCTAAGGTGCCTCCAAGGTTCAAGGTGTGTTCTAAGGTGTCTCCAAGGTTCAAGGTGTGTTCTAAGGTGTCTCCAAGGTTCAAGGTGTGTTCTAAGGTGTCTCCAAGGTTCAAGGTGTGTTCTAAGGTGCCTCCAAGGTTCAAGGTGTGTTCTAAGGTGTCTCCAAGGTTCAAGGTGTGTTCTAAGGTGTCTCCAAGGTTCAAGGTGTGTTCTAAGGTGTCTCCAAGGTTCAAGGTGTGTTCTAAGGTGTCTCCAAGGTTCAAGGTGTGTTCTAAGGTGTCTCCAAGGTTCAAGGTGTGTTCTAAGGTGCCTCCAAGGTTCAAGGTGTGTTCTAAGGTGTCTCCAAGGTTCAAGGTGTGTTCTAAGGTGCCTCCAAGGTTCAAGGTGTGTTCTAAGGTGTCTCCAAGGTTCAAGGTGTGTTCTAAGGTATCTCCAAGGTTCAAGGTGTGTTCTAAGGTGCCTCCAAGGTTCAAGGTGTGTTCTAAGGTGCCTCCAAGGTTCAAGGTGTGTTCTAAGGTGTCTCCAAGGTTCAAGGTGTGTTCTAAGGTGCCTCCAAGGTTCAAGGTGTGTTCTAAGGTGCCTCCAAGGTTCAAGGTGTGTTCTAAGGTATCTCCAAGGTTCAAGGTGTGTTCTAAGGTGCCTCCAAGGTTCAAGGTGTGTTCTAAGGTGTCTCCAAGGTTCAAGGTGTGTTCTAAGGTGTCTCCAAGGTTCAAGGTGTGTTCTAAGGTGCCTCCAAGGTTCAAGGTGTGTTCTAAGGTGTCTCCAAGGTTCAAGGTGTGTTCTAAGGTGCCTCCAAGGTTCAAGGTGTGTTCTAAGGTATCTCCAAGGTTCAAGGTGTGTTCTAAGGTGCCTCCAAGGTTCAAGGTGTGTTCTAAGGTGCTTCATAATTTCTTGTTGTTTATATTGAATCATAAACATTTGATGGCAAATAATTTAGTGTAAACCTACCACAAACAGTCCACTATGTTCAGCTAATTATTATTGATAGTGTTAGTATTATTAATGTAAATATTTCACTCATTAGAGTAAATATAGCTGTATATAATATTTCAGTGAGTTCAGTATTTCTAGTGATGAATATGAAGTTAAATAGTAAAAGTGACTAACATGAGCATAAACTTGCCAGCACCGAGCCATCATTTATGAAACTCGTTATGTATTTATAAAGAAGGGCAAAGTAGCTCTAGCACGAACTCTCAGTTTTCATTGGAGAAAAACCTACTGCTTTACACGAGAGACAGTAGAGACCTGGTAAAATATTACGGACCAGTAGCATTATCATCACATATCATAAAAGTCTTTGAAAAGTTTGTGAAATGACAAATAAAAAATTATTTTAAAGCATGTATGTATTCAACTAAGTTAACAATGATTTGGAGCAGGATGATCATGCTTGTCTCAACTGTTAAATCACGATAAAATTATGAACGTTTCGGAAGATTTGATCTGCACAGACCTGGCAAAGGCATTTGACAAAGACGATCATGGAGTAACTGACAATTAAATAAGGTCAAAACCTATAACAGAAAAATTAGGAAAATTGATATTCAATTTTCTAATAAACAGAACACCAGAGTAGTAAAGCAACAAAATATAGTCATAGCAAAGTCAAATGCTTAGTTCCCCAAGGCATGGTCCTGGCACCATTATAATTTTTCATCCCCATAGCCATAGCTTCATAGACTCCTTTGAAGATGACATCTAAATAGGCTTGAATGTTAACTTAGCAAAAGACAAAAGATTTGCCAAAAAAAAACATAGTCTTCCAATAGGCAGTAGAAAATAACATGGTGTCCAGTGTTGACAAATTGTAATTGCTCAGACAGAGAAAGAATAAAGAATTCTAAATGAGTACTGGGTACAAAATACAATAGGACCATCCCAGGAAACAAAATACAATAGGACCATCCTAGGAAACAAAATACAATAGGACCATCCCAGGAAACAAAATACAATAGGACCATCCCAGGAAACAAAATACAATAGGACCATCCCAGGAAACAAAATACAATAGGACCATCCCAGGAAACAAAATACAATAGGACCATCCCAGGAAACAAAATACAATAGGACCATCCCAGGAAACAAAATACAATAGGACCATCCTAGGAAACAAAATACAATAGGACCATCCCAGGAAACAAAATACAATAGGACCATCCCAGGAAACAAAATACAATAGGACCATCCCAGGAAACAAAATACAATAGGACCATCCCAGGAAACAAAATACAATAGGACCATCCCAGGAAACAAAATACAATAGGACCATCCCAGGAAACAAAATACAATAGGACCATCCCAGGAAACAAAAAGAACATTTGAAAGACTTGGGTATAATATTATCGGATGACTTATTTAATCCTTTGACTGTCGCAACCCCAGTTCTGAAATTGTCTCCCTGTGTCACAAAATATATAAATAAAAAATTGTTTTCTTACCAAAATGTTAAGATTAATTTGCTGAGTTTTAAGCCTAAAAAATTTTTTTTTGCGATCAGTACTTGCCAAGATATAAAGACGTAAAGTTGGCAGAAAATGA
This sequence comes from Cherax quadricarinatus, assembly GCF_038502225.1. NCBI lineage: Eukaryota > Metazoa > Arthropoda > Malacostraca > Decapoda > Parastacidae > Cherax > Cherax quadricarinatus. The sequence goes on along the minus strand of NC_091300.1, from coordinate 53,001,643 downwards.
GCCGTGTATGCCAACAGTGGCGAATGCCACTAACCCGGTACACTTATATTTACTCCCATTCGAAGGTTTCTTGTATTTTCCGATATTTTTTTTTCCAAGTAACTTATGTTGCGTGTGAGACCAAAGTAAGGTGCAGTGTACATATATACACATGATGTATGCAACACAATAACCACACAAACATTATTATCATTATATTGTTTGCAATACATACTTGTTTACACAAACCAACAGTACAAAAAATTTTTAATTACTGTTGTTCTATAATATGTATACAAATGTACAGTCACTGGACATGTTCCTAGAAGTTCTGCAGCTTTTGGAACTCTTTGAAACATGGTTTCATAAACATGGTTTCATAAACAGTGGTGTTTTATACTTCTCACACATAAAATGAGTGTCCCAGCATTTTTGTGAGCATTTTTTTTTTTTTTTTTTTTTTTTTTTGTATGTGTATAGACAACACCTCGTCTGGGCAGTTTTCTTCAAAGTAGTAGGAAGCAGTTATGTTAGGTAGTTATCCTCGGTAAATGGTCGTGTGTCATCATTCCTTCTTTCCTTCCTTACTTTTCTTCCTTCTTTCCTTTCTTCCTTCCTTTCATCTCGTCCTTTCTTCCTTCCTGCCTTCCTTTCTTCCTTCTGTCATTCCTTTCTTCCTTCCATCATTCCTTTCTTCTTTCCTTCCTTCCTTCCTTCCTTCCTTCCTTCCTTTCTTCTTTCCTTCCTTCCTTCCTTCCTTTCACCTCGTCCTTTATTCCTTCCTTCTGGTTTCTATAATATTTATACACATATATAGTCACTAGACACTTTCCTAGAACTGTTATTAGCTCTGGAAGCTTGTTGTTGTGTGTGTGTTTGAACTTATAAATATGCTGAGTCAGGGTGTGGCTGCTGTCAAAATGATAAATTATACCATCACTCACTACCCTTACTGCCTGTCAACACCCATGGGGTCCGATGCCTTCTTCCTCACTGCCCTTCCTTCCTTCCTTCCTTCCTTCCTTCCTTCCTTTTCTTCCTTTCTTCCTTTTCTTCCTTTCTTCCTTCCTGCCTTCCTTTCTTTCTACCTTCCTTCTTTCCTTACTTCTTCTTTCCTTCCTTCCTCTCATCTCTTCCTTTCTTAATTCCTTCCTTCCTTCTTTCTGGTATCCTGGGCATTGCTTTCGGTCACAAACTCCTCAAAACCATGAAATTCATCTTCAGAGACACTTCCATCTGTGTTAGAACTATCACTTGGGAAGAGAAGAGTCCCAGATTCGCTGGGTAGTCAGATATTTCTTACCACTAGGTAAGCTGAACAAGGATTACTGAAATGGCACTCCCACAATGCACCACTGGCTCCCTGATTTTTTTTTATACTGTGTGCACTGACCATGGAGACCCATTCTCTCACATGTGGGCCTACTAGCTTTCTTCTGCTTGATTTGAAGCCACTAGAATTTTGACGTATTAATACGTCAAAAACATTGGTTCCTAAGACCGATATATACGGCCGAAACAGTCAAAGGGTTAGAGAACACTATGAGGAAAATGCTGCAATAGTCAGAAGAAACAGCAGTGTGGATAATGAAAACCTTGAAAATGAGAAAAATGCCATTGGTAACACTCTTCAAATCACTTGGACTCTCTCACTTAGAATATTGTTCCTTGTTGATGGTTCCATTCAAGGCAGAAGACGGATCAGAGCTGGAGAAGGTACATTATTATTGCAGTGAAACCTCGGTTTTCGTATGCCCTAGTTGGAGACAACTCTTGAAGAAAATTCTCTATAAAATGTATTTTTTGTTAATATTTTTGTGTGTCTGGAACGGATTAATTGTATTTTCATTATTTCTCATGGAAAATATTACTTCCGTTTTCATACGATTCAGTTTTCATCAGACTTTTTCGAACAGATTAATCATGAAAACCGAGGTTTCACTGTATAATCAAAAAGAAACACTAAACCCACTAGGGTCATACAGCACTGCAGGAAAAGGTACAGAGATTGTTAACTATCTGTGTAGGGCCTACAAAGCATTTAAACTACTAAGATATAAATACAGTGGACCCTCGGGTAACGATTTTAATCTGTTCCAGAGAGCTTGTCCTTAACCGATTTTATCATTAGCCAAATTAATTTTCCCCATAAGAAATAATGGAAATTCCAATTAATCTGTTCCAGACACCCAAAAGTATTAATTTTTTTTTTTCACATGAAATATACAATTTCCTACACAGACAACAATGATACATGAAGAATAAATACTACATGAAGAATAAATGACACTTACCTTTATTGAAGATTTATTGATGAGTGATGAGACGGGAGGAGGGGAGATGATGGAGGTGTATTATTGTTTGGAAGGGGAATCCCCTTCCATAAGGACTTTAGGTAGCAAGTCCTTTTCTGGAGTTACTTCCCTACTTTTTGTAATGCCACTGGAAACAACTGGACAGTCACTGGACCTCCGTTGCACCAAAAATCTGTCCATGGAGTTCTGTTTCTGGCATTCCTTTAAGATTTTCTTAAAATGGGCCACAACATTGTCACTGTAAAAGTCACCAGCACGGCTTGCAATAGCTGTGGCAGGGTGATGTTCATCCATAAAGGCTTGCACCTTTGTCTACATTATACAAATGTCCTTAATCGTTGAAGAAGGCAACTTCCTCCATCTATCTCACCCCTCCTCTGAAGCAATTTCCTCATCTGTGGTCTCTTGCTGTTGCAGCTCATCAGTGGTTAGTTCTTCATCGTTGTCCTCCACCAACTCTTCCACATCCTCCCCGCTAACCTCCAACCCCATGGACTTCCCCAATGACACAATAGATTCCACAACTGGCATAGGCTCCTCAGGGTTAGCCCCAACCCCTTCAAAATCTCTCTCTTGTACATGTTGTGGCCACAATTTCCTCCAAGCAGAGTTCAAAGTCGGGCAAGCCACTCTCTCCCAAGCTTTACCTATAAGGTTTATGCAACTGAGGATACTAAAGTGATCTTTCCAAAACTCTCTTAGGGTCAGTTTAGTGTCTGTGGTCACTTCAAAGCACTTTTGAAACACTGCTTTGGTGTACAGTTTTTTGAAATTTGAAATGGCCTGCTGGTCCATGGGCTGCAGGAGGCAAAAATTTCACTTTTATGAAATTCAGCAGCCCCCCAAAATTTGCTCTTGCAAGTCTGGAGGATGAGCAGGAGCATTGTCTAATACCAGGAGGCACTTGAGGTCCAACTTATTTTCCAGGTGGTATTTTTTCACAGTGGGGCCAAGCACATGATAGAATCAATCATGGAAAATGTCCCTAGTGACCCATGCCTTACTGTTTGCCTTCCACATCACACACAAATTAGCCTTGGTGACACTGTTTTTCTTGAACACTCTGGGAGTTTCAGAGTGATACACGAGTAAAGGCTTCACTTTACAATCCCCACTAGCATTACTACAAAACATTAGAGTTAGCCTGTCTTTCATAGGCTTGTGTCCTGGGAGTGCTTTTTCCTCCTGTGTAATGTAGGTCCTGTTTGGCATTTTCTTCCAGAAGAGGCCTGTTTTGTCGCAATTAAATACTTGCTGGGATTTTAATTTTTCAGTGTCTGTGTACTCCTTGAATTCCTGCACATAATTTTCAGCCACATTTTGGTCACAACTGGCAGCCTCACCATGCCTTTTCACACTGTGTATGCCACTACGATTCTTAAATCTCTCAAACCAACCTTTGCTGGCCCTAAAATCACCAACATCAACACTAGTTCCAGGCGTTTTCTTAACGAGATCTGCATGCAACTGCCTTGCCTTTTCACATATGATTGACTGTGAAACACTATCTCCTGATAATTGTTTGTTGTTGATCCACACCAACAACAGTCTCTCCACATCTTCGAGTATTTGTGATCTCTGTTTTGTAAGCATACTTGCACCTTTTGCAACAACAGCTTCCTTGATTGCCTTTCTGTTGGACAAGATAGTAGTGATGGTTGATTGGGGTTTGTTATACAACTGGACCAGCTCGGAGGCACGCACTCCAGTTTCACCCTTTGCGATTATCTCTTTCTTCAATTCGATAGCACACTTTACCCTTTTTACCACAGGGTTGGCACTAGAAGCTTTCTTGGGGCCCATGGTAGCTTATTTAGCAGTTACAAGCACTAAAAACAATGGAATAATACAAAATGTATCGAATGTATGCGTGGAACTGTCCACACTGGCTTGTAAACAATGGCACACTAGCTGAAGGCGCGCTCGGGCCGGACGGACAGGCGGATGCGTTCGGGACGATTGTCCTTAACCGGGTTTTTCATCATTGGTAGAGCCAATATTTTTATGCTAAAACGCATTGCTATCCGATTTTATCGCTATCCGATGTCATCGTTACCTGAGGGTCCACTGTACACGGAAGATACTTGAGCGCCTACTCCCTAATTCCACACTATTAAACAATGTACTGGAGAAAGAGATATGGGAGGAAGTGTAAAATAGACCAAATGAAGGGCAGGGGTATCATTGACACAAAGAGAATACTGTCACCATCTGTGGCCCAGGTCTATTTAACCTGCTATCAGCAAATATCAGAACTACAGTGGACCCCCGGTTAATGATATTTTTTCATTCGAGAAGTATGTTCAGGTGCCAGCACTGACCGAATTTGCTCACATAAGGAATATTGTGAAGTAGATTAGTCCATTTCAGACCCCCAAACATACACGTACAAATGCACTTACATAAATACACTTACATAATTGGTCGCATTGGGAGGTGATCGTTAAGCGGGGGTCCACTGTATTTCTGGAACACCTGGGAGATGAGATCTCTAACAGTCAACATTAAAGCCTAGCTCCAGGCTGACCTGCAAAAGTAGAATTTTTTCATAAACTAATCAAAAGTACATCATAGGTGCCACATGTCTTCCTTCTACTTGTGAGTTTGAGAGATGCCAGTAAGGATGTAGTACTTCTACTCAAAGTAAATTACTCATTTACAGTGGTGCCACAACTTCTTCAACTGATAAATACTTGTAAGAAAAACTGCATATTAATGAGTTTTAAAATATAATCTGGACTTGGTCCTGAGGATAGGTATTTTGAAGAGTTTATTACAAAGGAGGATGACAAAGTTAATCCCATGTATCAGAAATCTTTCCTATGAGGATAGACTGAAGGCCCTGAATCTGCACTCTCTAGAAAGGCATAGAATTAGAGGAGATATGATTGAGGTGTATAAATGGAAAACAGGAATAAATAAAGGGGATGTAAATAGCGTACTAAAAATATCTAGCCAAGACAGGACTCGCAGCATGGTTTTTATGTAGGAAAATTTCTGATTCAGGAAGGATATAGGAAAGCACTGGTTTGGTAATAGAGTTGTGGATGAGTGGAGCAAACTCCGAGTACTGTCATAGAAGCTAAAACGTTTGGAAGTTTTAAAAATAGGTTACATAAATACATGAGTGGGCATGGGTAGGTTTGAGTAGGGACCTGACTAGCTTGTGCTACTAGGTCAGATGCCGTGCTCCTTCCTTAAGTGAATGTGACCCGACCTGACTAGGTTGGGGCATTGGCTTGGGCTGGTGGGGGACTTGAACCTGCCTTGCATTGGCCAGTAGGCCTGCTGCAGTGTTCCTTCTTTTTACATGTTCTTTTGCATTAATGTTATTTCTGAAGATTGCATTTTCATTGATTTTTAGTGTTATAAAAATATTTCACATATTTTTTAATTTGTCTAATGCTTTTTTCAGGACATTTTGGAGCATTTTCATCCAGTATTCCGTCACTTCTTCATGGAAAATTATCCGTCGCCCCATGAATGGTACAAGCGTCGTCTTGCATATACAAAGTCAGTAGCTACTAACTCAATGGTGGGCTACATATTGGGACTAGGAGACAGGCATGTAGAAAATATTCTTCTGGACAAGAGTACTGCAGAACTTATTCACATTGACCTAGGAATTGCCTTTGAACTTGGCAAAATTTTACCAACTCCCGAAACTGTCCCTTTTCGCATGACTCAGGTAATTATGTTGACAACTGTCACATGAGTATATAATGTAACATATAATGTTGTTATTGTCCTGAGCTTGTAACTTGCTATTAAATTATTTTTGTCTTATTGAGAATTATTTTCCCATTGCTACTTTCATATTACAGTGGAACATCAGTTTTCATATGCCCTAGTCTGTATGTAAAACTATAGTTATTCTCTATAAAATGTATTTTTTGTTAATATTTCCCATAAGAAATAATGTAAATCAAATTAATCCATTCCAGACACCGAAAAATGTTAACAAAAAATACATTTTATAGAGAATAACTATAGTTTTTCATACAGACTAGGACTTATGAAAACCGAGGTTCCACTGTAGAACCTTTCTTGACGTAATTGATCTAATTTGCAAGTTGTTTGATTTTGTACTTTAGGATATAATAGATGGACTGGGCGTGATGGGAGTGGAAGGTCCACTTCGGCAGTGTTGTGAGGCAACACTGGGGGTCCTACGCAGCTCAGGGGAAGTGCTGGTAACACTTGTAGAAGTTTTACGTCATGATCCTCTACACCAGTGGACACTTTCACCACAGCAAGTTGCTCATCTTCAGGCCACTGGAGATGATGAAGACCAGGCACTTAGTAAGTGAATTAAACTATAAAGAAAGTGAACACAGCTATGGCATTTAGTGTGTCTAGACAATAGAGGCATACCTCACTAATACAGAGGGTTAGGTTCTAGACCATTGCCGTAAAGTGAATATCATCTAAAAGTGAATCTTTTTTTTTAACACACCGGCCGTATCCCACCGAGGCGGGGTGGCCCAAAAGAAAAAACGAAAGTTTCTCCTTTTACATTTAGTAATATATACAGGAGAAGGGGTTACTAGCCCCTTGCTCCCGGCATTTTAGTTGCCTCCTACAACACGCATGGCTTACGGAGGAAGTATTGTTCCACTTCCCCATGGAGATAAGAGGAAATAAACAAGAACAAGAACTAGAAAGAAAATAGAAGAAAACCCAGAGGGGTATGTATATATATAGGCTTGTACATGTATGTGTAGTGTGACCTAAGTGTAAGTAGAAGTAGCAAGATGTACCTGAAATCTTGCATGTTCATGAGACAGAAAAAAGGACACCAGCAATCCTACCATCATGTAAAACAATTACAGGCTTTCGTTTTGCACTCGCTTGGCAGGACGGTAGTACCTCCCTGGGTGGTTGCTGTCTACCAACCTACTACTTAGGAGAACAGTACTTAACCGAACAAAATCCAGCATTAACAAAGTAAAATTCTTAGTATGGTTCTAGTTTCCACTTACTGTTTGTTATCGTCATGGCTTTGATCCCCGAAACCCTCTCCAGGTATAGATAAAAACACTCACCACAGTTATGTATCACCATTTGCTCATACCAAATACCCTTGAAAAATCATGAAAGTCGAGAAAATGACAGGTTGGATAAAGAGAATTTTTGAAACAAGAAATAGTGCCAGTGGTGAGTTTTCAAACCACTTGTGTTCTCTTGCTATGAGTATTGTTCAGTCTTGATAGCTCTTTCAGGGTCTTCATAGAGCCAATAAAGCTTTTAAATTACTGAGAACACTATAAAGTCCTAAATATGTACTCACTGGAGCAGAGGAGAGACATGATAATACACACATGAAAGGTACTTGAGGGCCCGGTCCCAAATCTGCACACTGCCATAACACATTGGACTGAGAGGTATGGGAGAATGTGTAAAATAAACCCAGTGAAAAAGAGGTGTACTATGGGCACAATAAGAGAACATTGTATCAACATCTGTGGATCCAAATGATTTAAGGTGTTTCCACAAGATAGCAGAAACATTGTCAAAACAAGTGTAGTCGTTATCAGGAGGAAATTGGACATGTACCTCATCCAAGTAGCAGATCAACCAGGCTGTGATGGATTTGTGGGCGAGCAGGTGACGGCAGTAACAGCCTGGTTGATCAGGCAAGCATCAGCCACATCTGGCCCAGGGCCCAGCTCTCAGACTAGCAAAACTCTTGAAATCCTTCAAAGATATACATGTATTAACTCTTTCAGGGTCGAGAGGCCATCTCCTAAACTTGTTCTCAGGGTCAAAAATTTTTCGAAAAAAAAAAAAAATTATTTTTTCTTATGAAATGATAGAGAATCTTTTCCCGATCATAATGACACCAAAAGTATGAAATTTGATAGAAAACTTACACAAAGTTAGCGGTCTCGACGATGTTCATGCATTGGTGATTTCACCCACTTTGAGCCCTATTTTTGGCCAATTCAAATGCACCAGTCGACAAAAATCATAGCTATTTTGTTTGAACTCCATTTATTCTATCAAATGAGTACAAGAAACCAGCCAATTACCGATTTAAACTATCCAATAAAGTGGTCAGAAATTGGCAATTTTGCCAATTTCACACATATTTCAAAAGATGCCAATTTCCAAATAGGGTCCAGAATAAACAAGGCAGACATTCCTGGCATTAAAATAACATTTTCTCTGTTCATTAGTCATGTCCCCACGCCCCTCTTACATTTCTTTTGCTTTCCACTTTGAACTTTTATTTTCACCAAAAAATATAAGATTTACTGTTATGCAGACTACTGTTTTAGTGTAAAAATGGTATAAATAATATCAGCACACTTGTGAAAGAATATTAGACTCACCTGTTAATGTGTATTGGACGCATGGCATGATTTGTTTACTTTTGAACATTGGCAAAAATCAAACATTTCTGCTACTTTGAGCTCAATTTCAAGGTACTTTTCATTGTGAAACCAATCAGAATCATCTCAATTTCTGTAATATGTCTTCCATTCTATAAATTGAGACCAAGAAAACGAGAATACAACCATAAATACCATATAAAAATGCATTGCAAATTCACTGTTTTAAACCAAAAACACAGTTTTTTTTTTTCTCATTATCCAATGTATGCTGCAGGATTTCTTTATACTGTGCACACTGACCCTGCAGACCCATTCTTTAATATGTAGGCCTACCAGCTTTTTCTTGCTAGATTTGAAGGTGCTAGAATTTACGCGTACTAGTACGGCACCAACCCTGGCGTGCAAGCAGTACTAGTATGACACTGACCCTGAAGGGGTTAAATGTATCAAAGGATGATGATGATGATGATGAGTGTTAGTGATGACCATACTGATGATGAGTATTAATGACAAATGATGGTGGTAGAGTAGTAGTTTTTTTTTTTTTTTTTTTTTTAACATACCGGCCATATCCCACCAAGTCAGGGTGACCTAAAAAGAAAAATGAAAGTTTTTCTTTTTAAATTTAGTAATATATACAGGAGAAGTTCTTACTAGCCCCTTGCTCCCTAAGTAGATGTAATCATTATATACTACACAAGTCTGGGGAGCAGTGTTGAAAGCAACGACTTAACACTAGCTTGACCTCTACATTTATGTCATAAATTTTATATACAGGTGCTCCTGGACTTACAATGTTTCCACTTTACAATGTTTCCACTTTACAATGTTTCCACTTTACAATGTTTCCACTTTACAATGGTTCCACTTTACAATGTTTCCACTTTACAATGTTTCCACTTTACAATGGTACAAAAGCATTTACTTTAGAGATGAAACTTAAGATAATTATTCAACATGAAGGTGGCAAGTCCCTAACTTGTATTTATTTATTTATTTATTTTTCAATACCAGTATTTAGTTAGCTTCATTAAGTATTTGTTTATTTACTTTTTCAGTGACAGTAGTTATTTATTTACTTATTAATTTAGAATATATTCATGTTTGACTTAGAATATTTGTGGTAATGTAACCCCATCATAAGTCGAGCAGAACCTGTAGTATACAGGACTGTATATTCGCTACAGCATAGTACATATTTTATATTTATTTACATAAAATGTCTTTCAAAATCATCCAAGTGGATAATATTTTGAATAAGTATACTATTTTACATACAGATTGTGTTACCTCTGTATCAATGGCTGACCGTGTAGTACTTAGAGTACAGCAGAAGTTGGCGGGAGTTGAGGACGGATATTCACGTACTGTTGCTGAACAAGTTAATGGACTCATTCAGCAGGCAACTGACCATTCCAATCTTTCAAAACTGTTTCCAGGATGGCAACCATACCTGTAGACTTTCCTTCTCAGGCTTGACACTGGCAGTTATTTTATTTTAGTTATGAACTAAATTACATTTTATAATTTTGAATAAAGTCAATAGTATGTATTAATTTCAGTTTGTTGTGAACAGTTTGTGTTCAGAAATCTAAACATAATTTTATTATCTTTTACTTAAATTTTATGCAAGTTTCAGTATTTTTAAAAGCTGCAAAATGTAGTAATTCCTTATTTTTAATATGTCCAAAGCATATCAGTTTCATAAGAAATATAAAATTAAATTCATTTTTATGTAATTTAGAGTGATAATAGTAAATCTCAAGTGTACTCAAGCTCTGAAATTTTATAATAAATGGTATGAAACCTGTGTGTTTTGTGTATTTCCTAATACTCTTAAAATAATGATGGAAAATGGCTTCTGCATGCTGCCATGTATGCAATAAAATCTCCAAATTTTGTGTAGAGCTCATACATAATACAACCTTAAAGTGTTAAAAGTCTAGCTTCCCACTTCTCTCTATTGGACACAACTTGCTGCACACATTCTTTGCTTTCCTAACTGGCATTTATTTACTACATCAAATATATCCATGTAGGAGATTGTGGAATAAGCTGTGTGAGCAAACTCAACCTCAACCATCTGCAGCTCAGCATAACCTGACTCGTATGCACCACACAAATATTTCTAAAATAAAAAGTCCTAAATGTTTACCTATATGTCTTTTTTCACAGCTTACCAATGTCATATACCAAGAGGTTTAACACTACTACCAGATGTTTATTAAACATCTCTCTTTTCTTCCCCTCCCCCTTCTCCACCATCTCTCCTCTCTTTTCTTCCCCTCCCCCTCTATCTCTCCCCTCCATTTGTCCTCTCTCTTCACCTCTGTTATGCCCATTTCACCTCTGGTACTTTACATGATTATAATCATAGTGAGAAGATTATTATGTTTTTCTTATGTCTTAGGCATCAGAAAACTAATGTGAGACCTTAATTGCCAGGGTGACCATGACTCTCTCAGACTGACTCATGTACCGACCTGTGTACTTTATAGGGATGTATCGGATATCCATATCCGCATCCACGGAACATCCACACAATTTCTTACATCCGCATCCTCAATTTTTTCTAAATGAGATATCCGCGTCCACATCCACAATCACGATTAAATAAATATCAACATCCGCATCTACGCCAAACAAAGAGGATGTGGCAGATATTATAACCTAAATTACAGAGCTTGCATGTTTATTTCCCACATACTTAAGAACATAAGAACAAAGAAAGGAGGAACACTGCAGCAGGCCTCTTGGCCCATACTAGGAAAGTCCTTCACAGTCCATCCTACTAACAAAATATTTGCCCAACCCAGCTTTCAGTGCCACCCAAGAAATAAGCTCTGATAATTCTATCCACTCATATGCAAGTCCCACTCAAATCCAACCCGGACATTCATATATTTATCCAACCAAAATTTGAAACTACCCGAGGTTTTGACTGTATCAAAAGCTTTACATAAGTCAATGAAAAATCCCAGTGAGGCTTCTTTCTTCTCGAGAGCGGTATATATTAGTTATAGCATGTGTATAATAGCATCATTTGTGCTTTTATTATTCCTGAATCCAAACTGACAGGGTTGTAATATGTTGTTTGAAATGAGGTAGGAATAAATTCGTCTATGAATTAATTCTCAAAGATTTTAGAGAGTAGGGGTAAGTTAGAAATTGGTTTATTGCACAATAACACAAGACCAGTACAGAACAGTAACACAGAAGACTACTCCAGTAAAATAACACAGAAGACCAGTACAATACAACAACACACAATACCAGTACAGTACAATAACACAGAAGACCAGTACAGTACAATAACAAAAGACAACTCCAATACAATAACACAGAAGACCAGTACAGAACAATAACACACAAGACCAGTACAGTACAATAACACAGAAGACCAGTACAGTACAATAACACAGAAGACCAGTACAGTACAATAACACACAAGACCAGTACAGTACAATAACACACAAGACCAGTACAGTACAATAACACACAAGACCAGTACAGTACAATAACACACAAGACGATACAACGTCACCTTAATGAAAAGCAGGGGTGCGACTAGAGCGTAAAGCATCAACTTAACAAATGTCAGGGGCCCAAGACTGTACAACTGATCTCAGCATACTTAAGGGGGATTAACAACAGACCCCATGCTGTCTTCAAGCAGGCACTGGACAAGCACCTAAAGTCAGTACCTGACCAGCCGGGATGTCGTTCATATGTTGGATTGCGTGCAGCCAGCAATAACAGTCTGGTTGATCAGGCCCTGATCCACGAAGAGTTGGGAGTTGACCCCCAGAACTCTCTCCAGGCAAACTTCAGACTATTACAGTAAATAACACAGAAGACCAGTGCAGTACAATAACAGACAAGACCAGTACAGTACAATGACACAGAAGAGCATTACAGTACAATAACTCAGAAGACCACTCTAGTGCAATAACACAGAAGACCAATACAGTATAATAACGTGTGTGTGTGATGAGTATAATAACACAGAAGACCACTCCAGTGCAATAACACAGAAGACCAGTACATTAAAATAACACAGAAGACCACTCCAGTGCAATTACACAGAAGACCAGTACATTTAAAAAACACAGAAGAACACTCCAGTACAATAACACAGAAATCGAAAGAACCCGAAGCATTTCTTTTCGTATGATAAATCAATATCGAGAACAACGTCCAGTATTGGGCCCCTACTTAAACAAGATGGGACCAACACAGATGACAGCAAGGAAATAAGTGAGCTGCTAAAGTCCCAATATGACTCAGTTTTTAGCAAGCCACTAACCAGACTGAGAGTTGAAGATCTAAATGAGTTTTTTATGAGATAGCCACAGAATTTGGTAAACATAAGCCTATCTGATGTTATGCTGACACCAAATAACTTCGAACAGGCGATAAATGAAATACCCATGCACTCAGCCCTAGGGCCAGACTCATGGAACTCCGTGTACATCAAGAACTTCAAGAAGCTCCTATCACAAGCTTTTACCATCCTATGGAGAGGTAGCATGGACACGGGGGTCGTCCCACAGTTACTAAAAACAACAGACATAGCCCCACTCCACAAAGGGGGCAGTAAAGCAATAGCAAAGAACTACAGACCAATAGCTCTAACATCCCATATCATAAAAGTCTTTGAAAGGGTCCTAAGAAGCAAGATCGCCACCCATCTAGATACCCGTCAATTACACAACCCAGGGCAACATGGGTTTAGAGCAGGTCGCTCCTGTCTGTCTCAACTACTGGATCACTACGACAAGGTCCTAGATGCACTAGAATACAAAAAAGAATGCAGATGTAATATATACAGACTTTGCAAAACCCTTCGACAAGTGTGACCAAGGCGTAATAGCACACAAAATGCGTGCTAATGGAATAACAGGAAAAGTCGGTCGATGGATCTATAATTTCCTCACAAACAGAACACAAAGAGTAGTAGTCAACAGAGTAAAGTCTGAGGCGGCTACGGTATAAAGCTCTGTTCCACAAGGCACAGTACTCGCTCCCATCTTGTTTCTCATCCTCATATCTGAGATAGACAAGGATGTCAGCCACAGCACCGTGTCTTCCTTTATAGATGACACCCGAATCTGCATGACAGTGTCTTCCATTCCAGACACTGCAAGGCTCCAGGCGGACATCAACCAAATCTCTCAATGGGCTGCACAAAACAATATGAAGTTCAACGATGAGTAATTTCAATTACTCCGATATGGTAAACATGAAGTAATTAAACCTCATCAGAGCAGAAAACAAATTCCAGCCTCAAAATAGGGCGAAAAACCAACGTCAAAGACCGGGGAGTGATCATGTTGGAGGATCTCACCTTCAAGGACCATAACATAGTATCAATCGCAGCTGCTAGAAAAATGTCCAGATGGATAATGAGAACCTTCAAAACTAGGGATGCCAAGCCCATGATGACACTCTTCAGGTCACTTGTTCTATCTAGGCTGGAATATTGCTGCACACTGACAGCACCTTTCAAGCCAGGTGAAATTGCTGACTTAGAAAATGTACAGAGAACCTTCACGGCACGCATAACGGAGACAAAACACCTCAGTTACTGGAATGCTTTAAGTTCCTGAACCTGTACTCCCTGGAATGCAGGCAGGAGAGATACATGATTATATACACCAGAAAAATCCTAGAGATACTAGGACCAAACTTGCTCACAATAATCACTCAAAACGAAAGCAAAAGACTCGGCAGACAATGCAACATCCCCCCAATGAGAAGCAGGGGCATCACTAGCACGTTAGGAGACAATATAATAAGTCAGGGGCCCGAGACTGTTCAACTGCCTCCCAGCATGCATTGCTGTATAGCCCTTGTGGCTTAGCGCTTCTTTTTGATTATAATAATAATCCCAGCATGCATAAGGGGGATTACCAATAGACCCCTGGCTGTCTTCAGGCAGGCACTGGACAAGCACCTAAAGTCTGTACCTGATCAGCCGGGCTGTGGCTCGTACATTGGGTTACATACAGCCAGCAGTAACAGCTTGGTTGATCAGGCTCTGATCCACCATGAGGCCTGGTCACAGACTGGGCTGCAGGGGCATTGAGCCCCTGGAACTCTCTCCGGGTAAACTCCAGGTAAACTCCAGGAAGCCTAGCACAGTACATTAACAAAGAAAACCATTACAGTACAATAACACAGAAGTTCCAGAACCTATACTCCCTGGAAAGTAGGCAGGAGAGATACATGATTATATACACCTGCAAAATCCTAGAGGGACTAGTACAAAACTTACACACAAAAATCGTTCAATTCGTAAGCAAAAGACTCGGCAGACGATGCAACATCCCTCCAATGACAGTCAGGGGTGTCACTAGCACGTTAAGAGACAACAAAGTACACCTACCATCCGACTTACGACTGAGTTCAGTTCCGAGAAACTGGTCGTAAGTCGAAATGGCCGTAAGTCGAATATCAACAAAACATTTTTGTAATGACTTTATTTTGTTTTATTTTGGTATTTCAGGTTTTACTTTACTTTTTATGCTGTTAGTACTGTATTTTATACTGTAAGGTTTAGGATAAACACTGTGTACAACACAAATAGTTGTTTATTTCCCAGAAATTTGGCATAAAAAACACGGTCGTAAGTAGAGTGGTCGTTAGTTGAGCAGGTCGTAAGTCCTGCCTCCAAGCATACATAAGAGGGATTACCAATAGACCCATGGCTGTCTTCAAGCAGGCACTGGAGAAGCATGTGAAGTCGGTACCTGATCAGCTGGGCTGTGGCTCATACGTTCTGTTAAGTGCAGCCAGCAGTAACAGCCTGATTGATCAGGCTCTGATTCACCATGAGGCATGGTCAGAGACCGGGACACGGGGGCATTGACCCCTGGAACTGTCTCAAGGTAAACTTCATTGCAATAACACAGAAGACGACTCCAGTACAATAACACAGAAGACCAGAACTGTGCAATAACACAGAAGACCAGAACTGTGCAATAACACAGAAGACCAGAACATTACAATAACACAGAAGACCACTACAATACAATAACTTAGCACACCAGTACAGTAGAATAACGCACAAGACTAGTACAGTATAATGACACAGAAGACCAGTACAGTACAATAACACAGAAGACCAGTACAGTACAATAACACACAAGATGATACAACAGCCTGTAACTGATTTCATCAACAATATGAACAACACACTTCTCATACCAACCCCACCCCTCATGGAAGGTTCCTTGATGTTGGTGAGGGGCTCTTGATTTAGGGAATTGAATCTGTGCTCCAGTTCCCCGAATTAAGCCTGAATGCCTTCCACATCCCCCCCAGGCACTGTATAATCCTACGGGTTTAGCGCTTCCCCCTTGATTATAATAATAATATTCTCATACCAACAATAACTAAACCAACCAGGCTCACTGAAACAAGTGCAACCATAATAGACCACATATGGACCAATATACTAGCCCCCCTTAAATCAGGGATAATCATAGATAGCACTACAGACCACTACCCTACCTTCCTCTTGACAAACATTAGTAAACCACCACTTGAATACAACTAAGTTTCATAGAAATAATTAGGAGTAAGGGTGGGAACCCTGTCATATGTGGTATTTTGCCAAGGAGAGGAGTTGGAAATGAATGGTTGTCCAGGGCAATTGGTGTCAATGGCTGGCTGGACAAATACTGTAAGGAAAATGTGGTAACATTCATTGACAACTGGGACCTCTTCTATGGCAGAAATGACATGTATGCCAGGGATGGGGTTCACTTATCTAGGTCTGGGGTGGTAGCACTGGCAACTGCAGTGGAGGGAGCAGTTAGGACTTTAAACTAGGAATAGTTAGTGGTATGGGTTTTTGGCAGGAAAACAGTGAAGTCCCAGTGTAGTAATATTACGAGTTCTAGGGGAACTAGTAATAATAAGAACGAGGTAGATATTGAAAAGCCAGGGACCTTGGGTGATAAGGACAGTAATAGGTTTAGTAGAAAAATAGAAATGAGCAGGAAGGGTAAAGAGAAAGGAGAGTCTTTCAATGTTTATTATGCTAATTGCCGTAGTGCTAGGAATAAGATGGACGAGTTGAGATTAGTTGCTAGTGCAGGTAACATTGATGTATTTGCCTTAACTGAGACGTGGTTTAATTCAAAAAGTCGGGACATGCCTGCGGAATGTCACATTCAGGGTTTTAAATTGTTCCAAGTAGATAGAAGTATCGGGAAGGGGGGTGGGGTGGCATTGTATGTCTGAGATCGCTTGAACTGTTGCATAAAAACGGGTATTAAGTCTGAAGTAACACATACAGAGTCTGTTTGGATAGAATTTTCAGAGGGGCATGAAAAACTGATTTTAGGAGTGATATACCGTCCCCCAAACTTAGATAGGGACCAAGGGAGACTACTATGGGAGGAAATTGTTAAGGCCACAAGGCACGATAATGTAGTAATTCTAGGAGACTTTAACTTTAGTCATATTGATTGGAATTTCTTGACTGGGAATTTAGAATCATACGACTTCTTAGAAGTAGTTCAGGATTGTTTTTTGAAGCAGTTTGTGACAGAACCTACAAGGGGAAATAACCTGCTTGGCTTAGTTATGGCAAACAATGAATCCCTTGTTAATAATTTAGAAATTTCAGAGGAACTGGGTGCTAGCGACCACAAATCAATTACATTTAGCATTGAATGGAAGTACGATAGTAGCGATAACTCAATAACAGTCCCAGATTTTCGCTTAGCAGATTACGATGGGCTTAGAGAACACTTATCATCTGTTGACTGGGGTAACGAAGAGAGCTATCAATATGACAGTTTTCTGAACACTATACATGCTGCTCAAAGAACGTTTATCCCATATAAAGAAATTAGATCAAATAGAAATGACCCAAAATGGATGAATAATAGGCTCAAATATCTACTAGGGCATAAGAAAGGAATTTATAGGCGTATCAAAAGATGTGAGGGTCATCTTATGAATCAGTATATTGACATTAAGAGGGACATTAAAAAGGGGATAAGAAAAGCTAAAAGGGACTATGAAATTAAAGTTGCTAGGGATTCTAAAACTAACCCAAAAAGTTTTTTCCAGGTCTATAGAACAAAAGTTAGAGATAAGATAGGTCCCCTTAAAAATAACTATGGGCACCTTACTGACGAAGAGAATGAAATGTGCTCGATTTTAAATAATTATTTTCTCTCAGTTTTTACACAGGAAGACACTAACAATATTCCAGTAATTATTTTTTATAGTGGGCTGGAAGAAGATAAATTATGTAACATCACAGTCACCAGTGAAATGGTTGTGAAGCAGATAGACAGACTGAAGCAAAATAAGTCGCCAGGTCCTGATGAGGTTTTTTCAAGGGTTCTTAAGGAATGCAAAATGGAACTCTGTGAACCATTAACTAATATTTTTAATTTATCTCTTCAAACAGGTGTAGTGTCTGATATGTGGAAGATGGCTAATGTAATTCCTATTTTTAAAACAGGGGACAAGTCGTTACCGTCAAATTACCGCCCAATAAGCCTGACCTCAATTGTAGGCAAATTACTAGAGCCAATTATAGCTGAGATTATAAGAAGCCATCTCGATAAGCATAGCTTGATTAATGATACTCAGCATGGATTCACAAGAGGCCAGTCTTGTCTAACTAATTTATTAACTTTCTTCAGTAAAGCTTTTGAGGCTGTTGACCACGATGAAGAATTTGATATTATTTACTTAGATTTTAGTAAGGCTTTTGATAGAGTTCCGCACCATAGACTGTTAAAGAAAGTGGCAGCTCATGGCATTGGGGAAAAAGTGCTCTCGTGGATCAAGTCATGGCTCACTGACAGGAAACAGAGAGTGTCCATAAATGGGGTTAAATCCGAGTGGGGATCTGTAACAAGTGGCATTCCACAGGGATCAGTCTTGGGCCTGTTGTTGTTTATAATATATATCAATGATCTTGATGAGGGAATTACTAGTGATATGAGCAAATTCGCCGATGACACAAAGATAGGTAGGAAAATTGATTCAAACGTAGATGTTATGGAACTTCAGGAGGATTTAAACAAACTCTATTCTTGGTCAGAAAAGTGGCAGATGCAGTTCAATGTAGATAAATGCAAGGTTCTGAAGCTTGGGAGTGCCCATAACCCTAGTACTTATAAGAAAAATGATGTAGAACTTAGCCATACAGATTGCAAAAAGGACTTGGGGGTTATGGTGAGCAGCAACCTCAAACCAAGACAGCAATGCCTAAGCGTACGTAATAAGGCAAATAGATTACTGGGATTTATATCAAGAAGTGTAAGCAACAGCAGTCCAGAGGTCATACTGCAGCTTTATACATCATTAGTAAGGCCTCACCTAGATTATGCAGCTCAGTTCTGGTCTCCGTATTACAAAATGGACATAAATTCGTTAGAAAACATTCAGCGTAGGATGACTAAATTAATACATAGCATTAGAAATCTTCCTTATGAAAAAAGATTGAAGACTCTTAAGTTACATTCACTTGTTAGACGAAGAATGAGGGGAGACCTGATCGAAGTGTATAAGTGGAAGATAGGTATTAATAAAGGGGATATTAATAAGGTCTTGAGGATGTCTCTCCAAGAGAGAACCAGCAGTAATGGATTTAAATTAGATAAGTTTAGATTTAGAAAGGACATAGGAAAGTATTGGTTTGGAAATAGGGTAGTTGATGAGTGGAACAGTCTACCTAGTTGGGTTATTGAGGCTAGGACTTTGGGTAGTTTCAAATTTAGGTTGGATAAGTACATGAGTGGGAGGGGTTGGATTTGAGTGGGACTTTCACATCAGAGCTTATTTCTTGGGTGGCATTGAAAATTGGGTTGGGCAAATGTTTTATTAGTGGGATGAATTGTAAAGGACCTGCCTAGTATGGGCCAACAGGCTTCCTGCAGTGTTCCTCCTTTCTTATGTTCTTATGTTCTTATTTAGACTCCATGATGAGGCCTCAATAAGGAAGTTCACAGCTGACCTAGAGACTGTTGACTGGCCTACAGAATTCTCCAAGGCCAATGGTATTGATGACTGGACAGACATTTTTCTTAACAAATTACTTAGACTCAAACCCACACTATTTGCAGATGACACTACATACGTCTTCTCTCACCCGAGCCCAGTCACGCTAGCCAATACTGTAAATACCGAATTACAGAAAATATCTACCTGTCTTTTATGTGCGGGTTATTTGTGTATCGTTCCAGTCACGGTATTGTGCCTTTTTGTTATTTACACTAAACATTGACAAAACCTACTTCATTCAGTTTGGTAGCAGAGCTACAGATGTACCTCTTAACATAACAATAAACGGATCACCTATCACTAAGCTAACAGAGGGAAAATTCTTAGGAATCCACCTTGATAATAGACTCAAATTTCATACACATATACAACAAATTTCTAAGAAAATTTCCAAGACTGTAGGCATACTATCGAAGATACGGTACTATGCTCCACAGTCAGCCCTCCTGGCCCTATATCACTCTCTTATTTACCCCTATCTCACCTATGGAATTTGTGCATGGGGCTCAACAACAATTAACCATCTCAGACCACTAATTACCCAACAAAAGGCTGCAGTTAGAATGATAACAAATTCTCACTACAGGCAGCACACTCCACCAATATTCAATACACTAAACCTACTCACCATACAAAACATCCATACTTATTATTGCACTTATTACATACATAGAACACTTAACTCTGATATTAACCCTCCCCTCAAACATCTCCTTGCCAACCTCAACAGAACACATGACCATAACACAAGGCACAGATTACTCTTTGATGTTCCTCGTGTCCATCTCACACTATGCAAAAACTCAATGCACATAAAAGGCCCTAAAATCTGGAATTCATTACCTGTAAATATAAAAGAAACACTACCTGTTTATAAATTCAAGTCTCTTCTCAAAGATCACTTACTCACCCAAAACCAAATAAATACTGAATAACTGAACCTTATAAATTGTATATCTTAAATGTTTCTCACAATTATATCACATAAATGTTAAACCTAAAACCGAATCTAACTTTATTATTTTTTAAATACACTACCTAACAAAATACTCCATACGACTGAATGTACAACAATGCATGCAACCATATGACCTGTCTTTGTAATACTCATTTGTGCTTTATAGTTATCTGTTTACAATAATGTATTATCACTGATTTCATCATTGCTTAGTTAATTTTAAGCCAGCCCGAAATGCTATGCATAGTATAAGTGGCTTTGGCATACTGCTCTTATCTGTATTTTTTTGTACCTCTATATGTATGCTCAAATTGTAAATAAATAAATAAATAAATAAATAAATAAACAACAAACATTGTCCTATAAAAACGAGACAGATCACAAACAAACGGCTTGGTTGCCCATGGCTAACCAGCACCATTCTGAAATCCATTGATAAGAAACACCAATATGAAAAGCAATATAGACAGGGCCTAATACACAAAGATATTCTTAAACACTATTCATCAGTCCTCACCAAAGTAATAAAGAAAGCCAAACAACTATACTACTCCAGTAGATTCACTGACACAAGAGGAGATATAAAAAAGACCTGGAAAACACTCTCTCAGATTCTAGGGACCCACAAACTAAAAAAAAAAACAAGAATATTGTCCTAACTAAACCTAATGAAACACCACTGCATCCCACTGACACAGCTAACAAGATAAACGACTTCTTCTCAACCATAGGTTCTAATCTCGCCAATAAAATCCCACGTACCAATGCCCATGCCGGGGACTACCTAGATGGGAATTTCCCAAATTCCTTCTATCTTGCTCCAACTGAGCCCACGGAAGTCACCGAGATTATATAGTCACTTAAAAATAACTCAGGGAATCTGTCTCATGTCCCACCATTATTGTACAAGAGAGCGGCCCATGTCCTCTCCCATGCTATCTCATTACTTTTTAACAAGTCACTAGAAACTAGCACCTTCCCGAAACTACTCAAGACGGCAAGGGTTACAACAATACATAAAGGTGGTGACCCTACAGATTTAAACAACTACAGGCCAATATCAAACTTACCATTGCTATCCAGAATCTTTGAGAAACTCGTGCACAGGAGACTATATTCATTTATAATGGCACAAAACATACTCAACCCCTGCCAATTTGGATTCAGGAAAAATAAAAGCACTAATGATGCAATCATAAAAATGCTAGATCTGCTTTACACAGCATTGGAAAATAAGCAATATCCACTAGGAATTTTTATTGACCTAAGAAAAGCTTTTGACACAGTAGACCACGGCATCCTACTCCACAAACTTGACCATTATGGTATAAGAGGCCATGCGCTTGCATATTTCAAATCTTACCTTACTAATAGGTATCAGTATGTCACCATTAAAGACACAGCATCAACAACACAGCCACTTGATACTGGAGTCCCACAGGGAAGTGTCCTTGGTCCCCTGCTCTTCCTCATATACATCAGTGATCTTCCAAACGTATCTCAACACCTGAACCCCATTCTCTTTGCTGACGACACGACTTATGTCATCTCTCACCCTAATCTTGCCACCCTCAACACCATTATTAATGAGGAGCTGATCAAAATATCGACTTGGATGACAGCCAATAAACTTAAGCTTAACACTGACAAAACCTACTACATTATGTTTGGTAGCAGAGCAGGAGAAGCGCAAATTAACATTAAGATCGACAACACTAATTGCCAGGCATAATGAGGGCAAATTCCTAGGCCTATACCTCGACAACAACCTGAACTTCAGCACCCACATCCAACACATAACCAAAAAGGTATCCAAAACGGTTGGGATCCTCTCCAAGATACGATACTACGTGCCACAAACTGCCCTTCTCACACTATACCATTCACTTATATATCCATACCTCACCTATGCTATCTGTGCTTGGGGTTCAACTGCAGCAACACACCTAAAGCCAATAATAACCCAACAAAAAGCCGCAGTAAGAATAATCACTAAATCCCATCCCTGGCAACACCCCCCCCCCACTCTTCATAGATCTAAACTTACTCCCTGTTCAGTACATCCACACTTACTACTGTGCAATCTACATCTACAGGACCTTAAATTCCAATATTAACCTTGACCTAAAATGCTTTCTTGATAGTTGTGACAGAACCCACAGGCACAACACCAGACACAAACATCTCTATGACATGACTCAAGAAATCGTAATGACACGATTGCAAATAAACCATACCCCCGGCCGGGATTGAACCCGCGGTCATAGAGTCTCAAAACTCCAGCCCGTCGCGTTAGCCACTAGACCAGCTAGCCACAATAAGATTCATCCAACTAGGTATATTTCTACACCATAGGAAAGTTAGCACAGGCACCTCTGTGACCACAAATGCAAGTTTTTACAGACGAATCTCCAGCTAGCGTGGCCGTGACGAACTCTAGCTCAAGTCCCTTCACTGCCGTCAACATGACTCAAGAAATCGTAATGACACGATTGCAAATAAACCATACCCCCGGCCGGGATTGAACCCGCGGTCATAGAGTCTCAAAACTCCAGCCCGTCGCATTAGCCACTAGACCAGCTAGCCACAATAAGATTCATCTATGACCGCGGGTTCAATCCCGGCCGGGGGTATGGTTTATTTGCAATCGTGTCATTACGATTTCTTGAGTCATGTTGACGGCAGTGAAGGGACTTGAGCTAGAGTTCGTCACGGCCACACTAGCTGGAGATTCGTCTGTAAAAACTTGCATTTGTGGTCACAGAGGTGCCTGTGCTAACTTTCCTATGGTGTAGAAATATACCTAGTTGGATGAATCTTATTGTGGCTAGCTGGTCTAGTGGCTAACGCGACGGGCTGGAGTTTTGAGACTCTATGACCGCGGGTTCAATCCCGGCCGGGGGTATGGTTTATTTGCAATCGTGTCATTACGATTTCTTGAGTCATGTTGACAGCAGTGAAGGGACTTGAGCTAGAGTTCGTCACGGCCACGCTAGCTGGAGATTCGTCTGTAAAAACTTGCATTTGTGGTCACAGAGGTGCCTGTGCTAACTTTCCTATGGTGTAGAAATATACCTAGTTGGATGAATCTTATTGTGGCTAGCTGGTCTAGTGGCTAACGCGACGGGCTGGAGTTTTGAGACTCTATGACCGCGGGTTCAATCCCGGCCGGGGGTATGGTTTCTCTATGACATTCCCTGTGTCCGACTAAACCTTTACAAAAATTCAATGTATGTCAAAGGCCCTAAAATCTGGAACACCCTACCTGAAAATTCTAAAACTGCAGACACATTCATCACCTTCAAAACTACCATCAGAAAACATCTTATCTCCCTGATACACCCTGTCAACTAATTACACGAATACCACCTGGTGGTTCACACTTACACTCACTCACCCATTTGACCATAAACAGAAATATGAATCTCAATCTCAAAATAATGAATGTTAACTAGTCATAAGTTGGCCTGTGATACTCCAATACTGAAACTATGTATAGTGCCAAAACAAAAGCATTCACATTGCTAAACTCACAAACTAGTATTTAGTCACTGAGCCATAATACCAACTTACCTCATAATTTTGTAATATTTTAAACTTAGATTTAAGTCTGCCCGAAATGCCTAGCCATGCTAGGTGTTCTAGTGGTACACTCTGTAATTATTATTTTACTACATGTAAACCACACAATAACCAAATTCTGTAAACTCAGCATTGTAATCCTTATAGAGAATAAACTTTGAATTTGAATTTGAATTTGAACATCCCCCCAATGGAAAGCAGGGGTGCCACTAGCACGTTAAGAGTCAACTTAATAAGTGTCAGGGGAACAAAACTGTACAACTGCCGACCAGCATGCATAAGGGGGATTACCAATAGACCCCTGGCTCTCTTCAAGCAGGCACTGGACAAGCACCTAAATTCGGTACCTGACCAGCCGGGCTGTGGTTCATAATTTGGATTGTGTGTAGCCAGCAGTAACAGCCAGATTGATCAGGCCCTGATCCACCATAAGGTCTCCTCAGAGACCGGGCCGCAGTAGCGTTGACCCCAGGAACCCTATCCAGGTAAATTCCAGACCAGTACAGTAAATAACACAAGACCAGTACAGTACAATAACAGACAAGACCAGTACAGAACAATACCTCAGAAGACCACTCTAAAACAATAACACAAATGACCATTACAGTATAATTACACACAAGACCAATACAGTACAATACCTCAGAAGACTACTTCTGTACAATAGCAGAAAAGACCATTACAGTACAAAAACTTGGAAGACCAGTACAGTACAACAACACAGAAGACCAGCACAGTACAATAACAGACAAGACCTGTACAGAACAATACCTCAGAAGACCAGTAGAGTAGAATAACACAGAACACCGGTACAGTGCATTACAACAGAAGACCAGTACAGAACCACAACACAGAAGTTCAGTACAGTACAACAATGTTGCAACCCCTGAATGGGTTACAATGTATATGATGTATATTATTATGTATATAATGTATATTACCATTTCATGTAATTTTATATTGCTTATATTTGCGATAATAGCTAAATCGTGAATATATTGCTTTATATTATTATTTGTCTTAGTTACTTTTGTTAGGTAGGATGTAACATATTATTATATGCTCATAGTTCAAGTCTTGATTGTCTAACTACTGTAATTATCGCTCTTTGCTCGTTACTTTGCCGGCTTCTCAGCGTTGCTGGTCAGCAACTGTCCACGGAGCTATCACGTGATAGAGGGGGGGGGAGTGTTCTCACCTAGCCTGAAGTATTCAGTGTGGTCTAGACTCGCTTGGTGGTTGGACGTATTCTAGACAAGAGGAGCCTAAATCTCCCTTATTGGCCCTTGTTGGAAGATTGTCTCTTTCTTATTATTGTTGTTAGTTCTGGAGACTCTGTTCACAGAACATTGTATAGACTTGTTGACTTGTGATTTTGACGTTGTATTGAGGTTGTGTGTCGCATAGACACTCTAAGCAACTCAAGTCCTGAGCTGTAGCTTCTGACCTAATTTGTACTGGTATCTGTGTATTGTCACAGTCAGGGATTTTCTTATGCTGAACTTAGATTCAGTAGTTTTTAGTTTAATATGTTTATTATGCACCCCATACCCATCCTGTGGATGGTAGTCAAAAGATTACAGAGGTACATAATTGGTCCAGGGACTGGACTCCAAAGTTTTGATAGCTGAGCAAGTTACAGAGGTAATGAACTCATAATTTACAAAGGTAATTCAGTAGTATGGGAGTTTTGTGACTTTTGTGGAGGATCTGCTGATGGTCCCTACTTAGTGTCATTATATTATCTCCTTGATCCTGATTGTGTCGTAGTTGCTTGTTATATTGCTAATGGGCTAAGCATTCTTTTTATTGTTCAAGCAGACTGTTCTGATTGCCAGTCAGTCAAGAACTTAGTTTATGAGAGGACTTTGTCAGTCACTTGTTTAAGTGTAGTCGAGTCGTGAGACATAGCGAACTACTTAGAGCACTTACACACATACACACAAACTTTTTTGTATATTGTATTATTAAATATTAATGTACCAGATGGTACTTTAGACTTATAAATGTGATATGTGCTTTCAGCACAATAATACTGTACACGAGAGAAATGATTAATATTATTTTGATTACTGTGATTAATTTAATTTAATTTAATTTGATATATGCCTAGACAACTTAATTATTAATAAATTTATTAAATTTTAATTTCTCTAGTTAGTAGCTTACCAGTTGTAATCCTGAAACGCTAATAATTCTTACTGAATTCTAATGGATAATTGGACAAGGATACTGACTAATTGTTACGAAAACCCAGTAACAGGCTGGATGCTAGAAGGGCAGTCCTTTCTAGTATTCACTGGAAATATCTAAGCTTTTAGAATCGCGTTTTTTGTAACAAATGGGGGCCTATCTGGGAGGCTCTTGATCCAAGGTGTTGGAGAAGTTGTCCAGTTTGACATACTAGTAACTCTATATTCAAACACTTTGAGTACTTTCCTAATCTGAAAACTTTGAGTTTTGTCTTATACAACATGCTAGGAGGATGTATGTACTTGATTGAGTCTCTTGATCCAAGGAGATGGAAATACTGTTTGAGTTCTAACTTTAAGACAACCAACACTAAATTTCCTATTAGGATTATAGTTTCCCATAATCACTCTCTCGTAGTACAATTATTTTCGTGATGTATGCCAAAGTGAAACAGTTAATTGATACTCTGACTTTGTCTGAGTTAAGTACATTAAAACTTCAGACTTGTTGGCAAGTAGCCAAATATCTCGGTGTGACGTATAACAGGAATTACACCGCAGAAACTGTCAGAGCATTAATTAAAGATATATTGTTTCCTGCTCATACAGAGATGTCTGATTATGATTCAGATTCAGAAAGCCTAGTGTCACAATTACGAAGTATGACTCTATTTGATGACGTAGAAGAGAGAGCAACTATGGCAGAAGTGTCTGAGTCTAATGAAATTTTGTTATAGTACAGAATGTAGCTGGTAGTATGACTCAGCCTCATACTAGTACCGTGTATGCTTCACCTGTATCTACTTATCCTAGACCAGATCTAGACACTCTAGGGATAGCTGGACTAGGTGCCCGACCTAAGGACCGTCCAGACTCATTCGTTAGATTCCTTACTCCTCCATTACCCACTGGTCCTATCTCTCGGGAACAGTTTGAGAGGTTGGAACGCCTCATTATGTTGCAGACTGC
>NC_091300.1:52952283-52974173 GCF_038502225.1 Cherax quadricarinatus | reverse complement strand
TATGCCTCTGTAATCTTTTGATTACGTACACTAGCCGTTTATAGGGTGCATAATAACAATATTATACTAACTACCCAAGAATGCACAAAGAACTTTCCCTTCTGTGGATATTAGTAATAACAAAGTTTCATTTAACAAAAGGAATTT
This sequence comes from Cherax quadricarinatus, assembly GCF_038502225.1. Taxonomy (NCBI): domain Eukaryota; kingdom Metazoa; phylum Arthropoda; class Malacostraca; order Decapoda; family Parastacidae; genus Cherax; species Cherax quadricarinatus. The sequence continues at coordinate 52,974,026 of NC_091300.1, read as the reverse complement.
ATATCTAACCAATATATACTTAGCGGCCACTCTATTGGGTACTTCTTTCTAGTATTGCGAAGTGCCCTCCTTTGCCTCCAGAACAGCCTGAATTTTTCGTGGAATGGATTCGACAAGGTGCTGCAATCACTACCTAGGGATTCTGGTCATTGTTGACATGATAGCATCACGACAGCTGCAGATCTAGTATTGCGAAGCACCCTACTTTGCCTCCTGAACAGCCTGAATTCTTCGTGGAATGGATTCGACAAGGTGCTGCAATCACTGCCTGGGAATTCTGGTCCTTGTTGACATGATAGCATCACGATAGCTGCAGATCTGTCGGCTACACATTCATGCTGTGAATCTCCAGTTCTACCACATCCCAATGGTTTATGACTACCATCTACAAGTCGCAGCAGAAATGACGATTCATCAGAGCAGGCGACGTTTTTCCAGTCTTCGTCTGTCCAATTTTGATGATAATGTGCCTATGGAAGCCTAAGTTTCTTGTTCTTAGCCGGCAGAATTGGAACCTGGTTTAGTCTTCTGCTTCTGGAACTCATCCACTTCGAGATTCGGCATGCTGTGGTGGAGAAATTTTCTCCAGGAAGGGGGTATCAGCCCCTTTCAGCCCCTTTTAGCTTCTTTCAGCCCTGAGGGACCCAGCCCTCTCAGAAGGGGCAAACATCTTGTTTACTGCTACAGCAAGTAATTGATCCCAGATGCAGTAAGAGTATGTGACGTGGTCAAGCGATCGCCGCTCCTTGCAAGTCCAGTGTTGTAAAGTGTAGTTTAATAAAAGACAGTCCATCTCTTACCTTAGCAGGACAATTAAAGAAAGTCCTGCTCCCACTTTATTACCATGGTAAAGATAGTGTACATTGTTGTCTATGCTTAAGACAGCAAGAATCAAGCATTCTGCTTTGCTTCATGGAGGAAGTGGCAAGGAAGCAAAAGTACTAGGTCAGCTTTTCCTTTATGTGCTAGGGGCAGTGACGGTGTAGGAGGCTGTGGCGTCTTCAGATTACTTTTGACTCTACTGAGAGTCACACTGACGCCAGGATAACCAACAAAGAACACTGATCCGTGCGTTAGTGTGAACAAAGTGTCTCACAAAACACAATAAACACTTACAGAGAAGTGTGATCAGCTTCTTTAGTGATAAGATTGTGAACAATAAAGACAAATCTTGTGGAACATAGTGTACCAGTGTGCGTATTCCTAGACTATGGAAGACGTGGACATCCAAGGACACTTCAGCTTCTATCAAGTCACCGATACCTGTCGAAGGTGTGAAGAACACCATAGCTCACGCTACAAGAGCAAGGTGGGTTACTTATTTCTTGTAGTACGAGGGACTGCGCAGTTCTTGTGTCGCAAGGAGTTTGTAATCAACCTATAGTCAGCAGTGAGGTGCGGACTTTTGAGTCCACACAAGTACATAAGTCAGCAATCAGTGAATGAAATATGCTGACATAACACCCCCTAGGGGTAATTTATTGTTTACATAATATAATATTTTTCAGCCCGTTAAGAAGTGGATGAGACAACTTCTCAAGACCTCGTCTGCAGGGGCGGCTGTTTGGACGAGAGCTGTCTTTCTAAGCTAAGTTTTCCCTATATTTAAACTTTAAACTTAGCTGGTAAGCCATTTGTCAACAATGACCAAGAATAGAGTTTGTTTAAGTCCTCCTGAAGTTCCCTAACATCTACGTTTGAATCAATTATCCTACCTATCTTTGTGTCATCGGCGAATTTGCTCATATCACTAGTAATTCCCTCATCAAGATCATTGATATATATTATAAACAACAACGGGCCCAAGACTGATCCCTGTGGAACGCCACTTGTTACAGATCCCCACTCGGATTTAACCCCATTTATGGACACTCTCTGCTTCCTGTCAGTGAGCCATGACTCGATCCACGAGAGCACTTTTCCCCCAATGCCATGGGCTGCCACTTTCTTTAACAGTCTATGGTGCGGAACTCTATCAAAAGCCTTACTAAAATCTAAGTAAATAATATCAAATTCTTTATTGTGGTCAACAGCCTCAAAAGCTTTACTGAAGAAAGTTAATAAATTAGTTAGACAAGACCGGCCTCTTGTGAATCCATGCTGAGTATCATTAATCAAGCTATGCTTATCGAGATGGCTTCTTATAATCTCAGCTATAATTGACTCTAGTAATTTGCCTACAATTGAGGTCAGGCTTATTGGGCGGTAATTTGACGGTAACGACTTGTCCCCTGTTTTAAAAATAGGAGTTACATTAGCCATCTTCCACATATCAGACACTACACCTGTTTGAAGAGATAAATTAAAAATATTAGTTAATGGTTCACAGAGTTCCATTTTGCATTCCTTAAGAACCCTTGAAAAAACCTCATCAGGACCCGGCGACTTATTTTGCTTCAGTCTGTCTATCTGCCTCACAACCATCTCACTAGTGACTGTGATGTTACATAATTTATCTTCTTCTAGCCCACTGTAAAAATTAATTACTGGAATATTGTTAGTGTCTTCCTGTGTAAAAACTGAGAGAAAATAATTATTTAAAATCAAGCACATTTCATTCTCATTGTCAGTAAGGTGCCCATAGTTATTTTTAAGGGGACCTATCTTATCTCTAACTTTTGTTCTATAGACCTGGAAAAAACTTTTTGGGTTAGTTTTAGAATCCCTAGCAACTTTAATTTCATAGTCCCTTTTAGCTTTTCTTATCCCCTTTTTAATGTCCCTCTTAATGTCAATATACTGATTCATAAGATGACCCTCACCTCTTTTGATACGCCTATAAATTCCTTTCTTATGCCCTAGTAGATATTTGAGCCTATTATTCATCCATTTTGGGTCATTTCTATTTGATCTAATTTCTTTATATGGGATAAACGCTCTTTGAGCAGCATGTATAGTGTTCAGAAAACTGTCATATTGATAGCTCTCTTCGTTACCCCAGTCAACAGATGATAAGTGTTCTTTAAGCCCATCGTAATCTGCTAAGCGAAAATCTGGGACTGTTACTGAGTTATCGCTACTATCGTACTTCCATTCAATGCTAAATGTAATTGATTTGTGGTCGCTAGCACCCAGTTCCTCTGAAATTTCTAAATTATTAACAAGGGATTCATTGTTTGCCATAACTAAGTCAAGCAGGTTATTTCCCCTTGTAGGTTCTGTCACAAACTGCTTCAAAAAACAATCCTGAAATACTTCTAAGAAGTCGTACGATTCTAAATTCCCAGTCAAGAAATTCCAATCAACATGACTAAAGTTAAAGTCTCCTAGAATTACTACATTATCGTGCCTTGTGGCCTTAACAATTTCCTCCCATAGTAGTTTCCCTTGGTCCCTATCTAAGTTAGGGGGACGGTATATCACTCCTAAAATCAGTTTTTCATGCCCCTCTGAAAATTCTATCCAAACAGACTCTGTATGTGTTACTTCAGACTTAATACCCGTTTTTATGCAACAGTTCAAGCGATCTCGGACGTACAATGCCACCCCACCCCCCCTCCCAATACTTCTATCTTCTTGGAACAATTTAAAACCCTGAATATGACATTCCGCAGGCATGTCCCGACTTTTTGAATTAAACCACGTCTCAGTTAAGGCAAATACATCAATGTTACCTACACTAGCAACTAATCTCAACTCGTCCATCTTATTCCTAGCACTACGGCAATTAGCATAATAAACATTGAAAGACTCTCCTTTCTCTTTACCCTTCCTGCTCATTTCTATTTTTCTACTAAACCTATTACCGTCTTTATCACCCAAGGTCCCTGGCTTTTCAATATCTATCTCGTTCTTATTATTACTAGTTCCCCTAGAACTCGTAATATTACTACACTGGGACTTCACTGTTTTCCTGCCAAAACCCATACCACTAACTATTCCTAGTTTAAAGTCCTAACTGCTCCCTCCACTGCAGTTGCCAGTGCTCCCACCCCACACCTAGATAAGTGAACCCCATCCCTAGCATACATGTCATTTCTGCCATAGAAGAGGTCCCAGTTGTCAATGAATGTTACCGCATTTTCCTTACAGTATTTGTCCAGCCAGCAATTGACACCAATTGCCCTGGACAACCATTCACTTCCAACTCCCCTCCTTGGCAAAATACCACATATGAGAGGGTTCCCACCCTTACTTCTAATTATTTCTATTGCTGACCTATACCTGCTAATCAGGTCCTCACTCCTACGTCTGCCAACATCGTTGCCTCCAGCACTGAGACAGATAATAGGATTGCTCCCATTACCTCTCATGATGTCATCCAGACGGCTAACAATATCCTCCATCCCAGCCCCAGGAAAGCAAACTCTCTGTCTCCTACTCCTGTCCTTCAAGCAGAACGCCCTATCCATATACCTAACTTGGCTATCCCCAACAACAACAATATTCTTACCTTCCTTAATGTCTTTCGTCGTGTCGTTCCCAGTAGTCAACTCACATTCATCGGGTAGCACTGAGAATGTATTGGATGTTTCCACAACAGTTTCCACGGCAGTCTCTTTCTTCTTCATCGTTTCTACCTTTCCATTCGTCTTCTTGATCGTCAACTTCTTTCCCTGCTGTCCAGCCACTGACCAGTTTCCCTTCTTGACCTGAGGACTCAAAACAGGAGGACTACTACGAATCTTCTTGTTCTCCTCGGTCAATCGCCGAATTTCCAAATTCGCCAACCTCAATTCTTCCTTAAGCTGTTGGTAAAGTTGCTCGATGGAGGGCATCTTGCTTCAATTCTAGAGAGCGCGCAAACAGGTCTTCACAGAGCCAAGTACACGTCAACACTGCGCAAATGCCAACTCAATCAGGAGCTACTGCGCAGCACGTCCGCACGGCCCAATAGCGATGCGAACACTCGAAGGCCACACTGTGGTCCATATGTTGTACTACAGTGCACAAGTACCCTACGAGCCAAGGTCCTTCGAGAAAAGCTATAAAACTAGTGTTTTACAATATAATCAGCATAAATTAGTCCCTCCAGACTCAATCACAGAGAATGGGCAGCCAAAAGAAAACGGGCGCTCACCCAGCGTTCACCCAAAGAAAACGGGAGCTGGGTGACTCACCCAACAAGAAAACGTAGGATGGCACCCTGCATTCACTGCTCCAAGCTCTCAGAAACACTGACTACAGCAACATCCCAACTGATGTTCAGTTTGCCTGAGTGTATATACACATAGTGTTTATAATGTTTATAGACAGAAATTAAGAGACGAGATCGTCTTTAAGTTTCTTATAGATATAACTGTTATATTAAAGGAAACTTTACATAAAATGTAAGCTTTCATATATATATATTAACAATGACATTTATATATGTGTAAGTAATATTCATATGTGATTTACAGTTATGCAGTGACATTTATAGTGTATAGTGAATGAAGTGTATAACATCGTTATTTACGATTAATCATCGTTGTCAGGCTGACACAGCAAACTCAAGCCATAAACACCAGCCATATGTACTTTGTACCCTTCATGGTCACTGACCCTGAGGTTAAGCTTAGTGGGTCAGTAGTGTCTGACTTGATTCTTGCTGTCTTAAGCATAGACAACAATGTACACTATCTTTACCATAGTAATAAAGTGGGAGCAGGCAGGATTTTCCTTAATTTTCCTGCTAAGGTAAGAGATGGACTGTCTTTTATTAAATTATGCTTTGCAACACTGGAGTCTTGCAAGGAGCGGCGGTTGCTTGACCACGTCGCATACTCGTACTGCATCTGGGATCAATTACTTGCTGTAGCAGTAAACAATATGCTTGCCCCTTCTGAGAGGGCTGGGCCCCTCAGGGCTGAAAGGGGCTGAAAGGGGCTGATATCCTCCTCCTGGAGAAAATTTCTCCACACTGGGGGGCGGCGGAGGTTCGCTGCAGGTGAACTATTCATCACTTAACACTTGCCACCACTGCTGCTTGTCTTTTCTGAACAGCTTTAGTCTGTGTGGTTTCTGGAGAATCACTGATTTTGTTTTCAACACTGTAATTTTAACGGTACTAGTTCATTTATTGTCTGCTTATTCACTACACCTTTGCTTAAAACATCAACTGTCCTGGTGATTCCATTTGCATCAGGATATATGGTCACAATTTTTTCAAGTGGCCATTGGGACCTCGGACCATCATTGTCAATAATCACTATGTCACCATTTCTTAAGGACTTATGATTTTCAGGAACACCAGCTCCATAGAAGTGTTCTCTCAATGAGGTGAGATAGTCTTCTTGCCAAATTTTCTCCCAACGTTCAATCACTTTATTAAGGTGTTTGAATTTACGTCTGAGTTGCTCAGGTTCGAAATAAGTAGGATTCTCTTTGATTTCTTTATCATTCCTGAGAGGAACAGGTTCGAGCATTCTGCCATGGAGTAAATGAGATGGACTTAACACTTCTAAATTGTCCAGATCATCGGTAACTTAAGTTAGAGGCCTGTTGTTGACTCTATTTTCTATTTCAGTCACAACTGTACGGAATTCTTCTAAGTCTATTCTATGACGATAAAAAATAAAATAAAATCCGCCGTGCCATGGAGATTTAGGAGGAATGTATCTCCAACGATAACTGTGATACCTCCCTCCTGGAGAAAATTTCTCCACAGACACTTTAATCGACTAACCTCTCACACAGGACATAACGGGGCTTCCCTAGAAGACTGGAAGACTGAAGACTTTGGACCCATCGCCAGAGTCACAAACGCACAAAAAGACTTCCACCAAGACGTCAGAATTCCGGAACTGACAGAACAGATGTAGGAATAGGAGAATGGAGGTGTCAATCACACTTCAGCTTCTCATCTTTGCTGAAGAGAGAGATGATGGTGTCAGCTACTCACCTCTCATCGTCGCCTCCTAATAGACTACTTTCACTGCAAGGTATACTTTTACATCTGACTGCATCAATCAAAATGCTGTGCATGAGAAAGGTGAGCCAGGGGATACCTGGCGAGAAACCTATCTACACTCATAGATAAATGAAATTATATAAAATATTATTTATACCTTGAGAATAAATATACACAGGAATTTTAAATAACTCCATAACTGAAGTTAAGTATCGAGCTCTCATTCTTGGCTTTACATTCAGTAAGTATAACACTACATTACCCAGACAAGATAGCTCTCACAAAGACAAAATTAACTGAACTGATAATAGATGCCAAATTCATAGCAGGAAATCAAGTAATATAGAGACAAAATAGACAGGGGAGGCAGAGAAGTACTACTGATCAAAAATCCATGGAGTTTTGAAGGGATCAGAAGGATAAACAGATACGAGTCAAATGACTACACAGGACGCATAAACAAGACTTATGGAGATATGAAACCTGCAACCAAACAGTAGGAAATTGAGATAAGTATATGAAATCAACATCTAAGCAGTTTCTGACATCACATTGGAAGCAGCAATAAGAGCTCATTGTGCTAAAGCAAAATTACTAATTATGGATGATATCAAACAAAAAAAAAAAAATAGACTTCAAAAACTCTGACGCACAGAAACAAGAGGTCACAATTGGAAGTTGAAGACTCGGATGAATCAAAGGGATGTTAGGAAGTATTTCTTCAGTCGTAGAGTACTCAGGCCGTGGAATAGCTTAGAAAGTGACGTAGTGGAGGCGGGAACCATACATAGTTTTAAGGCGAGGTATGATAAAGCTCATGGGGCAGGGAGAGAGAGGACCTAGTAGCAATCAGCGAAGAGGCGGGACCAGGAGCTATGAATCGACCCCTGTAACGACAAATAGGTGAGTACAAATAGGTGAGTACATGTTTAGGACATATTTAGTACATGACAAGAGTGAGAGAGAGAAAATAGAGCCGAATAAAGTAGATTGTTTATTTGCCTCACGTACATCTAACATGTAAAATACAATATAATGGGCCCCTCGATGCTACCTCCTATATTGTCCCGAATTTCGAATGCCTTTTGGAACTAAACACTAAGGGATGGACAGTATGGACAGTAGGTGGAGGTTTATGAAACACCAGACTTTAGAAGAAGGAATTATAAAGGGAGGAGAGAATTCCTGAATCCAATGAAGTGAGGCAGGAAGCTGGAAGTCAAGTCAATGAAGAACCTCCTACCTTCACACCCAAGAGAAAAAATACAAAACGAGAATAGAGAAGAAAATAGTAGAAGAGACGGAAATGATCATGAGAGGGTGAAGAGAACGGCTAAGCGACAATTTAAGAATCAAATAGGAGCAATACCGAAGTCTGAAATAAAACCATTTTACAGCCACGTCAGAAGAAAGAAAAAAAACAAGGAATTTTGCCTAAAGAAGGAAGGAGAAAACCTGAGGAATGACAAGTCAGCGAAGTGATGAATGACATAAAACAAGTGGAAACAGAGGCAATACAAGAGATCCAAGACTAAAAGGTAAACAGATATTGAACACAACTCACGCAACAGGGAAAAGGTGAAAGGAATAATAAGTAAGATGGATATCTCAGGAGCAGAAGTAATGTCTAAATCACTAATTTTGATCAACAACAAATGAATGCCAAATATCTTGGAGAAGCTGAATGTAGTCATTATATTTAAGAAACGAGACAGACAGACCAGTGTCGCTGTTATGCGTAATATGTAAGGCACTGGAGGAGATAATCAGGAGAGTAGTTATTGGGAACTGAGAAGTGATAGGCGAGTGTGCTCTTAATAGCGTAGGCCAACTTTTGCGGCATTTATGGCTCTGTTGTTGTTATTGTGAGAGCGTCTGCTAAGTAAAGCAGGCGTGTATTACTTAGGATTTTTATTACCCTTCAACCCCAACAGTAGTAGTCGAGCACTTAGAGAAATGGAGTAAGTGGAGTCATAAACGATAGCCATCATGGGTTCAAAGATAGCAAACCTTGTGATACTAACCTATTAGTGTTCTATGACAAAGTGAGAGAAGAGAGAGAGAGAGAGAGAGAGAGAGAGAGAGAGAGAGAGAGAGAGAGAGAGAGAGAGAGAGAGAGAGAGAGAGAGAGAGAGAGAGAGAGAAGCGGGTGTATTGCATTTTTTTTTTTTTTTTTTTTTGGTCTGCACTAAGACATTTAATTCTGTATCCCATAAGAGACTGGAACACACATTTCAAAAGCGGACAGGAATAACAAGGAACGAATTTTGGTGTATCAAAGAGTACCTTAGAGACAGAAAATAAAAAGATTATCCGAAAAGATTTATAAAATATAGAGGAGTAATAAGCAGGGTTCAGCAAGGATTAGTATTAGGACAAGTATTATTCTGGAATATATAACTGAAATTTCATAACGAATCGTGTCAAGACTATCCCTGATAGCTAATGTAAAACTGATGAGGCAAAATAAAAAATGAAGAGAAAAAGAAACGGTTACAAATATTCTGGATAAGACGCAAGATTGGTTAGATAAGAGCAGACCTAGCAAATGAAGACTGGGGCAGCGGCGACAAGCTGGACATGGATTATAAACTCGGAGGGCAGATCGTATTCAAAGAAAAAGGTCTAGAGGCGATTACAGATCCAAGAATATCAATAGAGCCACACATCAAGTGAATAACTTCCGCAGTCAATGCGCATTTGGCAAATCTAAGACTAGCCTCCAAGAATCTCTACAACTCTTGTCAGTCCCGTCTTTTAGTATGCAGCACCAACATTGGACAAAACCTGATAAAGTATGTTAAGGAACAGATGAAAATGCAGATATATGCAACGAGGCTAGATGAGGAACTATGGAGTATGAGGTACGACTACGGTTAAATGAAACTGAACACGATAACTTTGGAGGCCAAAATTACCAGGGAAGACATGATAAGAACATGTAAAATGTTTACAGGAATTGATAATGTACATTGCGATAGACTAAAAGATGATAAACGGGTATTTGACGACATATTTGCAAGTTAAAAGCTTGGATGAGTCATAGGAATGTCAGAAAGTAATTCCTAAGCCTGAGTGTGGTTTAGAAGTGGAATGATCTTGAAGAAGAAAAAGTGGAGGCAGGCTACAACCATAGTTTTACAAGCAGGTACGATAGGACCCACGAGGCTAGGAGGGAGTGAATCTGAAATTCGGGAAGTTGAGATGCTGGGCCAAGACTCGACTCCTTCAACCACATATAGGTGTGTGTGTGTGTGTGTGTATAGCCGAGCACATACGCACATGTATACCCATTTTTATATTTTGAATCTTATGACTTATCTGCACTATTCATATCACATATATAAAAGTACTGAGGGCTGAGATTACATAATACTGGGATACCTTTCTCAGATAGCGTATCCATCAAAATTTATTTTTTTCTTTTAAATCTACGATCACATTGAGTCCATGAGTGGGCTGCAGAGCTATCAATTCTTAAGGGCAGGGTTGAGTGAAAGTCCAAACTTGGAGACTCCTTACAGACACAGAAGTATATATAGTATCATTGAAGTATAATCTCGTCTATAAAGTCCTGAGATTATGTCTAAAAACCTGATTATACGTCTTACCATCCTACAAGAGAAGAATAGTAGCCGAGTCAGTGATTAAATTGGTAAGACTACTCTCGCCTCTTCACTTACAGCATATACAGAATGACCACACGACAGATTTACCAACACCTTCAAATTATTCATCCAAAGTTTATTAATTGCGTTTTCATGATAGACAACACATACTGCCGATTACCTGCACGAGTAGTAATTAGCACGATTATCTATTATGGAAATGTCATCCGGCTACGTAAAGGCTGACACGGTTCTGCACAGAAGTCTAATACACATCCATGAAAGGCAGGTTCAGGTAAAATAATAGCTAAACAATAAATAAAAAAATACTTAAGAGACAAAAATATATCACAGCGTAGAACGCGCATCTGAATGTGTGAAAATAACCAGCCGGGTCCCTGGTTCTGGGACTCTGTTGCTGGTAGGTGTATAGGACTCCTATACACCTACCATCTACCACCTATACACCTCCAGGAAGGTCCTATAATAGGACTTCCCTGGAGGTCTAGAATTTTATGATGTTCGTAGATGACGCAAAATTATAAAGGTAAATGATAATTAAAGAGTACTGCCCAAATAAGTTACGGGAATAGAAGGAGAAATGTCTATAATTATTTTACTCCAGCAAAATAATGACTATGGGCAAAAGGACAATTAGAAGACCCTATAAAATATTTCTCATAAGTGAAGAGTAATTTACGTACTCCATTAATAAGTAAAATCTAAGCAATATTATTGCATATAACATTATCAGAAGACAATGTCGACAGAATAACCAATGCAGGGAAGAAAACAGGAGACATATTCACCATATAAAAAACTGTAAGAAATAGAAATTAATGACATAAAAACGTTATCATTGGCGAGAGAAAAAGTTGTTGCACTTTCAGTAATATTTTAAGCAAGGGGAAAACTTTTATTATACTACAGTCTACCCTCAGTGTTGCTTTTTCAGTTACACAGAAACAGAGAAAATCCTGCCGTACATATCATGGAAGCATCCTGGGGTCAGACCAAGTAAGAGGTCAGTGGATATAAATTTCTACCGTACATTAGCTAAATTCATCACAAATTCCTTGTCCTGACGCCTATGTCCCAGCCTTGACCCGTCTATCCTGGTATCGCCTGACTCTCATCTTCACTGACTTCCCTTAACTTGACCTCAGCATTCGTGCAAGTATTATAAAGCGGAGTTTTACCGCTTTCTCTGGAATAAAGGTTTTCTCTCCTTAAAGTGTCTTTAAATTACTACTTGTCGGCTTATACCATAATGTACAAAGCAGACTGTATGGGGTGCTCAGGACCAGCTGCCGGCCCGGCATTTGCAAGTCGACGACTGTATTGACTTAACCAGAGTGCCTATGTCTGTTTAGACATAGGAGGTTTATGAAACACCAGACTTTAGAAGAAGGAATTATAAAGGGAGGAGAGAATTCCTGAATCCAATGAAGTGAGGCAGGAAGCTGGAAGTCAAGTCAATGAAGAACCTCCTACCTTCACACCCAAGAGAAAAAATACAAAACGAGAATAGAGAAGAAAATAGTAGAAGAGACGGAAATGATCATGAGAGGGTGAAGAGAACGGCTAAGCGACAATTTAAGAATCAAATAGGAGCAATACCGAAGTCTGAAATAAAACCACTTTACAGCCACGTCAGAAGAAAGAAAAAAAAACAAGGAATTTTGCCTAAAGAAGGAAGGACAAAAGCTGAGGAATGACAAGTCAGCGAGGTGATGAATGACATAAAACAAGAGGAAACAGAGGCAATACAAGAGATCCAAGACTAAAAGGTAAACAGATATTGAACACAACTCACGCAACAGGGAAAAGGTGAAAGGAATAATAAGTAAGATGGATATCTCAGGAGCAGAAGTAATGTCTAAATCACTAATTTTGATCAACAAATGAATGCCAAATATCTTGGAGAAGTTGAATGTAGTCACTATATTTAAGAAACGAGACAGACAGACCAGTGTCGCTGTTATGCGTAATATGCAAGGCACTGGAGGAGATAATCAGGAGAGTAGTTATTGGGAACTGAGAAGTGATAGGCGAGTGTGCTCTTAATAGCGTAGGCCAACTTTTGCGGCATTTATGGCTCTGTTGTTGTTATTGTGAGAGCGTCTGCTAAGTAAAGCAGGCGTGTATTACTTAGGATTTTTATTACTCTTCAACCCCAACAATAGTAGTCGAGCACTTAGAGAAATGGAGTAAGTGGAGTCATAAACGATAGCCATCATGGGTTCAAAGATAGCAAACCTTGTGATACTAACCTATTAGTGTTCTATGACAAAGTGAGAGAAGAGAGAGAGAGAGAGAGAGAGAGAGAGAGAGAGAGAGAGAGAGAGAGAGAGAGAGAGAGAGAGAGAGAAACGGGTGTATTGCATTTTTTTTTTTTTTTTTTTTTTTTGGTCTGCACTAAGACATTTAATTCTGTATCCCATAAGAGATTGGAACACACATTTCAAAAGCGGACAGGAATAACAAGGAACGAATTTTGGTGTATCAAAGAGTACCTTAGAGACAGAAAATAAAAAGACTATCCGAAAAGATTTATAAAATATAGAGGAGTAATAAGCAGGGTTCAGCAAGGATTAGTATTAGGACACGTATTATTCTGGAATATATAACTGAAATTTCATAACGAATCGTGTCAAGACTATCCCTGATAGCTAATGTAAAACTGATGAGGCAAAATATAAAATGAAGAGAAAAAGAAACGGTTACAAATATTCTGGATAAGACGCAAGATTGGTTAGATAAGAGCAGACCTAGCAAATGAAGACTGGGGCAGCGGCGACAAGCTGGACATGGATTATAAACTCGGAGGGCAGATCGTATTCAAAGAAAATGGTCTAGAGGCGATTACAGATCCAAGAATATCAATAGAGCCACACATCAAGTGAATAACTTCCGCAGTCAATGCGCATTTGACAAATCTAAGACTAGCCTCCAAGAATATCTACAACTCTTGTCAGTCCCGTCTTTTAGTATGCAGCACCAACATTGGACACAACCTGATAAAGTATGTTAAGGAACAGATGAAAATGCAGATATATGCAACGAGGCTAGATGAGGAACTATGGAGTATGAGGTACGACTACGGTTAAATGAAACTGAACACGATAACATTAGAGGCCAAAATTACCAGGGAAGACATGATAACAACATGTAAAATGTTTACAGGAATTGATAATGTACATTGTGATAGACTAAAACACGATAAACAGGTATTTGACGACATATTTGTAAGTTAAAAACTTGGCTGAGTCATAGGAATGTCAGAAAGTAATTCCTCAGCCTGAGTGTGATCTAGAAGTGGAATGATCTTGAAGAAGAAAAAGTGGAGGCAGGCTACACCTATAGTTTTACAAGCAGGTACGATAGGACCCACGAGGCTAGGAGGGAGTGAATCTGAAAGGCGGGAAGTTGAGATGCTGGGCCAAGACTCGACTCCTTCAACCACATATAGGTGTGTGTGTGTGTGTGTGTGTGTGTGTGTGTGTGTACTCACCTAGTTGTACTCACCTAGTTGAGGTTGCGGGGGTCGAGTCCGAGCTCCTGGCCCCGCCTCTTCACTGATCGCTACTAGGTCACTCTCCCTGAGCCGTGAGCTTTATCATACCTCTGCTTAAAGCTATGTATGGATCCTGCCTCCACTACATCGCTTCCCAAACTATTCCACTTACTGACTACTCTGTGGCTGAAGAAATACTTCCTAACATCCCTGTGATTCATCTGTGTCTTCAGCTTCCAACTGTGTCCCCTTGTTACTGTGTCCAATCTCTGGAACATCCTGTCTTTGTCCACTTTGTCAATTCCTCTCAGTATTTTGTATGTCGTTATCATGTCCCCCCTATCTCTCCTGTCCTCCAGTGTCGTCAGGTTGATTTCCCTTAACCTCTCCTCGTAGGACATACCTCTTAGCTCTGGGACTAGTCTTGTTGCAAACCTTTGCACTTTCTCTAGTTTCTTTACGTGCTTGGCTAGGTGTGTGTGTGTGTGTGTGTGTGTGTGTGTGTGTGTGTGTGTGTGTGTGTGTAACTGAGCACATACGCACATGTATACCCATTTTTATATTTAGAATCTTATGACTTCTCTGCACTATTCATATCACATTTATAAAAGTACTGAGGGCTGAGATTACATAATACTGGGATACCTTTCTCAGATAGCGTATCCATCAAAATTTAATACTTTTCTTTTAAATCTACGATCACATTGAGTCCATGTGTGGGCTGCAGAGCTATCAATTCTTAAGGGCAGGGTTGAGTGAAAGTCCAAACTTGGAGACTCCTTACAGACATAGAAGTATATATAGTATCATCCAATGAAGTATATTGATCTCGAAAATTTACTATAGTAAGTCTAGTTTAAGCGTCGAAGCTTGGAAGAATCTTGTACTCCTTAAATGTCTAAAAACCTGAGATTATAGATAACGTCTTACCATCCTACAAGTAGTAGCCGAGTCAGTGATTAAATTGGTAAGACTACTCTCGCCTCTTCACTTACAGCATATACAGAATGACCACACGACAGATTTACCAACACCTTCAAATTATTCATCCAAAGTTTATTAATTGCGTTTTCATGATAGACAACACATACTGCCGATTACCTGCACGAGTAGTAATTAGCACGATTATCTATTATGGAAATGTCATCCGGCTACGTAAAGGCTGATACGGTTCTGCACAGAAGTCTAATACACATCCATGAAAGGCAGGTTCAGGTAAAATAATAGCTAAACAATAAATAAAAAAAATACTTAAGAGACAAAAATATATCACAGCGTAGAACGCGCATCTGAATGTGTGAAAATAACCAGCCGGGTCCCTGGTTCTGGGACTCTGTTGCTGGTAGGTGTATAGGACTCCTATACACCTACCATCTACCACCTATACACCTCCAGGAAGGTCCTGTAATAGGACTTCCCTGGAGGTCTAGAATTTTATGATGTTCGTAGATGACGCAAAATTATAAAGGTAAATGATAATTAAAGAGTACTGCCCAAATAAGCTGCGGGAATAGAAGGAGAAATGTCTATAATTATTTTACTCCAGTAAAATAATGACTATGGGCAAAAGGACAATTAGAAGACCCTATAAAATATTTCTCATAAGTGAAGAGTAATTTATGTACTCCATTAATAAGTAAAATCTAAGCAATATTATTGCATATAACATTATCAGAAGACAATGTCGACAGAATAACAAATGCAGGGAAGAAAACAGGAGACATATTCACCATATAAAAAAACTGTAAGAAATAGAAATTAATGACATAAAAACGTTATCATTGGCGAGAGAAAAAGTTGTTGCACTTTCAATAATATTTTAAGCAAGGGGAAAACTTTTATTATACTACAGTCTACCCTCAGTGTTGCTTTTTCAGTTACACAGAAACAGAGAAAATCCTGCCGTACATATCATGGAAGCATCCTGGGGTCAGACCAAGTAAGAGGTCAGTGGATATAAATTTCTACCGTACATTAGCTAAATTCATCACAAATTCCTTGTCCTGACGCCTATGTCCCAGCCTTGACCCGTCTATCCTGGTATCGCCTGACTCTCATCTTCACTGACTTCCCTTAACTTGACCTCAGCATTCGTGCAAGTATTATAAAGCGGAGTTTTACCGCTTTCTCTGGAATAAAGGTTTTCTCTCCCTAAAGTGTCTTTAAATTACTACTTGTCGGCTTATACCATAATGTACAAAGCAGACTGTATGGGGTGCTCAGGACCAGCTGCCGGCCCGGCATTTGCAAGTCGACGACTGTATTGACTTAACCAGAGTGCCTATGTCTGTTTAGACTCAGGCATCTCGGCAAGAGAGGAAACAAAACGTGGGGAAGCAGAAAAAAACGAATTCCTAAAAAAATCAATAAGACATTAGGAAATACATTTACAACGAGAGAGCTGTAGAGGTTTGAAGAGATTATAACGTAGGGTATCAGACAATTCATAACCTAGGAGGAAGGATAAGTAAATTTACAGTTCAAAGGGCAGGCACAACAACTGAAGTTCACAATTGGCAGGAGCAACTAGGAAAATACACACAGACACACACAGACACACACACACACACACACACACACACACACACACACACACACACACACACACACACACACACACATACACACCAGTGCTCCAGGGATCAGGGAAGATCCGTGACACACCTTCAAGAAGCACATCTTCCCTGAATACCTCACTGTGGGTAAACACTCCTGGGAGGCACTGTTCATCCTCTCAGCCGTGTAGCTCCTTGTCTGCGAGTGCAGCTCATTCCCCAAACAGCGAGTGTGGGAATACCAACGCTTCCAGACGTAAGCCCTATCTTTATGTTCTTTCATTACTCTCAGGTAACCTATATCAGGTATAGGTTAACTGACGTTATTTTTTGTGTAGATTTAAAAACTGACATTTTGATAAATGAGAGAACTGTGCGACATTTAGGAATCTATATTCTGGAAACGTTTCGACAGCCAGTGACTTCTTCAGTCCAATGAAGAGAACGGTAGAAGATGAGGAAGAGTTTGAGGTAATCAATTCCTTAACCTGAAATAGATGTGTTCAGTTCAACATTCTCGATTAAACTACAACATTCACAGAAAAGAGGCTTATATACTGCTGACAGATGAGGTGAAGCAGTGGCAGGCGGCATCACCAGTAAAAAAAAACCCACTTCCACTGCTGCAACCATCTGCACCATATGTTGCAGCACTTGGCGCATGTGTTTGATTGATCGGCTCGACAAGTTGCAACTCTTATTAACATTCGTCCCCATGTGTTGCATCTCCCTCCTTCCTGTGCTGCAACACTGAGCCACATGTGTTACAACTCTCGGAATTGTGTTGCAACAATTGATCTTACAAGTTGCAATACTTAGTTCCATGTTTTACACCGCTCAGCTTCATGTATCACAGCACTCAACCTCATGTGTTTCTGCACTCAACCTCATGTATTTCTGCACTCAACCTCATGTGTTGCACACTCGTCCCCATATGATGAAACATCCGGCCTCATGTGTTGCAACACTCAGCGACATGTATTAAAACATTGCTTCATATGCTGCAACACCCGCCCCCATGTCTTGCCAGCACCGCGTATTACAACAATGCCCTATGTGTTGTAGCAATCTATCCTATGTGTTCGAGCACTCAGCCCTATGTGCTCTAACACTCTCCCTTATGTGTTGGAACGTTGATTAAGAAAGGAATGTGACATGTCTGGCAGCGCAGTGTCTTCGGGGAGGAAACACCGTTTAAATCACCACGATTTTCAGAGAAGGTCTGCAGACCAGCTGGATCATAATATCTGGGATGAAAGGTTTTAAAAATAAAATTGTTGAGTCTCTTGGGAAAGTGTCGGTAAGTAGCCATTATTGTGTCCTCTTTATAAATGAATGAAGCTTTTATCAGATTTACCTCACTAGTAAATAACTAAAATCGTCAAAAGGAATAGAATTATAAGCTGTTCATAACAAGCATAAACAGATGAATAACATACATTACACTGCTACCATCATCAATTATTTCCTCATAGATTAACAGCGTTCGGTAAACTGATATTGATGCCAGTCAACGACGTCAGTCCGTTCTAGACCATGGAACTGAACTCTCTGCCAAGCTGAGGGACTGACCACCTCAAATGCTTTATCTCCAAGGTTGATGGACTAATTACATCTTTATTTCGCTACTATACCTGCTGCCCCATTAGTAGGTTGGTAGACAGCAACCACCCAGGGAAGTACTACCGTCCTGCCAGATGACTGTGAAACTGTAACTGTAATTGTTTTGCATGATGGTAGGATTGCTGGTTTCTTTTTCTGTCTCATAAACACGCTAGATAACAGGGATATCTTGCTACTCCTACTTACACTTTGGTCACACTTCACAGACACGCACATGCATATATATATATACATACATCTAGGTTTTTCTCCTTTTTCTAAATAGCTCTTGTCCTTTTTTATTTCTTCTATTGTCCATGGGGAAGTGGAAAAGAATCTTTCCTCCGTAAGCCATGCGTGTCGTATGAGGCGACTAAAATGCCGGGAGCAATGGGCTAGTAACCCCTTCTCCTGTATACATTTACTAAAAAAGAGAAGAAGAAAAACTTTATAAAACTGGGTTGCTTAAATGTGCGTGGATGTAGTGCGGATGACAAGAAACAGATGATTGCTGATGTTATGAATGAAAAGAAGTTGGATGTCCTGGCTCTAAGCGAAACAAAGCTGAAGGGGGTAGGAGAGTTTCAGTGGGGGGAAATAAATGGGATTAAATCTGGAGTATCTGAGAGAGTTAGAGCAAAGGAAGGGGTAGCAGTAATGTTAAATGATCAGTTATGGAAGGAGAAAAGAGAATATGAATGTGTAAATTCAAGAATTATGTGGATTAAAGTAAAGGTTGGATGCGAGAAGTGGGTCATAATAAGCGTGTATGCACCTGGAGAAGAGAGGAATGCAGAGGAGAGAGAGAGATTTTGGGAGATGTTAAGTGAATGTATAGGAGCCTTTGAACCAAGTGAGAGAGTAATTGTGGTAGGGGACCTGAATGCTAAAGTAGGAGAAACTTTTAGAGAGGGTGTGGTAGGTAAGTTTGGGGTGCCAGGTGTAAATGATAATGGGAGCCCTTTGATTGAACTTTGTATAGAAAGGGGTTTAGTTATAGGTAATACATATTTTAAGAAAAAGAGGATAAATAAGTATACAAGATATGATGTAGGGCGAAATGACAGTAGTTTGTTGGATTATGTATTGGTAGATAAAAGACTGCTGAGTAGACTTCAGGATGTACATGTTTATAGAGGGGCCACAGATATATCAGATCACTTTCTAGTTGTAGCTACACTGAGAGTAAAAGGTAGATGGGATACAAGGAGAATAGAAGCATCAGGGAAGAGAGAGGTGAAGGTTTATAAACTAAAAGAGGAGGCAGTTAGGGTAAGATATAAACAGCTATTGGAGGATAGATGGGCAAATGAGAGCATAGGCAATGGGGTCGAAGAGGTATGGGGTAGGATTAAAAATGTAGTGTTAGAGTGTTCAGCAGAAGTTTGTGGTTACAGGAAAGTGGGTGCAGGAGGGAAGAGGAGCGATTGGTGGAATGATGATGTAAAGAGAGTAGTAAGGGAGAAAAAGTTAGCATATGAGAAGTTTTTACAAAGTAGAAGTGATGCAAGGAGGGAAGAGTATATGGAGAAAAAGAGAGAGGTTAAGAGAGTGGTGAAGCAATGTAAAAAGAGAGCAAATGAGAGAGTGGGTGAGATGTTATCAACAAATTTTGTTGAAAATAAGAAAAAGTTTTGGAGTGAGATTAACAAGTTAAGAAAGCCTAGAGAACAAATGGATTTGTCAGTTAAAAATAGGAGAGGAGAGTTATTAAATGGAGAGTTAGAGGTATTGGGAAGATGGAGGGAATATTTTGAGGAATTGTTAAATGTTGATGAAGATAGGGAAGCTGTGATTTCGTGTATAGGGCAAGGAGGAATAACATCTTGTAGGAGTGAGGAAGAGCCAGTTGTGAGTGTGGGGGAAGTTCGTGAGGCAGTAGGTAAAATGAAAGGGGGTAAGGCAGCCGGGATTGATGGGATAAAGATAGAAATGTTAAAAGCAGGTGGGGATATAGTTTTGGAGTGGTTGGTGCAATTATTTAATAAATGTATGGAAGAGGGTAAGGTACCTAGGGATTGGCAGAGAGCATGCATAGTTCCTTTGTATAAAGGCAAAGGGGATAAAAGAGAGTGCAAAAATTATAGGGGGATAAGTCTGTTGAGTGTACCTGGTAAAGTGTATGGTAGAGTTATAATTGAAAGAATTAAGAGTAAGACGGAGAATAGGATAGCAGATGAACAAGGAGGCTTTAGGAAAGGTAGGGGGTGTGTGGACCAGGTGTTTACAGTGAAACATATAAGTGAACAGTATTTAGATAAGGCTAAAGAGGTCTTTGTGGCATTTATGGATTTGGAAAAGGCGTATGACAGGGTGGATAGGGGGGCAATGTGGCAGATGTTGCAAGTGTATGGTGTAGGAGGTAGGTTACTGAAAGCAGTGAAGAGTTTTTACGAGGATAGTGAGGCTCAAGTTAGAGTATGTAGGAAAGAGGGAAATTTTTTCCCAGTAAAAGTAGGCCTTAGACAAGGATGTGTGATGTCACCGTGGTTGTTTAATATATTTATAGATGGGGTTGTAAGAGAAGTAAATGCGAGGGTCTTGGCAAGAGGCGTGGAGTTAAAAGATAAAGAATCACACACAAAGTGGGAGTTGTCACAGCTGCTCTTTGCTGATGACACTGTGCTCTTGGGAGATTCTGAAGAGAAGTTGCAGAGATTGGTGGATGAATTTGGTAGGGTGTGCAAAAGAAGAAAATTAAAGGTGAATACAGGAAAGAGTAAGGTTATGAGGATAACAAAAAGATTAGGTGATGAAAGATTGAATATCAGATTGGAGGGAGAGAGTATGGAGGAGGTGAACGTATTCAGATATTTGGGAGTGGACGTGTCAGCGGATGGGTCTATGAAAGATGAGGTGAATCATAGAATTGATGAGGGAAAAAGAGTGAGTGGTGCACTTAGGAGTCTGTGGAGACAAAGAACTTTGTCCTTGGAGGCAAAGAGGGGAATGTATGAGAGTATAGTTTTACCAACGCTCTTATATGGGTGTGAAGCGTGGGTGATGAATGTTGCAGCGAGGAGAAGGCTGGAGGCAGTGGAGATGTCATGTCTGAGGGCAATGTGTGGTGTGAATATAATGCAGAGAATTCGTAGTTTGGAAGTTAGGAGGAGGTGCGGGATTACCAAAACTGTTGTCCAGAGGGCTGAGGAAGGGTTGTTGAGGTGGTTCGGACATGTAGAGAGAATGGAGCGAAACAGAATGACTTCAAGAGTGTATCAGTCTGTAGTGGAAGGAAGGCGGGGTAGGGGTCGGCCTAGGAAAGGTTGGAGGGAGGGGGTAAAGGAGGTTTTGTGTGCGAGGGGCTTGGACTTCCAGGAGGCATGCATGAGCGTGTTTGATAGGAGTGAATGGAGACAAATGGTTTTTAATACTTGACGTGCTGTTGGAGTGTGAGCAAAGTAACATTTATGAAGGGATTCAGGGAAACCGGCAGGCCGGACTTGAGTCCTGGAGATGGGAAGTACAGTGCCTGCACTCTGAAGGAGGGGTGTTAATGTTGCAGTTTAAAAACTGTAGTGTAAAGCACCCTTCTGGCAAGACAGTGATGGAGTGAATGATGGTGAAAGTTTTTCTTTTTCGGGCCACCCTGCCTTGGTGGGAATCGGCCAGTGTGATAATAAAAAAAA
>NC_091300.1:52931624-52952183 GCF_038502225.1 Cherax quadricarinatus | reverse complement strand
TATGCCTCTGTAATCTTTTGATTACGTACACTAGTCGTTTATAGGGTGCATAATAACAATATTATACTAACTACCCAAGAACGCACAAAGAACTTTCCCTTCTGTGGATATTAGTAATAACAAAGTTTCATTTAACAAAAGGAATTTATATCTAACCAATATATACTTAGCGGCCACTCTATTAGGTACTTCTTTCTAGTATTGCGAAGTGCCCTCCTTTGCCTCCAGAACAGCCTGAATTTTTCGTGGAATGGATTCGACAAGGTGCTGCAATCACTACCTAGGGATTCTGGTCATTGTTGACATGATAGCATCACGATAGCTGCAGATCTAGTATTGCGAAGCACCCTACTTTGCCTCCAGAACAGCCTGAATTCTTCGTGGAATGGATTCGACAAGGTGCTGCAATCACTGCCTGGGAATTCTGGTCCTTGTTGACATGATAGCATCGCGATAGCTGCAGATCTGTCGGCTACACATTCATGCTGTGAATCTCCAGTTCGACCACATCCCAATGGTTTATGACTACCATCTACAAGTCGCAGCAGAAATGACGATTCATCAGAGCAGGCGACGTTTTTCCAGTCTTCGTCTGTCCAATTTTGATGATAATGTGCCCATGGAAGCCTAAGTTTCTTGTTCTTAGCCGGTAGAATTGGAACCTGGTTTAGTCTTCTGCTTCTGGAACTCATCCACTTTGAGATTCGGCATGCTGTGCTTTCATAGATTCTTTTCTGCATATCACTGTTGTAACACATGTTTATTTGTGTTATTTTCGCCTATGTCAGTCTGGCCATTTTTTGCCCACGTTATGTTATTTTTCAAACCATTCTTAAAGCGTGAAAACTTTAGGAGATCAGCAGTTTCTGAGATACTCAAACCATCTCGTGTAGCACCAACAATCACTCCACAGTCAAAGCCACATAGATCACATTTCTTCCCCTTCTAAACATCTTGACCCTATCTGCATGCATTTAGGCATTGATGAGGCTGATTAGATATTTCCATTAACGAGCAGGTGCACAAGTGTACCTAATAAATTGGCCACCGTTTATATGTATCTAATATTTCGTGATGACACCGTGGAGAAATTTTCTCCAGAAGGGGGGTATCAGCCCCCTTCAGCCCCTTTCAGCCCCTTTCAGCCTGAGGGGCCCAGCCCTCTCAGAAGGGGCAAGCATCTTGTTTACTGCTACAGCAAGTAATTGATCCCAGATGCAGTATGAGTATGCGATGTGGTCAAGTGACCGCCGCTCCTTGCAAGACTCCAGTGTTGCAAAGTGTAATTTAATAAAAGACAGTCCATCTCTTACCTTAGCAGGACAATTAAGAAAAATCCTGCTCCCACTTTATTACCATGGTAAAGATAGTGTATATTGTTGTCTATGCTTAAGACAGCAAGAATCAAGCATTCTGCTTTGCTTCATGGAGGAAGTGGCAAGGAAGCAAAAGTACTAGGTCAGCTTTTCCTTTATGTTCGAGGGGCATTGGAGTGGTGTAGGAGGCTGTGAGGTCAGATTACTTTTGACTCTACTGAGAGTCACACTGACGTCAGGATAACCAACAAAGAACACTGATCCGTGCATTAGTGTGAACAAAGTGTCTCACAAAACACAATAAACAATTACAGAGAAGTGTGATCAGCTTCTTCAGTGATAAGACTGTGAACAATAAAGACAAATCTTGTGGAACATAGTGTACCAGTGTGCGTATTCCTAGACGATGGAAGACGTGGACATCCAAGGACACTTCAGCTTCTATCAAGTCACTGATACCTGTCGAAGGTGTGAAGAATACCATAGCTTACGCTACAAGATCAGAGTAGGTTACAGATTTCTTGTAGGGTGGGGGACTGCACAGTTCTTGTGTATCAAGGAGTTCGTAATCGACCAATAGTCGGCAGTGAGGTGCAGATTTTTGAGTCCACACAAGTACGTACGTCAGCCATCAGTGAATGAAATATGCTGACATAACACCCCCTAGGAGTAATTTAACATAACATCTTTTACAGCCCGTTGTGAAGTGACTTCAACAGCTTCTTAAGACCTCGTCTGCAGGGGCGGTTGTGCAGGTGATGAGCTGTCTTTCTAAGCTACGTTTTCCCTATATTTAAACTATAACCTTAGCTGGTAAACCATTTCTCAACAGTCTGGTCCTTCGAACTGGATAAAGGCCACACTGTGGTCCATATGTTGTACTACAGTGCACAAGTACCCTACGAGCCAAGGTCCTTCGAGAAAAGCTATAAAACTAGTGTTTTACAATATAATCAGCATAAATTAGTCCCTCCAGACTCAATCACAGAGAATGGGCAGCCAAAAGAAAACGGGCGCTCACCCAGCGTTCACCCAAAGAAAACAGGAGCTGGGTGACTCACCCAACAAGAAAACGTAGGATGGCACCCTGCATCCACTGCTCCAAGCTCTCAGAAACACTGACTACAGCAACATCCCAACTGATGTTCAGTTTGCCTGAGTGTATATACACATAGTGTTTATAATGTTTATAGACAGAAATTAAGAGACGAGATCGTCTTCAAGTTTCTTATAGATATAACTGTTATATTAAAGGAAACTTTACATAAAATGTAAGCTTTCATACATATATATTAACAATGACATTTATATATGTGTAAGTAATATTCATATGTGATTTACAGTTATGCAGTGACATTTATAGTGTATAGTGAATGAAGTGTATAACATCGTTATTTACGATTAATCATCGTGGTCAGGCTGACACAGCAAACTCAAGCCATAAATACCAGCCATATGTACTTTGTACCCTTCATGGTCACTGACCCTGAGGTTAAGCTTAGTGGGTCAGTAGTGTCTGACTTGATTCTTGCTGTCTTAAGCATAGACAACAATGTACACTATCTTTACCATGGTAATAAAGTGGGAGCAGGCAGGATTTTCCTTAATTTTCCTGCTAAGGTAAGAGATGGACTGTCTTTTATTAAATTATGCTTTGCAACACTAGAGTCTTGCAAGGAGCGGCGGTCGCTTGACCACGTCGCATACTCATACTGCATCTGGGATCAATTACTTGCTGTAGCAGTAAAGAATATGCTTGCCCCTTCTGAGAGGGCTGGGCCCCTCAGGGCTGAAAGGGGCTGAAAGGGGCTGATATCCTCCTCCTGGAGAAAATTTCTCCACACTGGGGGGCGGCGGAGGTTCGCTGCAGGTGAACTATTCATCACTTAACACTTGCCACCACTGCTGCTTGTCTTTTCTGAACAGCTTTAGTCTGTGTGGTTTCTGGAGAATCACTGATTTAGTTTTCAACACTGTAATTTTAACGGTACTAGTTCATTTGTCTGCTTATTCACTACACCTTTGCTTAAAACATCAACTGTCCTGATGATTCCATTTGCATCAGGATATATGGTCACAATTTTTTCAAGTGGCCATTGGGACCTCGGACCATCACTGTCAATAATCACTATGTCACCATTTCTTAAGGACTTATGATTTTCAGGAACACCAGCTCCATAGAAGTGTTCTCTCAATGAGGTGAGATAGTCTTCTTGCCAAATTTTCTCCCAACGTTCAATCACTTTATTAAGGTGTTTGAATTTACGTCTGAGTTGCTCAGGTTCGAAATAAGTAGGATTCTCTTTGATTTCTTTATCATTCCTGAGAGGAACAGGTTCGAGCATTCTGCCATGGAGTAAATGAGATGGACTTAACACTTCTAAATTGTCCAGATCATCGGTAACTTAAGTTAGAGGCCTGTTGTTGACTCTATTTTCTATTTCAGTCACAACTGTACGGAATTCTTCTAAGTCTATTCTATGACGATAAAAAATAAAATAAAATCCGCCGTGCCATGGAGATTTAGGAGGAATGTATCTCCAACGATAACTGTGATACCCCCCTTCTGGAGAAAATTTCTCCATAGACACTTTAATCGACTAACCTCTCACACAGGACTTAACGGGGCTTCCCTAGAAGACTGGAAGACTGAAGACTTTGGACCCATCGCCAGTGTCACAAACGCACAAAAAGACTTCCACCAAGACGTCAGAATTCCGGAACTGACAGAACAGATGTAGGAATAGGAGAATGGAGGTGTCAATCACACTTCAGCTTCTCATCTTTGCTCAAGAGAGAGATGATGGTGTCAGCTACTCACCTCTCGTCGTCGCCTCCCAATAGACTACTTTCACTGCAAGGTATACTTTTACATCTGACTGCATCAATCAAAATGCTGTGCATGAGAAAGGTGAGCCAGGGGATACCTGGCGAGAAACCTATCTACACTCATAGATAAATGAAATTATATAAAATATTATTTATACCTTGAGAATAAATATACACAGGAATTTTAAATAACTCCATAACTGAAGTTAAGTATCGAGCTCTCATTCTTGGCTTTACATTCAGTAAGTATAACACTACATTACCCAGACAAGATAGCTCTCACAAAGACAAAATTAACTGAACTGATAATAGATGCCAAATTCATAGCAGGAAATCAAGTAATATAGAGACAAAATAGACAGGGGAGGCAGAGAAGTACTACTGATCAAAAATCCATGGGGTTTTGAAGGGATCAGAAGGATAAACAGATACGAGTCAAATGACTACACAGGACGCATAAACAAGACTTATGGAGATCTGAAACCTGCAACCAAACAGTAGGAAATTGAGATAAGTATATGAAATCAACATCTAAGCAGTTTCTGACATCACATTGGAAGCAGCAATAAGAGCTCATTGTGCTAAAGCAAAATTACTAATTATGGATATCAACCAAAAAAAAAATAGACTTCAAAAACTCTGACGCACAGAAACAAGAGGTCACAATTGGAAGTTGAAGACTCGGATGAATCAAAGGGATGTTAGGAAGTATTTCTTCAGTCATAGAGTAGTCAGGCCGTGGAATAGCATAGAAAGTGACGTAGTGGAGGCGGGAACCATACATAGTTTTAAGGCGAGGTATGATAAAGCTCATGGGGCAGGGAGAGAGAGGACCTAGTAGCAATCAGCGAAGAGGCGGGGCCAGGAGCTATGATTCGACCCCTGCAACCACAAATAGGTGAGTACAAATAGGTGAGTACATGTTTAGGACATGTTTAGGACATGACAAGAGTGAGAGAAAATAGAGCCGAATAAAGTAGATTGTTTATTTGCCTCACGTACATCTAACATGTAAAATACAATATAATGGGCCCCTCGATGCTACCTCCTATATTGTCCCGAATTTCGAATGCCTTATGGAACTAAACACTAAGGGATGGACAGTAGGTGGAGGTTTATGAAACACCAGACTTTAGAAGAAGGAATTATAAAGGGAGGAGAGAATTCCTGAATCCAGTGTAGTGAGGCAGGAAGCTGGAAGTCAAGTCAATGAAGAACCTCCTACCTTCACACCCAAGAGAAAAAATACAAAACGAGAATAGAGAAGAAAATAGTAGAAGAGACGGAAATGATCATGAGAGGGTGAAGAGAACGGCTAAGCGACAATTTAAGAATCAAATAGGAGCAATACCGAAGTCTGAAATAAAACCATTTTACAGCCACGTCAGAAGAAAGAAAAAAAACAAGGAATTTTGCCTAAAGAAGGAAGGAGAAAACCTGAGGAATGACAAGTCAGCGAAGTGATGAATGACATAAAACAAGTGGAAACAGAGGCAATACAAGAGATCCAAGACTAAAAGGTAAACAGATATTGAACACAACTCACGCAACAGGGAAAAGGTGAAAGGAATAATAAGTAAGATGGATATCTCAGGAGCAGAAGTAATGTCTAAATCACTAATTTTGATCAACAACAAATGAATGCCAAATATCTTGGAGAAGCTGAATGTAGTCATTATATTTAAGAAACGAGACAGACAGACCAGTGTCGCTGTTATGCGTAATATGTAAGGCACTGGAGGAGATAATCAGGAGAGTAGTTATTGGGAACTGAGAAGTGATAGGCGAGTGTGCTCTTAATAGCGTAGGCCAACTTTTGCGGCATTTATGGCTCTGTTGTTGTTATTGTGAGAGCGTCTGCTAAGTAAAGCAGGCGTGTATTACTTAGGATTTTTATTACCCTTCAACCCCAACAGTAGTAGTCGAGCACTTAGAGATATTGAGTAAGTGGAGTCATAAACGATAGCAATCATGGGTTCAAAGATAGAAAACATTGTGATACTAACCTATTAGTGTTCTATGACAAAGTGAGAGAAGAGAGAGAGAGAGAGAGAGAGAGAGAGAGAGAGAGAGAGAGAGAGAGAGAGAGAGAGAGAGAGAGAGAGAGAGAGAGAGAGAGACAGGGGTGTTTTTTATTTTTTTTTTTTTTTTTTTTTTTTGGTCTGCACTAAGACATTTAATTCTGTATCCCATAAGAGATTGGAACACACATTTCAAAAGCGGACAGGAATAACAAGGAACGAATTTTGGTGTATCAAAGAGTACCTTAGAGACAGAAAATAAAAAGACTATCCGAAAAGATTTATAAAATATAGAGGAGTAATAAGCAGGGTTCAGCAAAGATTAGTATCAGGACAAGTATTATTCTGGAATATATAACTGAAATTTCATAACGAATCGTGTCAAGACTATCCCTGATAGCTAATGTAAAACTGATGAGGCAAAATATAAAATGAAGAGAAAAAGAAACGGTTACAAATATTCTGGATAAGACGCAAGATTGGTTAGATAAGAGCAGACCTAGCAAATGAAGACTGGGGCAGCGGTGACAAGCTGGACATGGATTATAAACTCGGAGGGCAGATCGTATTCAAAGAAAAAGGTCTAGAGGCGATTACAGATCCAAGAATATCAATAGAGCCACACATCAAGTGAATAACTTCCGCAGTCAATGCGCATTTGGCAAATCTAAGACTAGCCTCCAAGAATCTCTACAACTCTTGTCAGTCCCGTCTTTTAGTATGCAGCACCAACATTGGACAAAACCTGATAAAGTATGTTAAGGAACAGATGAAAATGCAGATATATGCAACGAGGCTAGATGAGGAACTATGGAGTATGAGGTACGACTACGGTTAAATGAAACTGAACACGATAACTTTGGAGGCCAAAATTACCAGGGAAGACATGATAAGAACATGTAAAATGTTTACAGGAATTGATAATGTACATTGCGATAGACTAAAAGATGATAAACGGGTATTTGACGACATATTTGCAAGTTAAAAGCTTGGATGAGTCATAGGAATGTCAGAAAGTAATTCCTAAGCCTGAGTGTGGTTTAGAAGTGGAATGATCTTGAAGAAGAAAAAGTGGAGGCAGGCTACAACCATAGTTTTACAAGCAGGTACGATAGGACCCACGAGGCTAGGAGGGAGTGAATCTGAAATTCGGGAAGTTGAGATGCTGGGCCAAGACTCGACTCCTTCAACCACATATAGGTGTGTGTGTGTGTGTGTATAGCCGAGCACATACGCACATGTATACCCATTTTTATATTTTGAATCTTATGACTTATCTGCACTATTCATATCACATATATAAAAGTACTGAGGGCTGAGATTACATAATACTGGGATACCTTTCTCAGATAGCGTATCCATCAAAATTTATTTTTTTCTTTTAAATCTACGATCACATTGAGTCCATGAGTGGGCTGCAGAGCTATGAATTCTTAGGGGCAGGGTTGAGTGAAAGTCCAAACTTGGAAACTCCTTACAGACACAGAAGTATATATAGTATTTTAAATGTCTAAAATCCTGAGATTATGGATAACGTCTTACCATCCTACAAGAAAAGAATAGTAGCCGAGTCAGTGATTAAATTGGTAAGACTACTCTCGCCTCTTCACTTACAGTATATACAGAATGACCACACGACAGATTTACAAACACCTTCAAATTATTCATCCAAAGTTTATTAGATTGCGTTTTTATGATAGACAACACATACTGCCGATTACCTGCACGAGTAGTAATTAGCACGATTATATATTATGGAAATGTCATCCGGCTACGTAAAGGCTGACACGGTTCTGCACAGAAGTCTAATACACATCCATGAAAGGCAGGTTCAGGTAAAATAATAGCTAAACAATGAATAAAAAAATACTTAAGAGACAAAAATATATCACAGCGTAGAACGCGCATCTGAAAGTGTGAAAATAACCAGCCGGGTCCCTGGTTCTGGGAATCTGTTGCTGGTAGGTGTATAGGACTCCTATACACCTACCATCTACCACCTATACACCTCCAGGAAGGTTCTATAATAGGACTTCCCTGGAGGTCTAGAATTTTATGATGTTCGTAGATGACGCAAAATTATTTAGGTAAATGATAATTAAAGAGTACTGCCCAAATAAGTTACGCGAATAGAAGGAGAAATGTCTATAATTATTTTACTCCAGCAAAATAATGGCTATGGGCAAAAGGACAATTAGAAGACCCTATAAAATATTTCTCATAAGTGAAGAGTAATTTACGTACTCCATTAATAAGTAAAATCTAAGCAATATTATTGCATATAACATTATCAGAAGACAATGTCGACAGAATAACAAATGCAGGGAAGAAAACAGGAGACATATTCACCATATAAAAAAACTGTAAGAAATAGAAATTAATGACATAAAAACGTTATCATTGGCGAGAGAAAAAGTTGTTGCACTTTCAGTAATATTTTAAGCAAGGGGAAAACTTTTATTATACTACAGTCTACCCTCAGTGTTGCTTTTTCAGTTACACAGAAACAGAGAAAATCCTGCCGTACATATCATGGAAGCATCCTGGGGTCAGACCAAGTAAGAGGTCAGTGGATATAAATTTCTACCGTACATTAGCTAAATTCATCACAAATTCCTTGTCCTGACGCCTATGTCCCAGCCTTGACCCGTCTATCCTGGTATCGCCTGACTCTCATCTTCACTGACTTCCCTTAACTTGACCTCAGCATTCGTGCAAGTATTATAAAGCGGAGTTTTACCGCTTTCTCTGGAATAAAGGTTTTCTCTCCCTAAAGTGTCTTTAAATTACTACTTGTCGGCTTATACCATAATGTACAAAGCAGACTGTATGGGGTGCTCAGGACCAGCTGCCGGCCCGGCATTTGCAAGTCGACGACTGTATTGACTTAACCAGAGTGCCTATGTCTGTTTAGACTCAGGCATCTCGGCAAGAGAGGAAACAAAACGTGGGGAAGCAGAAAAAAACGAATTCCTAAAAAAATCAATAAGACATTAGGAAATACATTTACAACGAGAGAGCTGTAGAAGTTTGAAGAGATTATAACGGAGGGTATCAGACAATTCATAACCTAGGAGGAAGGATAAGTAAATTTACAGTTCAAAGGGCAGGCACAACAACTGAAGTTCACAATTGGCAGGAGCAACTAGGAAAATACACACAGACACACACACACACACACACACACACACACACACACACACACACACACACACACACACACACACACACACACACACATACACACCAGTGCTCCAGGGATCAGGGAAGATCCGTGACACACCTTCAAGAAGCACATCTTCCCTGAATACCTCACTGTGGGTAAACACTCCTGGGAGGCACTGTTCATCCTCTCAGCCGTGTAGCTCCTTGTCTGCGAGTGCAGCTCATTCCCCAAACAGCGAGTGTGGGAATACCAACGCTTCCAGACGTAAGCCCTATCTTTATGTTCTTTCATTACTCTCAGGTAACCTATATCTGGTATAGGTTAACTGACGTTATTTTTTGTGTAGATTTAAAAACTGACATTTTGGTAAATGAGAGAACTGTGCGACATTTAGGAATCTATATTCTGGAAACGTTTCGCCAGCCAGTGACTTCTTCAGTCCAATGAAGAGAACGGTAGAAGATGAGGAAGAGTTTGAGGTAATCAATTCCTTAACCTGAAATAGATGTGTTCAGTTCAACATTCTCGATTAAACTACAACATTCACAGAAAAGAGGCTTATATACTGCTGACAGATGAGGTGAAGCAGTGGCAGGCGGCATCACCAGTAAAAAAAACCCACTTCCACTGCTGCAACCATCTGCACCATATGTTGCAGCACTCGGCGCATGTGTTTGATTGATCGGCTCGACAAGTTGCAACTCATATTAACA
The DNA here is from genome assembly GCF_038502225.1 of Cherax quadricarinatus. Taxonomy (NCBI): domain Eukaryota; kingdom Metazoa; phylum Arthropoda; class Malacostraca; order Decapoda; family Parastacidae; genus Cherax; species Cherax quadricarinatus. Next base: position 52,942,138 of record NC_091300.1, on the reverse strand, counting down.
TTCGTCCCCATGTGTTGCAACTCCCTCCTTCCTGTGCTGCAGCACCGAGCCACATGTGTTACAACTCTCGGAATTGTGTTGCAACAATTGATCTTACAAGTTGCAATACTTAGATCCATGTTTTACACCGCTCAGCTTCATGTATCACAGCACTCAACCTCATGTGTTTCTGCACTCAACCTTATGTGTTGCACACTCGTCCCCATATGATGAAACATCCGGCCTCATGTGTTGCAACACTCAGCGACATGTATTAAAGCATTGCTTCATATGCTGCAACACCCGCCCCCATGTCTTGCCAGCACCGCGTATTACAACAATGCCCTATGTGTTGTAGCAATCTATCCTATGTGTTCGAGCACTCAGTCCTATGTTCTCTAACACTCTCCCTTATGTGTTGGAACGTTGATTAAGAAAGGAATGTGACATGTCTGGCAGCGCAGTGTCTTAGGGGAGGAAACATCGTTTAAATCACCACGATTTTCAGAGAAGGTCTGCAGACCAGCTGGATCATAATATCTGGGATGAAAGGTTTTAAAAATAAAATTGTTGAGTCTCTTGGGAAAGTGTCGGTAAGTAGCCATTATTGTGTCCTCTTTATAAATGAATGAAGCTTTTATCAGATTTACCTCACTAGTAAATAACTAAAATCGTCAAAAGGAATAGAATTATAAGCTGTTCATAACAAGCATAAACAGATGAATAACATACATTACACTGCTACCATCATCAATTATTTCCTCATAGATTAACAGCGTTCGGTAAACTGATATTGATGCCAATCAACGACGTCAGTCCGTTCTAGACCATGGAACTGAACTCTCTGCCAAGCTGAGGGACTGACCACCTCAAATGCTTTATCTCCAAGGTTGATGGACTAATTACATCTTCTTTATTTCGCTACTATACCTGCTGCCCCATTATTTGACTGAAGAAGTCTACTGTGTAGGCGAAACGTTTGAACAATGAAGATGCACAATTGTTGCATATATGCCTAAATCTCAAGAGATGTCGTCACGCGTGCCATGCAAGATCCTTCCTGCCAAGTGTATCATTACTATGGCAGACATATTAAATATGCTAATATATTTGTCATCTAAGTATAATTAACAAAAGCATCATAAGATTCTGTCTATTCAATACCGTTAAAACTTATACAACAGGAATGAGCACCATTTGTTACTGGGTTAATTAGTTCTATTCCTCCTACGTTAAGCCTGGAAAAGTATAATTAAAATAACTAGGAAAACGAGGGAAATGCTCCTCTTCAAAGAGTAAAAAAAAGATTTCATAAATAACTGGGTAAAAACTTCCCAAGCATGAAAATGTCCCATCTCATGTTGGAAGAAACCTAGAGAGTGTTTTTGAAGGGAGACCCATCTTGTTGATTTTAAGAGCAAAAAATACTGATGAGAGTTATTGCCTTTATAGTATGAGTAAAACATTGCATTAAAAAGAAGTCGATCAACAGCCCCAGGAGGATGGTATGACTTGTGATATCTTCAGAACTTCATGGTAAGTTAATTACTTGTAAAAATAACAAGATGTTGATCAACTTTATCTTTGTGATATAATTATAACAGCAGGTTTCATTAAAACTAGGAAAATTTACTTTTCTTTAGAATATTTCATGTTCTCCACCTAATTTTTTTATTATTAACATTATCATTGCTGTTGTTGTTCCTGTCATTTTGCTCACTAATGTGATAGTGGTAATCAGGTGGTGTTGTGTGAACAAGGTAACATTTATGAAGGGATTCAGGAAAATCGTTCAGCTGGGCCTGAGTCCTGGAGGTGGGAAATACTAGTTAACGATTTTTCTTCTGGATACTTTTTCCTATTCATCTTTGATTTTCCACAATTTTTGTTATCATCACCCAGTGTAACTTGATGACTGTTATTCTTCTGATTGATGATATCAAAGCCATTTCAAATGTTGTTGTTACTTACATTATTATTATTGTTGTTATTACTGATAACTCTTTGTTATTGGTGTATAATCTTAGTTACATAAGAACATAAGAAAGAAGAAACACTGGAACAGGTCTACTGACCCATGCGAAGCAGGTCCATGCCACCCCCTGTCTTAGAGCAATGATCACCTAGTCAAGTCACTTCCACTTAAAGGAAGGAGCACGGCACCAGACCTGGTAGCACAAGCTAGTCAGGTCCAACTCACACCCACCCACACCCACTCATGTATTTATCCAAACTATTTTTAAAACTACACAAGGTCTTAGCTTCTATGACGGTACTTGGGAGTTTATTCCACTCATCCACAACTCTATTACCAAACCAGTGCTTTCCTATGTCCTTCCTGAATCTGAACTTTTCCAACTTAAAATCATTGCTGCTAGTCCTGTCTTGGCTATTTTAATCACGCTATTTACATCCCCTTTATTTATTCCTGTTTTCCATTTATACACTTCAGTCATATCTCCCCTAATTCTACGCCTTTCTAGAGAGTGCAGATTCAGGGTCCTCAGTCTATCCTCATAGGGAAGATTTCTGATACATGGGATCAGCTTTGTCATCCTCCTCTGTACGTTTTCCAGAGCATTTATATCCATTCTGTAATATGGTGACCAGAACTGTGCAGCATGATCTAAATGAGGCCTAACCAAGAATATATAGAGTTGAAGAACAACCTGAGGACTTCTATTATTTATACTTCTTGATATGAAGCCAAGGATTCTGTTAGCTTTATTTCGAGCACTTATGCACTGTCTTGGTTTCAGATAACTGCTAACCAGAACCCCCAAATCCTTTTCGCAATCAGTAGTATTAAGAACTACACTATTCAGTTTATAAGTGGCATGGTTATTGTTCTGTCCTACATTTAGAACTTTGCATTTGTCTATGTTAAACTGCATCTGCCACTTCGACGACTGCATCAGTCTATTCAAATCATCCTGGAGTGCACTAATGTCCTCAATAGAATGAATTGGACGGCCTATTTTTATGTCATCAGCAAATTTTCTTATGTCGCTATTCATTTCCTCATCTAAGTCGTTTATGTAAATTGTGAATAACAAGGGGCCCAACACTGACCCCTGCGGGACACCGCTTGTGACGTGCCCCCAGTCTGATTTCTCTCCATTTATGCAAACTCCCTGCTGCCCATTTGTCAACCATGCCTCTGCCCAGTAAAAGATTTCTCCTCCTATTCCGTGTACCTTAAGTTTCCTCAAAAGTCTCCAATGTGGAACTCTATCGAAAGCCTTACTGAAGTCCATATACACAATATCATATTAATTACCATGATGTACCTCCTCAAACACCTTAGCGAAAAAAGTTAGTAAATTCGTAAGACAGGAACGTCCCTTAGTAAAACCGTGCTGATATTCATTTATCAATTTATGCCTATCAAGATGGCGACGAATTGCCTCGGCAATTATTGATTCCATAAATTTTCCCACTGTGGAGATATGACTTATAGGTCTATAGTTCGAAGCTAAGGACCTGTTACCTGCCTTGTAAATAGGTTTTACATTTGCCATTTTCCACTTATCAGGCACTATGCTAGTTTGTAGTGATATCTTGAAAAGATTAGCCAAAGGTTTGCTAAGCTCCTCTTTACATTCCTTTAAGACCCTTCCAAACAATTCATTAGGGCCTGGGGATTTGCTAGGTTTTAATCTCTCTATTTGTCTGAAGACTATGTCACTAGTTACCGCAGTCGTGCATAGTTTGTTATCGTCCTTTTCTACATAATTTATTATTTCTGGAATTTCGCTAGTATCTTCGTGAGTAAAAACTGAGTGGAAGTAAGAATTGAAAATTTCACACATATCCCTATCACTGTCAGTCATCTGACCTGAGTTACTCTTAAGTGGGCCTATCTTGTCACTAATCTTACTTCTGTATACCTGAAAGAACCCATTTGGGTTAGTCTTCGAATCCCTTGCGACCTTAGCCTCATAATCCCGTTTTGCTTTTCTTATTCCTTTCTTCGTTTCTCTCTTTAATTGAATATATTGATTTCTTAACTGCCCATCCCCTCTTTTAATACGCCTAAAAAGGCCTCTCTTTTGACCAATGAGATGTTTTAATCTATTGTTCATCCATTTGGAATAATTTTTGCTAGATCTTGTTTCCCTACTCGGAACAAAAGTTGACTGAGCAGCTAAAACTATGCTCTGAAAAACGTCATGTTGGCAACCAACACCAGCTACCTGACCCATAGTCAGGACATCCCAATTTAGCCCACCCAGGTAATTTTTCAGTTCCATGAAATCTTCCAATCGAAAGTCTGGGACAGAGACTTGATTGCAGTTTACTGGGTAATTCCATAATATATTGAAACTAAGTGATTTGTGATCACTTTCCCCAAGCTCATCATTAACCTCAAGATTATTAATTAGTGAATCTTTGTTGGCAAGAACCAAGTCAAGCAGATTGTTTCCTCTAGTTGGTTCTGTCACAACCTGTTCTAAAAAGTAATCCTGAACTGTATCAAGAAAGTCACCAGACTCAAGATTTCCTGTCACATTGTTCCAATCAATTTGTTTAAAGTTAAAATCTCCCATTAACACAACATTTTCATATCTAGATGTCTTATGAATTTCGTCCCATAGCAGCTTACTACACTCTCTATTAAGGTTTGGGGGCCTATATATCACACCAAAAATTAATTTTTCATACCCTTCGAGAAACCGTAGCCAGATTCTTTGTCCGATGTTTCTAATCTTATATCATGTCTAACACAACAATTTAAATTATCTCTGACATACATCGCCAATCCACCACCCTTCCTGTTGACCCTATCAGGGTGGAATAGTTTATAACCCTATACACTGAACTCGTTCTTCCTCCATTCCTGGACCAAGAACCTCACTTAACTATTTGTGTAAAACATGAAAAAATGATAATTAATAGATTATACTATAGGATTAGACACAAACTCTCACCTCATTTATGTTTGTTAATATAGGAAAAAGTGTTCAGAATTGTATTACTACCTTTCTTACTACCACAATACTTGATCTGCAATCTGCATTTGTTATAGCAAACAGAACTTTTATCGTACCTGAGCTAGTCAAAATTAACATTGGTGGTAACCTACCCAGCTCAGTAGTAGGTTATTTATCAAATACACTATTTTCTATTCTCACTCAAAGTTCTAGAGGCGAGACTAAAACAATGTCTCTAAGTACAGCACAAGGAAGGGATCTTAGTCCCATGCTATTTAATATTCTGATTAATGCTCACGAAAATTCCCTACATACTTCCCCTAAACATACAGCCATAAGCAATGCTGATGTTAGCCTCATCCGTACGAGAGTGCATATGAAAATGAGTACTATTCTTAATGATGTTCTTGCAATTTGTAACTGACTAGGCCTCGTTGTAACTTCATCTAAAACAAATATATTGACCAGCAAACGATATTCCCCACCCATTTGTTTGCAGAATGAAAGCATCAGCTACTTTAAATCTTACACTTATTTCAGAGTAAACATATTTTTCAATAAATCTACTATATCCTCAGCCAAATACGAAATGCAAAGATAGGCTAAATAATAACAGCTGTTTCTGGCGACACCTCAAAATATGGTGCTAATGTAAGAATAGTGTGAATGACGTACATAGCATGTATTAGGTCCTTCAATGATTTTGCTGCGCTAATATTAATATCAGTTGAAAAAAATTCTTTCCGGCCATTAGAGGTATTGCTAAACGAAACCCTCAGAATTATTCTTTGCTTTCATAAAATTACCAGGGTTCTTAATATGAGAAAGGAGTTTAGTGTTCCTAGTAACGTTAATAGGATTATTGAGATTACTGCTGTACTTGTGTTAGAATGTTAAGAAATGAACCAGAAATTCTCACCTCAAATTTTGCTGTACGTCTGTACGTAAATGGACACAGGCAGTTACACATAGGTATATAACATGTAGATATTGTATCGCTGTAATGAAGAGCATTTCCTGCGTTCTTGAAAGCTGTCTTCCTCAAATATTATATATCTATAGGCCTTTTCAAAAAGCTAATCACTAGTAATCCCTTCCTTAAATCACTTGCGAAAGCATATGCTCATGAAGACATTTCTCGCTAAACTATTTATAATAATATATTAATAATAGTATATACTGATGTATCTAAGGAGTCTGGTCTTGTTGCCACTTCCCTAGATAATAACTATAGCATCCACGTTACGTTAAGCACATGAATTAACAACTGGGTATCTACACTGCAAACTGAAATGTTTCCCATCCTCTTGTCTCTGAAGTTAACTTAAAGCAGTGAGCTTGACTCTTTGATTATAAATGATTCTTTGTTATCATTGAAGGCCCTTGACTCACATAGTGATTCAAACATCATGTTCATTAAAGAAGCCAGTAACAGAAAATCAGAATCAAAGAGAATGGAATTAATGTTCAATTTATATGAATTATATCACATACTGAATTAATCGTTCATGAAAAGTTGATAATTTAGCCAAAGTACCCTTTGTTGTATCTCTGTCTAGCATTAAGAACAACATTATGAGAAATAATGATAGTTACTGTCACAGATATGCAATTAGATATCTGATAATATAAAGTACTCACTGTGATATGAGCATAGATAAGCATACATCTGCAGAGAATTTTACAAAGTGAACACACAGACGGATGTTGTAGTACCCAGGCTTGGTGACAAGTATTTCTCTCAGTTTGGCCGCCACACAAAAAAACTTATCAAACTAAATGCAAAGCATGTCGTCAGTCTTATGATCCCTTTCTTGAATATTATGTGTTTCCTTGTCCACTTACTGGGGAATATAGAGATAGGCAGTATAATAACTTACATGTCAAGGTATTGTATCAATGAAAATAAGGCACCAAGCATATTAAGCAAATATCGTAAATTTACTTGAAACAGATTAGACGATTGAAAATATAAATCCAGATGTACTCCTATTAACCATTTTTTTTTTGTAGGATGGGCCCTAGATCCTATGTCTCTTATGCATCAATTAACTCGTTTGAGGCCTAGTTTCTTTTTCATTTGTGTATGTATATGCTCTTGTGCTACCTTGTAAATGATGGATATGAGGTGCGTAGTAAATCAGTCGCTTCTGCTACAAAATTAAAAAAAAAAATATTCTGTCATTTAACTTTAATGTATATTGTGATATACGTGAAATAAATCAGTTAGCATGAACTAATATTACATTATTGATTTGTTAGTGTGTTTAATCCCGCACAACACTCCGATCTTCCTCACAAAACCATTCGTGCCTCCGCCAGTACCAGATTAAAGTAGAAAGGTGGCAACATGGGCGCTAGCATCAGGTCTCCTACAGTAAAGAGCCTCTCGCCTCTCTCCCTTACAAAGCAGAGGTGTGAGTAACCTCGGCAGATTACTTTAAGCTTTGTGAAGGTGCTCTTCTTTTGCATAACAAATAGGTTCATGTCGAATGTTGGGATAACAAACGATAAGGTGGTTTACACGCGATGTAATAGCACTAGTAAATAATTTGGTAGTCAAGTTTTAGTTACGGGGCCTCTATAAGGTATCTTTCCGGGGGCCACTATTACTCTTAATTTAGCTCTTGTGTTAGGACTCTCTGTTTACAGTCTAGTTGACAATATTTTGGCGCAGTTTAAGAGTTAATGAAGCAAAAAGTAATACTGAATGAAGATAAACGAAGTCTTCATCTTCACTATTTAACGAATAATGAACTAGAACCGAAGAATGGAATTCTAATTAAGTAATTTATATAACATAACAACATGTAAAATACTAATGAGAGTAGGAATGAAATATTTCATAAAAAAAATTCACAGGTGTCATCTTGGTTAAACAAGGCAGGAAAAAAGTGTTAAAGAAAACGCTATGGTAAGACAATCATGTGTAGCCAAGTACTGAGTATTAACACTCATTTACATCCTATTATAAACAGTCATTTCATTCAGTATTTAATACAGTGCCATAATAAACACAAAATAAATTAAATGTATATCAGTCACTGCGAGATCCGAGAAAGTTATCTCCATATTCCACATGCCCAGTCCTCTGTGCCTCAGTGAACGTGACTGGAATAGTACAGAGTGTGGTATATGTTGATACTGCAGCTAAATATTAACGCTGAAGATGTGAAGGGAATCAGAAGAGGTATTCATAAGTCATAGTATTGAAAATGAAATTCACATTTCTTCAATATAAATGATAAATATTAGCATATATATAGCTAAAATTTATTCAAACCTTTCAAAGAAAGCAATGAGACCATTATTCTCAACGAAACACAATACATTAAGTTTGAAGCAGCTCCAAAGTTGCATTATCAAGTGATCAGCATGGAAGAGTTGAAGCCGATCAGATACATCACTCAGAAATTATCACATTAAAAGCTGTACATATTTTTTCCGGTTTCATGCCCCCAAAAATGTGTCCTATGCAGGCAAAAATCAGTAATACTAGTCTTATAAGTACTCAAGTTGTAAGGTTAATGTTGATAAATATTTTTGATAATGGTGATCTTGATGCAATACACACACAAAACTACGCTGTGCTGACTTAACCAAAGATCATAAGACATATTCTCAAAATATTTCCCAGAAATAAATTTAATTTATATGATTAGCACATTATTACGTACACAAGCTAGAGTCAAGAGACTGATTCCTTAGAGGAAAACACAGCACCAGTAAAAGACTAAAGATCACAATAAGATGTTTTTTCCAGTTATTCCAGAGAAAAAATAATGTACCAACACGTTATTGCATTGCGTGCGATGCATGAGCCGTTCAAAATTGTTATAGTTTAACCAGAGGAAAGCACTAAACCCTTAGGGACCACATAACACCTGTGGAATGGGAAACACTCATTTTTGATCGAAGGGTAAAATAATTTAAACGTGGCAAAATGACACCTATATGCTCCATTACTTTAATCAATCTGAGAATATTAAAAACGCCAGGTAAACAGAATTTTATACAGTGGACCCCCGCATAGCGAACGCCTTGCATAGCGAACAATCCGCATAGCGAACGCTTTGTTCGCCAAAATTTTGCCCCGCATAGTGGACAAAAACCCGCTCAGCGACCTTCGTCCGAGACGCGTCCATTGTTTACCAGCCAGCCTCCGCGGTAACATTCAAGCATACACTCGGAATATTTCGTATTATTACAGTGTTTTCGGTGCTGTTTCTGGAAAATAAGTGACCATGGGACCCAAGAAAGCTTCTAGTGCCAACCCTGTGGTAAAAAGGGTGAGAATTAGTATGGAAATTAAGAAAGATTTTGAAGGGTTTGGGGCTAACCCTGAGAAGCCTATGCCAGTTGTGGAATCCATTGTGCCTACTTCAAAAATTAAGGAAATGTGTGCACAGTGGGTTGAACTGCAAACCTTTATGGATGAAAATCACCCTGACACAGCTGTTGCAAGCCGTGCTGGTGACTATTTCAATGACAATGTTATGGCCCATTTTAGACAAATCGTAAAGGAACGGGAGGTACAGAGCTCTATGGACAGATTTGTTGTGCGACAGAGGTCCAGTGACTCTGAAGCTGGTCCTAGTGGCATTAAAAGAAGAAGGGAAGTAACCCCGGAAAAGGACTTGCTACCTCAAGTCCTAATGGAAGGGGATTCCCCTTCTAAACACTAACACTCTCTCTCCCCTCCTCCCATCCCATCAATCATCACCAGATCTTCAATAAAAGTAAGTGTCATGTAATTGTGCATGCCTTTTTCAGTTTGTGTGTACTAAAATTAACATTTTTTTGTGGTAAAAAAAATTTTTTTTCATACTTTTGGGTGTCTTGCACGGATTAATTTTATTTCCATTATTTCTTATGGGGAAAATTCATTCGCATAGCGAACATTTCGCATAACGACCAGCCCTCTTGCACGGATTAAGTTCGCTATGCGGGGGTCCACTGTATATTTTTCTAGTATTCATTTTCTATATATTTTGTTTACAATTCTCTACTATCCTCTTTAAAAAAGGTATCTGATTTTGTTTTTTTATTAAATTATCGAATTTGGTAAAAGTGGAAGACTGGTATCCATACATCCAAAAATTAAAAATATTTTCCATTAAGATACGCCGGAATTTAGGGTATTAAGTACACCAGAAAACTAATATTCTAGTTATTTCATCGCAAACAAATTACTTAATGAAACTGGCAAAATTTAAATTTAGACAGTTTAAAGTAACAGACAAGCTTTATTTTAATAAAGACTACCAATGTTAAAAGTATGAAGACGATCAGAAGCAACATTCTCCAGCAATTGATCTGAATCAAACTATTCCAGATTTGTACGTACCTAGACTAAACTTACGGGGTATCCTCCATCTTACAGAACTCCTTGTACAGTGAATGTTATACTAAGCATTAGGGAGTCAGCAGACGGTGCTCGATATATTCTGCAAGGAACACATGGGTTTTAAAACAATGTATTTCATCTAATAACATAAAACTATTTATCCATTAGGTGATTTTTATTCATTTTTATCTGTTTTTATAATTGAAGGTGCAATTTTTCCTGAGTTCTATGATGAGACAGGGAGGGAGGGAGGG
>NC_091300.1:52851428-52931524 GCF_038502225.1 Cherax quadricarinatus | reverse complement strand
GTTCAGGATTGCTTTTTAAAACAGTTTGTGACAGAACCAACTAGAGGAAACAATCTGCTTGACTTGGTTCTTGCCAACAAAGATTCACTAATTAATAATCTTGAGGTTAATGATGAGCTTGGGGAAAGTGATCACAAATCACTTAGTTTCAATATATCATGGAATTACCCAGATAACTGCAATCAAATCTCTGTCCCAGATTTTCGCTTGGCCGACTTCATAGGACTGAAAAATTACCTGGGTGGGCTAAATTGGGATGTCCTGACTATGGGTCAGGTAGGTGATCTTGGTTGCCAATGAGATTAAAACATCTCATTGGTCAAAAGAGAGGCATATATAGGCGTATCAAAAGAGGGGATGGGCAGTTAAGAAATCAATATATTCAATTAAAGAGAGAAATAAAAAAAAGAATAAGAAAAGCAAAAAGGGATTATGAGGCTAAGGTCGCAAGGGATTCGAAGACTAACCCAAAAGGGTTCTTTCAGGTATACAGAAGTAAGATTAGGGACAAGATAGGCCCACTTAAGAGTAACTCAGGTCAGATCACTGACAGTGATAAGGATATGTGTGAAATTTTCAATACTTACTTCCTCTCAGTTTTTACCCAGGAAAATACTAGCGAAATTCCTGAAATAATAGATTATGTAGAACAGGACGATAATAAACTATGCACGATTGCGGTAACTAGTGACATGGTCCTCAGACAAATAGAGAAATTAAAACCTAACAAATCCCCAGGCCCTGATGAACTGTTTGCAAGGGTGTTAAAGGAATGTAAAGAGGAACTTAGCATACCTTTGGCTAATCTTTTCAACATATCACTACAAACTGGCATAGTGCCTGATAAGTGGAAAATGGCAAATGTAATACCTATTTACAAGGCAGGTGACAGGTCCTTGGCTTCGAACTATAGACCAATAAGCCTTACCTCCATAGTGGAAAAATTTATGGAATCAATAATTGCCGAAGTAATTCGTAGCCATCTTGATAGGCATAAATTGATTAATGAATCTCAACACAGCTTTACTAAGGTGCGTTCCTGTCTTAAGAATTTACTAACTTTTTTCACTAAGGTGTTTGAGGAGGTAGATCATGGTAATGAATATGATATTGTGTATATGGACCTCAGTAAGGCTTTCGATAGAGTTCCACATCAGAGGCTATTGAGGAAACTTAAGGCACACGGAATAGGAGGAGAAATTTTTTCCTGGGTAGAGGCATGGCTGACAAATAGGCAGCAGAGAGTTTGCATAAATGGGGAGAAATCAGAATGGGGGCACGTCACAAGCGGTGTTCCTCAGGGGTCAGTGTTGGGCCCGTTGTTGTTCACAATTTACATAAACGACATAGATGAGGGAATAAATAGCGACATAAGCAAATTTGCTGATGACACCAAAATAGGCCGTCCAATTCATTCTAATGAGGACACTAGAGCACTCCAGGATGATTTGAATAGACTGATGCAATGGTCGGAGAAGTGGCAGATGCAGTTTAATATAGACAAATGCAAAGTTCTAAATGTTGGACAGGAAAATAACCATGCCACATATAAACTAAATAATGTAGATCTTAATACTACTGATTGCGAAAAGGATTTAGGAGTTCTGGTTAGCAGTAATCTAAAACCAAGACAACAGTGCATTAGTGTTCGCAATAAAGCTAACAGAATCCTTGGCTTCATATCTAGAAGTATAAATAATAGAAGTCCTCAGGTTGTTCTTCAACTCTATATATCCTTGGTTAGGCCTCATTTAGATTATGCTGCACAGTTCTGGTCACCGTATTACAGAATGGATATAAATGCTCTGGAAAACGTACAGAGGAGGATGACAAAGTTGATCCCATGTATCAGAAATCTTCCCTATGAGGATAGACTGAGGGCCCTGAATCTGCACTCTCTCGAAAGGCGTAGAATTAGGGGGGATATGATCGAGGTGTATAAATGGAAAACAGGAATAAATAAAGGGGATGTAAATAGCGTGCTGAAAATTTCCAGCCAAGACAGGACTCGCAGCAATGGTTTCAAGTTGGAAAAATTCAGATTCAGGAAGGATATAGGAAAGCACTGGTTTGGTAATAGAGTTGTGGATGAGTGGAACAAACTCCCGAGTACAGTTATTGAGGCTAAAACGTTGTGTAGTTTTAAAAATAGGTTAGATAAATACATGAGTGGGTGTGGGTGGGTGTGAGTTGGACCTGACTAGCTTGTGCTACTAGGTCTGATGCCGTGCTCCTTCCTTAAGTGGAAGTGACCTGACTAGGTGGGTCATTGGGCTAATCTGGGGGGTCGTGGACCTGCTTCGCATGGGTCAGTAGGCCTGCTGCAGTGTTCCTTCTTTCTTATGTTCTTATTTAAAGTATTCTTAATCACTTGGTGCCTCAACAAACTATAATTTGCCGCTTCTAACGAGTCCATCTTCTTGTCATCGTCAATTAGCTACAACAATATAAAACTACAAATCATGAACTCTAAAACGTTACCATTAATCAAGTGACTTTGGAAAGATAGTCATTAATAAAATGGAAAGACAAAGGTCTCCGAAGGTTACATTTCCGAGCTATTATCCAAAATATTATAACATTTTCAGTATTTCTGATTTCCACTTAACCATGAAAAACTGATAATTCATAAAACTCAGAAGGTTGGTGAGCACAATTGCAGGCTTGCATCTCCGGTTCTGGAGAGTTTTGGTTCGACATTATCTTCACGAAAATCATTTTATGGTTCACGCCATTCAGCGACTTTAAATTATAATTATATTCGTGTTATCAGCAAATAATAGTAAGCGAAAAGTTATCATGCAATTTATGAATGAAAATCGATCTAAACATAGAGAGAAAATATAGCCCAATATATATATATATATATATATATATATATATATATATATATATATATATATATATATATATATATATATATATATGTCGTGCCGAATATGTAAAACTGGTCAATTAGCAAGAACTCATTTAAAATTAAGTCCTTTCTAAAATTTTCTCTTATACGTTTAAAGATATATTTTTTTCATTAATGTTAATGTAAAAAATTTTAATTTTGCTCCAAAAGAATCTTAGAAAACTTACCTAACCTTATTATAACAAGAACAATTTATTTTAGCCTAACCCAACTAAATATATTTTAGATTTGTTTACAATAATTTAATACTAAACAAACACAGTGAAATATATTTTTTTCGTTAGGGTCAGAATGATATATATATATATATATATATATATATATATATATATACATATATATATATATATATATATATATATATATATATATATATATATATATATATATATATATATATATATATATATATATATATATATATATATATATTATTTTATTTTTATTATCACACTGGCCGATTCCCACCAAGGCAGGGTGGCCCGAAAAAGAAAAACTTTCACCATCATTCACTCCATCACTGTCTTGCCAGAAGGGTGCTTTACACTACAGTTTTTAAACTGCAACATTAACACCCCTCCTTCAGAGTGCAGGCACTGTACTTCCCATCTCCAGGACTCAAGTCCGGCCTGCCGGTTTCCCTGAACCCCTTCATAAATGTTACTTTGCTCACACTCCAACAGCACGTCAAGTATTAAAAACCATTTGTCTCCATTCACTCCTATCAAACACGCTCACGCATGCCTGCTGGAAGTCCAAGCCCCTCGCACACAAAACCTCCTTTACCCCCTCTCTCCAACCTTTCCTAGGCCGACCCCTACCCCGCCTTCCTTCCACTACAGACTGATACACTCTTGAAGTCATTCTGTTTCGCTCCATTCTCTCTACATGTCCGAACCACCTCAACAACCCTTCCTCAGCCCTCTGGACAACAGTTTTGGTAATCCCGCACCTCCTCCTAACTTCCAAACTACGAATTCTCTGCATTATATTCACACCACACATTGCCCTCAGACATGACATCTCCACTGCCTCCAGCCTTCTCCTCGCTGCAACATTCATCACCCATGCTTCACACCCATATAAGAGCGTTGGTAAAACTATACTCTCATACATTCCCCTCTTTGCCTCCAAGGACAAAGTTCTTTGTCTCCACAGACTCCTAAGTGCACCACTCACTCTTTTCCCCTCATCAATTCTATGATTCACCTCATCTTTCATAGACCCATCCGCTGACACGTCCACTCCCAAATATCTGAATACATTCACCTCCTCCATACTCTCTCCCTCCAATCTGATATTCAATCTTTCATCACCTAATCTTTTTGTTATCCTCATAACCTTACTCTTTCCTGTATTCACCTTTAATTTTCTTCTTTTGCACACCCTACCAAATTCATCCACCAATCTCTGCAACTTCTCTTCAGAATCTCCCAAGAGCACAGTGTCATCAGCAAAGAGCAGCTGTGACAACTCCCACTTTGTGTGTGATTCTTTATCTTTTAACTCCACGCCTCTTGCCAAGACCCTCGCATTTACTTCTCTTACAACCCCATCTATAAATATATTAAACAACCACGGTGACATCACACATCCTTGTCTAAGGCCTACTTTTACTGGGAAAAAATTTCCCTCTTTCCTACATACTCTAACTTGAGCCTCACTATCCTCGTAAAAACTCTTCACTGCTTTCAGTAACCTACCTCCTACACCATACACTTGCAACATCTGCCACATTGCCCCCCTATCCACCCTGTCATACGCCTTTTCCAAATCCATAAATGCCACAAAGACCTCTTTAGCCTTATCTAAATACTGTTCACTTATATGTTTCACTGTAAACACCTGGTCCACACACCCCCTACCTTTCCTAAAGCCTCCTTGTTCATCTGCTATCCTATTCTCCGTCTTACTCTTAATTCTTTCAATAATAACTCTACCATACACTTTACCAGGTATACTCAGCAGACTTATCCCCCTATAATTTTTGCACTCTCTTTTATCCCCTTTGCCTTTATACAAAGGAACTATGCATGCTCTCTGCCAATCCCTAGGTACCTTACCCTCTTCCATACATTTATTAAATATATATGTATATATATATATATATATATATATATATATATATATATATATATATATATATATATATATATATATATATATATATATATATATATATATATATATATATATATATATATATGCAATAAGATCACAGTAAACAGGTGATTTCAGAATATGCAAAACAACCACTCTGAAAGAATAGAGAAATTCCAAGCGCTTTCGTGACTACTCACATTATCAAGGAACTATGAAAGTAAAGCATCCAAGGAAGGTATATAAGGGGTCTGGCCAACACCTCACTATCAGATCCCACAACGGTTAAACACCTGACGCGCGCCGGCCCAACTGGACAGGTCCTTTGCACAACCACCAACAAACTATTCTACCCAAGAAAATTTTTAAAATTATTATTTGTCCAGTGTATTATTAAATTCTTCCCAAATTCTATTAATTATAAATGGATCTAATTTATATAAACCAAAGGAAATATTCATATTATTGTCAAAACTGCTTTTTATGAAACAAGATTCAATTATATTCCTGTCGACCATGGACTTGCTTGATACTACTTTCTCAACTTTTTGAAAATCAATTGGATGGTTAAAATCTCTTACATGAATAAATAGAGCATTGGAATCTTGTCCAGTTCTAATGCTATATTTATGTTGTTTTAATCTTAGTTCGAGATTTTTACCAGTTTGACCGTAATAAACTTTATCGCAAATTTTACAAGGAATCTTATAGACACATCCATCAGCATTTTGGGGGGAATTCTTTATCAAAAGTTTTTTTACTGTATCAAGATTTTTGAATACAACTTTAATATTAAAAGTCTTAAGAAGAGAAGGCATATCAACCAAGTTTTCATGGTAAGGGAGAACCAACATATTTTTAGTTGAATAAGGCTGGTTGTCCCTTTTTGGATTGTAAAAAGTATTTCTAGCAACTTTAAAAGATTTATCAATTACATTTCTTGGGTATTTTAAATCATTACCTATTTCATAAATTTTGGATATTTCCTCATCTATGAACTCAGGACTACAAATTCGTAAAGCTCTCAAAAACATTGATGAGAAAACAGACAGTTTGACTCTATCTTGATGCGAAGAATAATAGTGGACATAGGAACAGTTATTTGTAGGTTTTCTGTAAATTTTAAATTTGAATTCATTATTACCCTTAATAATTAAAACATCTAGAAAAGGCAATGAGTTATTTTCTTCAAACTCAACAGTAAAGTTTATAGAATGGGCTAAGCTATTTAATTTTCCAAGGAAATGGTGTATATCTACATTTTTGGGCATAAGACACAAAATATCATCAACATATCTGAACCATTTAGCTCTATTAGGGAGGATTGTGTTAAGCAATCTTGTTTCAAAAAATTCCATGTATAGGTTACTAAGAACAGGTGAAAGAGGATTTCCCATTGCCATACCAAACTTCTGAGTGTAAAACTTATCATTAAATACAAATTTTGCATCAACAATGCAAAGTTTAATAAGTTTAATGATAGTAGGAACTGGCAATACTAACCATGTTAAAATCATTTAAGTCAGTCAAGGAGCTTAATTTATCAACTAAATCTATGTTGTTTTTAACATTAAAGTTAGAAATTTTACCAACAATAGGGCTCAAAATGTCAACAAGCCATTTGGATAATTTATATGAAACTGATCCTATGGAGCTAATAATTGGTCTGACTGGATTCCCTGGTTTGTGTGTTTTTATTAGTCCATACATGTAAGGTAAAGATGGATTAGTGGAAGTAAATTGTTTAATTAATTCATCTTTGCCTTTTAGTAGAAGTTTTATTGTTTTATTGAAATTGCTGTTAACGGTTTCTAAGGGATTCTTTCTAAGTTTAGAATAGGTTTCAGTATCATCTAAGAGATTATTCATTTTTTCTTGGTAATCATTTTCTTTCATAATTACTATTGCATTTATATTATCTGCTTTAGTAAGGCGCAAATCTTTACATAGAGTTATATACCATTCCCTTACTAATATTAATTTCATTAGTGGATAAATCAGAAGATTTTTCAAAGTTACAAAAGGCTTTTGGTAAAGGAGGTTTTGTGGGCAATGGGCTTGGACTTCCAGCAAGCGTGCGTGAGCGTGTTAGATAGGAGTGAATGGAGACGAATGGTACTTGGGACCTGACGATCTATTGGAGTGTGAGCAGGGTAATATTTAGTGAAGGGATTCAGGAAACCGGTTATTTTTATATAGTCGGACTTGAGTCCTGGAAATGGGAAGTACCATGCCTGCACTTTAAAGGAGGGGTTTGGGATATTGGCAGTTTGGAGGGATATGTTGTGTATCTTTATACGTATATGCTTCTAAACTGTTGTATTCTGAGCACCTCGGCAAAAACAGTGATCATGTGCGAGTGTGGTGAAAGTGTTGAATGATGAAAGTATTTTCTTTTTGGGGATTTTCTTTCTTTTTTGGGTCACCCTGCCTCGGTGGGAGACGGCCGACTTGTTGGAAATATATATATATATATATATATATATATATATATATATATATATATATATATATATATATATATATATATATATATATATATATATATATATATAATCACTATTATGTTGTATATTTTCTTTCTTGCCTCCATGGATAAATTTTTGTCTCCATAAATATCTCAATATAGAACTAACTTTTTCCTTCTGTATTCTGCTTCACCACGTATTTCAGAGACACATCTCTCGACAGATCCAATCCTAAGTGTCTGAATACACTTACGTCCTCCATTATCCATACCATCAGTCCAGTATCTTTCTAATAATCACTCTTAATTTCCTTTGATAACTTATCCCCTAAATTACATGTACCAACGTCTGGAGCTTCTCTTCAGTAAAGCTTGTTAGGGCAAAATATAAGCAACTCTTGGGAGAAAGGTGGGCTAGAGAGAGAGAGAGAGAGAGAGAGAGAGAGAGAGAGAGAGAGAGAGAGAGAGAGAGAGAGAGAGAGAGAGAGAGAGAGAGAGAGAAAGAGAGAGAGAGACAGAGAGAAAGTGAGAGAGAAACAGGTAACGAGGAGGAGGTCGAAGAGGTTTATCTTAATTTAATTCACAACTGGTAAAAATCTCGAACTAAGATTAAAACAACATAAATATAGCATTAGAACTGGACAAGATTCCAATGCTCTATTTATTCATTTAAGAGATTTTAACCATCCAATTGATTTTCAAAAAGTTGAGTAAGTAGTATCAAGCATATATATATATATATATATATATATATATATATATATATATATATATATATATACATATATATATATATATATATATATATATATATATATATATATATATATATATATATATATATATATATATATATATATATATATATATATATATATATATATATATATATATATATATATATATATATATATATATATATATATAAAATGTCGTGCCAAATAGGTAAAACTGATTAATTAGCAAGAATTCATTTAAAATCAAGTCCGTTCTAAAATTTTCTCTTTAACGTTTAAAGATTTTTTTTATTTCAGTTAAAGTAAAAAATAATAATTTTGTACCAAAAGAACCTTAGAAAACTTACCTAACGTTATTATAATATACGCAATTTAATTTAGCCTAATCCAACTAAATATATTTTAGATAAGTTTACAATAATTTAATAATAAACAAACACAATGAATTAAATTTTTTTCGTTATGTTCAGAATTATTTTTGAGAAATTATTACACACACAAATCTTCGCTTGCCTTATTCGTCAAGAAGAGAGTTACTATTTAAGCCGAAATCGCAAGTTTTACCTATTCGCCACGACATATATATATATATATATATATATATATATATATATATATATATATATATATATATATATATATATATATATATATATATATATATATATATATATATATATATATATATATATATATATATATATATATGCAAAACAACCACTGTGAAAGAGTAGTGAAATTCCAAGCGCTTTCGTGACTACTCACATTGTCGACATTGTGAGTAGTCACGAAAGCGCTTGGAATTTCACTACTCTTTCACAGTGGTTGTTTTGCATATTTTAAAATCACCTGTTCACTGTGATCTTATTGCATATATATATATATATATATATATATATATGTAAGATTCTTTTGGTGCAAAATTAAAAATTTTTACATTAACATTAATGAAAAAAATATATCTTTAAACGTATAAGAGAAAATTTTAGAAAGGACTTAATTTTAAATGAGTTCTTGCTAATTGACCAGTTTTACATATTCGGCACGACATATATATATATATATATATATATATATATATATATATGTATATATACATATATGTATATATATATATATATATATATATATTAAAAGTCAGCTAAAATGCCGGGAACAATGGGCTAGTAACCCCTTTTCCTGTATAGCTTACTAAAAAAGAAAAAGAAGAAAACCGTCAAAGTTGGATGTTTGTATGTGCTTGGATGTTGTGCGAATGATAAGACAGAGATGATTGTGGATGTTGTGAATGAGAAGAAGCTGGATGTTCTGGCTTTAATTGAAACAAAACTGAAGGGGACAGGAGTTTCAGTTGGGAGAAATAAATGGAATTAGGCAGGGGGTTCAAATATAGTTAGAGCTTAAGAAGGAGTAGCAATAATGTTGAAGGATAAGTAATGGCAGGAAAAAAGGGAATATAATTGTATAAATGCAAGGATTATGTGGAGTAAAATAAGGGTTGGATGTGAATAGTGGGTAATAGTAAGTGTTTATACACCAGAAGAAGAGAGAAGTGCAGAGGAGAGAGAGATATTTTTGGAAATGCCGAGTGAGTGCGTGGTGAGTTTTGAACAAAGTGAGAGAGTACTTGTGGTTGGGGATCTTAATGCTAAAGTGGGTAAAAATGTCGTGGAAGGAGCAGTTGGTAAATTTGGGGTGCCAGGGGTAAATGAAAATGGGGAGCCTTTAATTGAGCTATGTGTAGAAATAGGTTTTGGAATAAATACTACATATTTCATGAAAAAGATGATAAGTATACAAGGTATGATATAGCACGTGATGAAAGTAGTTTGTTAGATTATGTATGAGTGGATAAATGGTTGATGGGTAGGGTTCAGGATGTACATGTTTATAGAGGGGCAACAGATACATCGGATCATTATTTAGTTGTAGCTTCAGTTAGAATAAGAGGTAGATGGGACATAAGGAAAATGGCAAAAGCAAGAGAGAGGTGAAAGTGTACAAACTAAAGGAGGAGGAAGTTAGGGTGAGATATAAGCAACTATTAGCAGAAAGGTGGACTAATGAAAGTATGAGTAGGTGGGGGGGGGGGTTGAAGAGGGTTTTAAAAATGCAGTATTAGAATGTGGGGGAGAAGTTTGTGGCTATAAGAGGGTGGGTGCAGGAGGAAAGACGAGTGATTGGTGAAATGATGAAGTAAAGGGTGTGATAAAAGGTAGCTTATGAGAGGTTTTTACAAAGCAGAAGTGTTGTAAGAAGAGTAGAATATATGGAGAGTAAAAGAAAGGTGAAGAGAGGGGTGAGAGAGAGTGTAAAAGAAGAGTAGATGATAGAGTGGGAGAGGCACTGGCAAGAAATTTTGCTGAAAATAAGAAAAAAAAACTTAGAGTGAGATAAGCAAATTAAGAAAACCTAGGGAGTAGGGGAGTTAGTAGATGGGGGAAGCTGGAGGTATTGGGTAGATGGCAGGAATATTCTGAGGAACTTTTAAATGTCGATGAAGAAAGGGAGGCAGTAATATCATACAATGATCAAGGAGGTATAACATCTTTTAGGAGTGAAGAAGAGCATGATGTGAGTGCGGGGGAGGTGCGTGAGGCATTACGTAGAATGAAAGGGGGTAAATCAGGTGGGACTGACGGGATCATGACAAAAATGTTAAAAGCAGGAGGGAATATTGCGTTGGAATGGTTGGTATTTTTGTTTAATAAATGTATGAAAGAGGAGAAGGTACCTAGGGATTCTCCACTTCTACTCTCACCACGACACCAAAACTAAACGTGGTGTAATTATAGGCTTCTTCCTGCGTGCACTCAGAATCTGCAGCAATGAGTTTCTTGAAGAAGAATGCACGATAATTGAACAAGTATTTTCTAAACTCCACTATCCTCGTCACTTCATCAGAGACTGCAGACGGCGGGCATTAAACATCTTCAACACACCCAGAGAAGACACTGCCGAGAAGAGATACATAGTCCTCCCCACCAACTCCATTGCCAAACATGTTTCCAACATCTTTTCCAATACATCATTCCAAGTATCTACCTCCACAACCACGACCATCAAGGACATCACCAGTAGTAGACAGGACAAGCTTCCATCCTCTGCAGGGGTATACATAATCCCTTGTAATGACTGCAACAAATTATACGTGGGCGAAACATCAAGGGACCTCCAAACACGTATTTCAGAACACCAATACGCAAGCAGGTCTGACGACACAAGGAATGCCTGTGTACAACACCGTAATTCACACAACCACTTGATAAACTACAGAAACTCAAGACTTATCGCCACAGAAGACAACACTCAATACCGAAGAATCCTGGAATCATCACTTATTTCTATATCCGACAACTTCAACCAGAATAGTGGCTTCTATAACATAGCTGAACCACTTGCCAAGAAACTTCTTCATCGCTATCCCACATAAGAACACTGTAGAAGGTCTGCTCACAAACTTATCCAATCTCCTTTCCAAGCTACCCAAGATTTTAGACTCTATAACCCCACTCGGTACATCATCAGATGCAGCATTCTCCACCTGACCTCAGCATTCTGAACCTGACTATAAATACTCGCGTCCCTTCCACCCCAGGTAGATCTGTTTGTGACTTGAAAAAGCCCACTGTGTGGGCGAAACGTAGTCAATAAAGGATCACATTATACTGCATTTGTGTTTATATTTCCATTGTGTCGGTATTTTATACCATTTATTTCCACTCTGATCCCACTCAAATCCAACCCCTCCCACTCATGTACTTATCCAACCTAAATTTGAAACTACCCAAAGTCCTAGCCTCAATAACCCAACTAGGTAGACTGTTCCACTCATCAACTACCCTATTTCCAAACCAATACTTTCCTATGTCCTTTCTAAATCTAAACTTATCTAATTTAAATCCATTACTGCGGGTTCTCTCTTGGAGAGATATCCTCAAGACCTTATTAATATCCCCTTTATTAATACCTATCTTCCACTTATACACTTCGATCAGGTCTCCCCTCATTCTTCGTCTAACAAGTGAATGTAACTTAAGAGTCTTCAATCTTTCTTCATAAGGAAGATTTCTAATGCTATGTATTAATTTAGTCATCCTACGCTGAATGTTTTCTAACGAATTTATGTCCATTCTGTAATATGGAGACCAGAACTGAGCTGCATAATCTAGGTGAGGCCTTACTAATGATGTATAAAGCTGCAGTATGACCTCTGGACTTCTGTTGCTTACACTTCTTGATATAAATCCCAGTAATCTATTTGCCTTATTACGTACGCTTAGGCATTGCTGTCTTGGTTTAAGGTTGCTGCTCACCATAACCCCCAAGTCCTTTTCGCAATCTGTATGGCTAAGTTCTACATCATTTAACTTATAAGTACTAGGGTTATGGACACTCCCGAGCTTCAGAACCTTGCATTTATCTACATTGAACTGCATCTGCCACTTTTCTGACCAAGAATAGAGTTTGTTTAAATCCTCCTGAAGTTCCCTAACATCTACGTTTGAATCAATTATCCTACCTATCTTTGTGTCATCGGCGAATTTGCTCATATCACTAGTAATTCCCTCATCAAGATCATTGATATATATTATAAACAACAACGGGCCCAAGACTGATCCCTGTGGAACGCCACTTGTTACAGATCCCCACTCGGATTTAACCCCATTTATGGACACTCTCTGCTTCCTGTCTGTGAGCCATGACTCGATCCACGAGAGCACTTTTCCCCCAATGCCATGAGCTGCCACTTTCTTTAACAGTCTTTGGTGCGGAACTCTATCAAAAGCCTTACTAAAATCTAAGTAAATAATATCAAATTCTTTATCGTGGTCAACAGCCTCAAAAGCTTTACTGAAGAAAGTTAATAAATTAGTTAGACAAGACCGGCCTCTTGTGAATCCATGCTGAGTATCATTAATCAAGCTATGCTTATCGAGATGGCTTCTTATAATCTCAGCTATAATTGACTCTAGTAATTTGCCTACAATTGAGGTCAGGCTTATTGGGCGGTAATTTGACGGTAACGACTTGTCCCCTGTTTTAAAAATAGGAATTACATTAGCCATCTTCCACATATCAGACACTACACCTGTTTGAAGAGATAAATTAAAAATATTAGTTAATGGTTCACAGAGTTCCATTTTGCATTCCTTAAGAACCCTTGAAAAAACCTCATCAGGACCCGGCGACTTATTTTGCTTCAGTCTGTCTATCTGCTTCACAACCATTTCACTAGTGACTGTGATGTTACATAATTTATCTTCTTCTAGCCCACTATAAAAATTAATTACTGGAATATTGTTAGTGTCTTCCTGTGTAAAAACTGAGAGAAAATAATTATTTAAAATCGAGCACATTTCATTCTCTTTGTCAGTAAGGTGCCCATAGTTATTTTTAAGGGGACCTATCTTATCTCTAACTTTTGTTCTATAGACCTGGAAAAAACTTTTTGGGTTAGTTTTAGAATCCCTAGCAACTTTAATTTCATAGTCCCTTTTAGCTTTTCTTATCCCCTTTTTAATGTCCCTCTTAATGTCAATATACTGATTCATAAGATGACCCTCACCTCTTTTGATACGCCTATAAATTCCTTTCTTATGCCCTAGTAGATATTTGAGCCTATTATTCATCCATTTTGGGTCATTTCTATTTGATCTAATTTCTTTATATGGGATAAACGTTCTTTGAGCAGCATGTATAGTGTTCAGAAAACTGTCATATTGATAGCTCTCTTCGTTACCCCAGTCAACAGATGATAAGTGTTCTCTAAGCCCATCGTAATCTGCTAAGCGAAAATCTGGGACTGTTACTGAGTTATCGCTACTATCGTACTTCCATTCAATGCTAAATGTAATTGATTTGTGGTCGCTAGCACCCAGTTCCTCTGAAATTTCTAAATTATTAACAAGGGATTCATTGTTTGCCATAACTAAGTCAAGCAGGTTATTTCCCCTTGTAGGTTCTGTCACAAACTGCTTCAAAAAACAATCCTGAACTACTTCTAAGAAGTCGTATGATTCTAAATTCCCAGTCAAGAAATTCCAATCAATATGACTAAAGTTAAAGTCTCCTAGAATTACTACATTATCGTGCCTTGTGGCCTTAACAATTTCCTCCCATAGTAGTCTCCCTTGGTCCCTATCTAAGTTTGGGGGACGGTATATCACTCCTAAAATCAGTTTTTCATGCCCCTCTGAAAATTCTATCCAAACAGACTCTGTATGTGTTACTTCAGACTTAATACCCGTTTTTATGCAACAGTTCAAGCGATCTCGGACATACAATGCCACCCCACCCCCCTTCCCGATACTTCTATCTACTTGGAACAATTTAAAACCCTGAATGTGACATTCCGCAGGCATGTCCCGACTTTTTGAATTAAACCACGTCTCAGTTAAGGCAAATACATCAATGTTACCTGCACTAGCAACTAATCTCAACTCGTCCATCTTATTCCTAGCACTACGGCTATTAGCATAATAAACATTGAAAGACTCTCCTTTCTCTTTACCCTTCCTGCTCATTTCTGTTTTTCTACTAAACCTATTACTGTCCTTATCACCCAAGTCCCTGGCTTTTCAATATCTACCTCGTTCTGCTTATTACTAGTTCCCCTAGAACTCGTAATATTACTACACTGGGACTTCACTGTTTTCCTGCCAAAACCCATACCACTAACTATTCCTAGTTTAAAGTCCTAACAGCTCCCTCCACTGCAGTTGCCAGTGCTCCCACCCCAGACCTAGATAAGTGAACCCCATCCCTGGCATACATGTCATTTCTGCCATAGAAGAGGTCCCAGTTGTCAATGAATGTTACCGCATTTTCCTTACAGTATTTGTCCAGCCAGCAATTGACACCAATTGCCCTGGACAACCATTCATTTCCAACTCCTCTCCTTGGCAAAATACCACATATGACAGGGTTCCCACCCTTACTCCTAATTATTTCTATTGCTGACCTATACCTGCTAATCAGGTCTTCACTCCTACGTCTGCCAACATCGTTGCCTCCAGCACTGAGACAGATAATAGGATTGCTCCCATTACCTCTCATGATGTCATCCAGACGGCTAACAATATCCTCCATCCCAGCCCCAGGAAAGCAAACTCTCTGTCTCCTACTCCTGTCCTTCAAGCAGAACGCCCTATCCATATACCTAACTTGGCTATCCCCAACAACAACAATATTCTTACCTTCCTTGGTGTCGTTCGTCGTGACGTTCCCAGTAGTCGACTCACATTCGTCGGGTAGCACTGAGAATGTATTAGATGTTTCCACAACAGTTTCCACGGCAGTCTCTTTCTTCTTCATCGTTTCTACCTTTCCATTCGTCTTCTTGATCGTCAACTTCGTTCCCTGCTGTCCAGCCACTGACCAGTTTCCCTTCTTGACCTGAGGACTCAAAACAGGAGGACTACTACGAATCTTCTTGTTTTCCTCGGTCAGTCGCCGAATCTCCATCTTCGCCATCCTCAATTCTTCCTTAAGCTGTTGGTAAAGTTGCTCGATGGAGGGCATCTTGCTTCAATTCGTAGAGAGCGCGCAAACAGGTCTTCACAGAGCTAAGTACACGTCATAAAATAATTAGTCATAGAGCTGAAGAGAGGTTGTTGAGATGGTTTGATCACTTAGAGAGAGCATATAAATCTGTAGGGGAAGGAAGGAGGGGTAAGGGTCGTCCTCGAAAAGGTTGGAGGAAGGGGTAAAGGAGGTTTTGTGGACGAGGGGCTTGGGTTTCCAGCAAGTGTGTGAGAGCATGTTAGATAGGAACGAATGATTTTTGGGACCTGGCGAATTGTTGGAGTGTGAGTAGGGTAATATTTAGCAAAGGGATTTAGAGAAACCGGTTAGCCGGACATAAGTCCTGGAAATGGGAAGTACAATGCTTGCACTTTAAAGGAGGGGTTTGGGATATTGCCAGTTTGGAGGGACTTCTAAACCGTTGAATCTGAGCGCCTCTGCAAAGACAGTGATTATGTGTGAGTGAGGTGAAACTGTTGAATGATGATGAAAGTATTTTATTTTTGGGTCACCCTGCCACGGTGAGAGACGGCCGACTTGTTGAATACACATTATATATATATATATATATATATATATATATATATATATATATATATATATATATATATATATATATATTCATTCATTTATTTATTTCTCCTAATATGCGAAATTGGTCAATGAGGCCGAGCTGGCGTAATATTTTTTTTTCATAAAATTCAATTATGGTTTAATAGAAATATTTTTTCCCTGATTTTGTTTCTAGTTTTTCCTCAAATTGTGTCTTAGAGACCTCGCTTAACATCACCTGACCCCGAATAATCTAACGTAATTTATATCAAAGACGAAAATAAAAATTTATTTAATATTAAAATAAACAAATTCTCATTCTGGTTATTCGGCAGATATGACCCCGGCAACTATTAGGGCCAAAGTCGACGATTCTGCTTATAAGGTTCAAACCAATTTTGAAAAGGATATTCTAAGAAAAATGAAACAAAATGCAGTAGTTGCTTCAAAATGATAGTGAGCCAGTGGCTGGCTATATATACTCACAACTTACCTGGAAGAGGTGTGACCTGATTTAGTCTGTGGTCTGCTCCACCAACACCAACCACCAAAACAAACATGACTCAGTTGTTTACAAACGGTTTCTTTGCAGTTATTTACAAACTCACTTTTTCTTTTAGGATCTTGTTCCAAGGTATGTGGGATCGTGAAATTAGTTTAAGTGGAAGAATTTTTGCCTTGAAAATACCAAGCTGGCTACCCTCTGAAGGTTAGCCAGCTGCCTTATTTCATCCTCTCTTCTTACGCACCCGATGATCGATGTGGTCTTGTGTCCCTTGCCGTCCCATCTGCTTTCTGGTCTCTTTCAGCACCCTGGCGTCCTCAGGTCATCAGTGACTTACCTCCTTCTCCCCATCCTCCTTCCATTGCCATTGTCATTCCCACCAGATATCTCTCACTGTTTTCACCATTTCCTTGCTGTCTCTCTTATCACTTCCTTAACCTCACCATCCTTCGAGAGCATCTCTTTTCTTCTTTGTCTCTTCATGATCCCTCTTCTCCCCCTCTTTCCTTCCATAGTTCCGCCCTTGTTTCTCTGCCCTTACTCTTCCTTATGTGTATATTCGCTTATTTGTAGCAACCTATTTGTGGATGCAGGGGTCGATTCTTAGATCCTGGCCCCTCCCCTTCGGTGATTGGTATTAACTCTACTCTCACGGTCTCAAGAGCCTTATCGTACCTCTTTTTAAAGCTATGTGTGCATCCCGCCTCTATTATTTCAGTCTCCCGAGTGTTTCATTGCCTGATAACCCTAAAGCTGTAAAAATACTTCATAACATCCGTATGACTCGTCTTAGTTTTCATCTTTCAGATGTCCCATCTTGTTCCTGTCTCTCGTCTCACAAGCATTCTGCATCTGTTCACCTTGTCAGTTTTTCTCAATATTTTGTGCGTCGTTATCATATCCCCTTATTCATCTTGTCCTCCAGTTTTATTAGGAAAAGTTTCCTTACCTCTCCTTGTTGGACAAACCCTATTGAACTTTCTCTAATTCCTCGATGTGCTCGACCAGATGTGGATCCTGATGTACACGGTGCTCAGTGTCGTGAATGATTCCGTACTTAGATGTCGCAAGGCTGTTTTATGCTGCAGCAGTTATTTGTTGATAGCGATCTTGACTGCTGCATGCCTGTCCAGATCCCTATGAAGTATCTTCCGATCCTCGTCCGTTTATATTCCCCTCATTAGTTTCACGTTTGCGAACGGAGGCGCTTTGCCTCTATTCCATCCGTCATGTCATTTACATATACAAGAAACAACATAGGCCCTAGGATTGATCCTTGTGGAACCCCTCCAGACACTTGCTCCCACTCTGACACCTCATCACGATCCATCGCTCGTTTTTTTCCTTCCTGTCAGGTATTCCCTGATCAATTGCAGTGTTTCTGCTACTATTCCTGCCTGCTCCTCTAGCTTTTGTACCAGTGTTTTATGCGGTACTGTGTCAAAAGCCATCTTACAGTCCATGAAAATGCAATCTACCCATCCCTCTCTCCTACCTGTCTTACTTCTCTTATCTTGTCATAGAACTCCAGTAGGTTTGTGACACAGGATTTTCCATCCTTGAAGCCATGCTGGTTGCCTTATTTGAGCCTGCTCATTTATAGGTGCAAGTGTGTGTGCATGCGTGCGTGCATATGCGCGTGGGAACAATCATGAAAGCATTTCTTGCCAGTTAGGATTAATGGCTTCCGACTATCCGATGAAAATTAGAAAATCGAAAATCATTAAAAAAGATGTTTAAAATCCCTAGACTAGTAATAAAGTAAACTCTGTGTATATATGCTGTATAGCCCTTGTGGTTTAGCGCTTCTTTTTGATAATAATAACAATAATTTGTGTATATATATGCAATGAAATCTTTTGGTAAATATCACCAGTGTCTCATCAGTGAATTCCCTCCGTGTGTATAAACTTGTTTGTCTTCCTGAGTTGGCGGTTCGTCTCGAGAAGTGGAAACATTTGTTTTCAAAACAGAACATATAGGTATACAGTATACACTATATAACTGAGAAACATATAGCAGCCCCTTAAATATACAAATACTCGGAGCTGCAACTGTGCGATACGGGTCTACAATGATGCTGCCGCAGGCTTGAGTCCAGAACGACAAAAACAACACAGACTGGGTGCGGCATAATGTATGAGCCCTCGCTAAGGTAAACACCCTATTTCCGGCCATAGCTCTGGTACACAGTCGCAGATTTTTGGTAGATAAAAATACAAAAGAGAGAGGAAAAGGGAGAGTGTTTCTGTCATGAATTTTTGGGTGTTCTAGCCTAGCTGTTTTAGCAGAGGTCGAGTAACAGCTCCTGGTCTCGTCTCTCACTCGCATTAATATACTCTACTGCTTCATAAGCACGAGAACCCTATAACACTACTCTTGAAACTATGTATAATGTTTGCCACCAACTAGTGCGATCCATCTATTGCTCATACGTGAAACCGAAAGAAACCCAAAACATTTTTTGTTATACAAATTATAGGGCCTCCAAAAAAATTAATATTGAGCTGTTAATTAAAGCAGAGGAAATAAACACTGGTGGCATAACAAATATGAGTGCATATTACTCGGTGATTTGTGAGCCACCGATATGTCTAAGATGGACAACCCAAATGAGTTTTTCATAAACAAATCTCAAAACTATTTATCTTTAGTTCTCAAACTATCTGGCTTTGTAGGGTGTGGGAATATTTGTACCATGAACGCTTCTTGGACAGTGGGATGTGACACTAGGGTCACAGTTGGTGCCATTAATACAACCAAATCTGGGTGAATATAGCTTTGTGCTTGGTATGTGCAAGGACCACAGTTTAAGTTCCCACCCAGAAGTCTGTTTATTCAATGACAGTTGTACATTACGACTTATCCTCTGAAGTGCCTCATAGAAAAGTCTTTCTTCATATTTGGAACTATTAATAGATGAAGCAAAATATGATGGCCAAGTTTCTGAAAGTCAAGTGCGTCAAAGCCACGCTGGGGGTAGGCGTGGTACATGTCTAGTATCCAGTGGAGAACGGAATATTAACAACAGAACTGGCTTGATCAACAAACACATCTACAACTATGGTCGTTGCTTAAGAACCTCGACTCTTCCTCCTATAGAACACTGACGAACGCTCTCTTCCAGCAAACGGAGATGCCAACATCCCTTCAGGTTTCACCTCAATAACCTAAAAAAGCAATCAAATTAACATCTGCCAGAACTCTGCCACACATTCCCAGAGGAGCTGGTAATCAGGCCGCTGTGAAACTATTTGACATTTCGAAAAGCATTGATGCATTGCACAACCTACTATTGTTGGGCAATATCTGCCCGGCTTTTCCACCCAGGAGGGACATATCTCTTGCATAGTATGTCAGGGTAATTAACGAATTCTCCAGAGACGGTAATCTTATTCGCCTTCCTCACCGTGCAAAAAACCCGCCGGTGACACGAAAGCCTAACCTATCCAGTGTCTTCGAAATGAAAGCACAGACCAACAAGAATATAAAGAAAGGGAATACTGAAAAAACAATCAGAGTAATAGCAAGCAGTGAAACAATTGTCCCCAGAGTCTCCACTACAGCAGAGGTTCTAGAAGGCAAACACCCGTTTAGAGCCTCCAGCAACGACAGTCATCCTGACGATAACACCACTAAGGTAGAATCATTGACACTTCAGAAACCTGAAGTGTATAAAGCTGCCTAGTCCTTTCCCCTACGTTTTTCAGGCGGTTTCATGGGATTAAGACAACAAGCAGTCAGAGATGTCCGACAGCGTCTCCTGTCAAAGTTCACGATATTTACCAAAATCTAGGCACTGAAAACAGAAGAATGGGGGAATCAGGCCAGTCGCCATTGGTAACTTCCTCCACCTCTTTGAGTCTAGTGCAGCAGTGAAAACAGAGAACCATGACGCAACCATCATGTTGGGATCAAGGCAGCTGGAGTAAGGGATCCCACAAGGTTGCGAAGCCGCAGCTGTTGCAACACGTGCATACATTACTAACCTCAAGGACCAGAAACCTGTGACTAAATTAGACTTTGCATATACCTTCAACTCAGTCAAAAAAGATGTACACAGAGCTGTTCAGGAAAATTTTTTGGCCCATTATCCAATTATCCACTTTTGTTACAAAAGCGAAACTTTCCTTTCAAGAGTACGAAACTGACCAACCAATGTGACGGTGTTCAGCAGCTAGATTTTCTTGTCCCCCTCTTTTTCAGCCTTGACATCAAAAGGTCATCAAGCATCAGACCAGGGACCTCAATTTCTAGATCTGCGGTTATGGGACACAAGCCGGTACCACAATATCCCTCCTAGAAGACATCAGAAGTATTAAAAAGCAGGGAAAATATATGAACCCCTACCTAAACACTTAGAAATGCGATCTGGTATCATCCAACAAACACACCACTTCGCTCCACTTTGGTCTAGTGCCACAGGCAAGATTTTTGGGTAAAAAATCTGAATACTGAAGTAGCTTTCAGCCTCGCTGCATCAATTCACACAATTTATGTTTATTTGAAGAAATGCACAAACCGGCCAATGTGGTCTACATGGTCTAAATTTCTCCAAAACCGAGGGCTAGCATGCGAGACACAGTAAGGTCAACTTCATCAAGAGAAGCCTTGCTTCAACTGGTACTCATCTGAATGAGAACACCGATCCCTAGCACCCAGTAATTCTCACAATCCTGCAAACCGCCATGACGAGATCACCATCTATTTATGGAAGAACAGCAAGATTTTAGCATAGGACTATACCTGTGTGTTGACTCTGGCTCCCGTCACAGCGCTGGGCAATAGGGAGGCACTGCCGATCAAAGAGACGAGAACAAGCTCATCACGTACAGAAACTTATGTCACCAATACCTATTTCTTTTCAGTAGGTTCATAGACCCTGTGTCCATGGGAAAAGAATGCAACACGCTTCCTCATGGGTTCCAGGCTCATTGGCACCACTTTGGACCCAAGGGCGGCTTTCATGTTCCAACGTTTGCGTGGCTATCCTGGGGTAGATATGCTTCCTGTATACATGGCTCGCATCTAGCTTTGGGGGAGCTGGAGGAAATTCATAATTTCATGTTATATGTTGTACTATTGCATTTGTTTGTGCCTTATAAGCAAATAATCCCTGACCTAATTGATAAAAAAAATGTAGAGGAAAAACCCATTATACCTGCACCTCTGATGTGATATGCCTGGTGCCACTGTTTCTGCCAGTTATCACTTCCTTCTAACAGGATGTTAGTTAACACTTAAATCCTGCTTCCTATACTAGCGTGCTGTCGCAGTATCTCGGTTTCACTGATTTCTTGCAGACATTACACAAGTTTAGTATATTGCAGGTAATGTTCTCAATAACAACAGGCCATTCATTCGCTGCCTGACCACGGTAGTGTGCGGTAGTGCTCTGCACCCCTCTGCTGTTTGTAGGCGAGCGCCCTTGTCAGTTACCTGGCTGCAGTGGTGTGAAGTGGTGCTGTCACACCTCGGCTAACAACTTAGGTGCACTGTGATCGTCAAGATGGCGGTTAGTCTGAGACGAAGGATAAATACTGTAGGCATCGAGCTACTTAAAGGAACGATAACGCCCAGTTCTGCGCAAGTCTTATTGCCAAAGATCATACGGGAGACTTATGGAGTACAAGATAGTGACTTGTATGGTGTAGCATTGAACGGAGGACAACGAATTTTCGTCAAACTGCTATCAGCAACGGTTTATGAATCGTTAGTCACCAGGTTTCAGGACGTGAGTCTTAACGTCACACCAGCTGTCACTGTAAGAATGATAGATGTTTCACGGTATTATACGTGGATCAAGTTACGCAACGTTCCCTTTGAGGCGGACGAGGCGGATATAAGGAAAGTTTTTGAGAAGTATGGGACGGTGCATTATGCTCAACATGGTACGTGGGCGGCAGGAGCCTATGCTGGTTTTCCAGAGGGTTCTTTCAACCTCAAAATGACTTTGAGGCACCCAATACCATCCTATGTGTACCTACAAGATTTCAGGACGCAGGTAATGGTAATGTACCCAGGACAACGACGTACGTGCCGCCTATGTGGTGAGTATGATCACATAGCGGCGACCTGTGACAAGCGAAGACATGTGCCTGGACCTGTGGTGGACGTCGCAGCCCCTGCTTCAAAGGTGGCAGGTGAGGAACAAACATCGGATGGAGGGCGTGGTGTTTTGTGGAGCGAGATAGTGGATCGGGCACACAGGACTGGTGGTGAGTTGGAGTCCCGCCCCCAACTGCCTGATCAGGTGTCGTCTCCTGTGGATAAGGAGGAGCAGCAAGTACAAGAGAAGGTTCTTGAGATTGAGGAGGAATTGGTGGAGGTGTTGAAGACGTTGTCACCACCAGAGAGGGATGTTACATCTGAGCGTGGTGTCATTGGAGAATCGTCGCTTCCAGAAAGTCTGAGACATGATAATTTGGGACGTGATGGTGGTTTGGAGTCGTCCATTGACTCATTAAACCATTCTCAGGTGGAGGTGGAGGTTCATCGAGAGGTAACATCTGACCAAGATATGTGTAACATGACTGTCACGAGAAAGAGGGCGGCTACATCAGATTCTGATGACGTCCTTACGCCTGCACAAAGGCCTGGGAAACAGACTGAGGTGAAGTGTGAAGGTAGTGGTGTAGGTGGTGGTAGCCATGATAGGAGGCACCGGAAGAAGGGGGGAGGGAAAGAGAGCACTCTGAAGGTGTCAAACGTAAATTCAAGCTCTGGAGTTGTAAAGAGTGATGAGAGGAAGCAGGGGTGGAAACTTTAATAGGCCTTAGGTGTATGTCTGTAAATGTTAATGGGTTATGTAGCGGTATGAAGAGAGATTGGTTTCGTAATTTTCTGAATAAATCTAGAGTGGATGTTGTGTTCCTGCAGGAGCACAATTTCAAAGAGGGTAGGGTGTTGGAGGTGGCAGGATTTCGAGTAGTTACCCTGCCATCTCCCCGTCTAAAAGGTGGTGTGGGAATTTTAATAAGGGAGACGAGCCCGTTTGTTTTGCAGAGAAGCGAGGGAGGAGGGGGAGGGAGGGTGTTGCGTGTGGATGGGTGGTGGATGGGTAAGCGTGTGTCTTTTGTGAGTGTGTATGCGCCGGCAGAAAATAACATAAAGGTAAAGAATGATTTTGTGTGTGAGGATCTTGTGTTTTTCTTAAGTGCACTGCCAGAGGTGGCGATAGTTGGTGGGGACTGGAATAGTGTAATCAGGGTGGCTGATGTGGACCCAAGAGGGGCTGGATATATGTCTGTGGCTCTTAGGGATTTATTAAGGGATGTTAGGTTACGTGATGCCTTTGGGGGAGCGGTGTGGGAGACTGAATATACGTTTGTTAGGAGTGGTTATGCTGCGAGACTAGATAGAGTGTACCTTTCTCAGGGAGTGGACGTGAAATCTTTCAGTACTGTTGAGGCTACAATGTCAGATCATAGGGCAGTGGTGGTGGAGGTTGGGTGGGGGACGCTCGCGGACATATATAGAAGTTATTGGAAATTAAATATAAGTGTGTTAGGTGATGAGGAGGGGTTGGAGGGGTTTTCAGTCCTATGGAGGGAGCTTAGTGTGGAAGAACAGGGAGTGGATGACATTGTGACATGGTGGGATAGTGTCGCAAAGGAAAGGATTAGAAAGTTTTATGTGAGAGAAGGAAAACGTATTAATAATTTAAAATATGGACTGGCTAACTATTTAGAGGATAGGTTAAGAGGTTGCTATGGGAGGGGGGTGGGTGGGAATAATTTTCCTATGGATGAAATAGCTGAAATAAAGGGGAGGTTGAGGGTGTTGCAAAATGAAAGGTTTCAAGCTGTAAGGATGCAGGCAGGGGTGGAGGAAGTGCTTTGGGGCGACAAGCCGTCAGCGTGTGTTTTGCGGCATCAAAAGCAAAGGCAGGCGCTGACAGCTATACCATGTTTAGAGGTAACGGAGATGGTTGGGAATTATAGAGTAGGGCAGGAGATACGAACCACAAAGGGGATGTGTGCGTATGCGGAGGCTTGGTACGAGAAGTACTGGAACAGTGGGAGGGTGGGTGACGGGGCGTTGGACAAGGTGTGTACGTATGTGACGTGTAATTTAGGAAATAGTGATCGAAAGGCTTTAGGTGGGACTATTACGGCAGAGGAAATAGAGAATGCGTTAAGGGGAATGAGGAAGGGGAAAGCTCCCGGTATTGACGGTCTCCCGGTAGAATTTTATTTACAACATTGGGCGTTGATAAAGGAATTTATAGTTAGGTTATTTAATAGTATGAAGGAGAAGGGTAAGTTGGGGGAGAAGCAGGAAACAGCAGTTGTAGTGTTGGTCCCGAAGGTCAAGGGGCAGCCCACCCTTCGGGAGTACCGAGCCATATCACTGATGTGTGCAGACTATAAGGTGTTTGCAAAAATTTTAGGTAATAGGTTCAAATGTGTTGTGGAGAGGGTGGTGTCAAAATCTCAGTTTGGGTTGCCGGGAAGGTCGATGATTGAAGGACATGGGATACTGAGAAGTTTTGTGGAAGCTAAGGGTGGGGGTGGAGGGGCGGCTTTGTTGGCTCTAGATTGGCAGGGAGCATATGATAGAGTGGAAAGGGGAGCTTTGCAGGTTATACTTAGGAGACAGGGTTTTGGGGAGGAAATAGTCGAGTGGGTAAATACGTTGTACAAGGGGGCGAAAATGAGGATACAGATTAATGGGTGTATGGGGAGGGAAATTGCAATGGGAAGAGGCCTTAGACAGGGATGCCCCATGTCCCAAATATTGTTTGCGTGTTTCCAGGACCCCTTTTATAGAATGGTTGACCGTAGCTTATGTACGCCATGTGAGGGAAGTGTGGGGGGTGGGAGGGCCTGGCCGGGGTTAATTGGATATGTTGACGACACCACTGTTCTCATTCGTGAAGGGATGTCAATGGGAGTGTTGGACGAGGTGGTGCAATTATTTGGAAGTGCCACGGGTATGCAGGTAAATAGTGCGAAGTCAAGGTGCATGGGGTTGGGTTCTTGGGTGGGGGGTGTGGGGGGGAGATGTAATGTTGTTAAAGAATGGGCGGTGTCTTTAAAGATTTGTGGTATTATTTATAGGGATGACATGGTTGCGGCGCGGGAGGAAAACTCGGATAGGTTATTGGAAAGGATCGTGGGGCGTCTAGGTGTTCTGAGACCCCAGCACCTAACTCTGATACAGCGAGTGATAGTCGTGAACATTTTATTGTATAGTAAGGTTTGGTATGTTGCAGCTGTGTTCCCAATTACAGGGACAGCGATTGCGGGGATACTAAGACGGGTGTACAAATTTTTGTGGGGTTCACGTTGTGATTGGTTACGGAGGGAAGTTGTAATGTTACCTGTAAGTCAGGGTGGGTTGGGGTTGTTGGATTTGAGACGGAGGGCTAAATGTGTGTTTATTAAATGGGAAGTGTTGCGTGAGGGTGTGAACGCGGGGCGTTTGGGAAGGATACACGACAGGCTGGGTATGTGGTATCGAGGAATGGAGTTGAGGGAATGTGAAATAGTTTTGAGGGCTGTGATGTTGGTTAGGGAACTGAGAAAGGTTCGTATAAGGGTTTTGTGTAGGTTACTTGTAGGTAGGTGCGTTGTCCCAGTTGAGGGTTTGTTCCCCATGTATGCGTGGAAGAGTATTTGGTTTAGATTTAGTAAAATGAAGTTAAACCCTCGGGCGCGTGAGGTGATGTTTCGTTTTCTGCATGGGATCCTTCCGTCTGGTGAGATATTACGAAACAGACAGGTTGTAGAGGGTGGGGGGTGTGGTATCTGTGGAGGGGATGAGACAGCGTTCCATGTAGTTTACTTTTGTGAAGGGCTAGAGGAGGTTAGGTGCTGGTTAAGTAGGTTGGTACAGAGGGTGGGGGGCCGTGGGGTGTCGGTTTTGCGTGCTCTAAGTCTAGATATGGGTGGGTTAGACGAGGGTGTCATAAGAGCTTTAGATTATATCATGGTAGATTATATATATATGTCGTGGGTGATGAGGGGGAGAGGGGATAGTGAAGAGAGAAGGAAGGTTCTTGCGGTAACGTTCTATCGTACGATGTGTCGTAACAGAGATTTGTATGGGAGGAGGTGGGATCAGGCTTTCTCAGAGGGGTATAGAATGCTAACGTTAGGGATACTCGTAAATCTGTGATTTATAATGAGTGAGTGAAGGGGTTTTCATAGGTTGGAGGGAGTCAGGGGGTCACAGCGGGGTCGCCTCCCTCGTGGGGGGGGGGTCGTGAGAGTGTTGTGAATGTGGGTTTGGAATGGTTTCCTGGTTTTCATTGAGACTTTATGGCATCCAAGTGTGGATGTAGAGCTCAAGGTCTCGTTATGTTAGATATAACACTTTTCAGAATGTAGGTATAATATAGTAGATTTTTTTATGTATAATTATGATGTGTATCAGTCTTGTATAACATGATTCTTGAGTAATAAGTTATTTGCGACATGAAGTGTGTTTTAGTTTGTATTTATGTTACGTGCTGGGTTTTTGCACGATGAGATATACTTATATACTGTTTTGCTTTGTGCATACAGTGCGTCTGATTAATGTGATTTTGTGAAAATTTTGTGTGTACGTGTGTAGTGTGTGTGTGTGGGGGTGGGTGTGTGTGTGTGTGTGTGGGTGTGCGTGTGTATGTATATATATATAAATATATATCCTTTTCTATTGTATTGAGCCTTTGTCATGGGTCAGACGTTATGTAATACTTTATATATGTATGATTCGATTCTTTTTAAAGTTTATAATTATGGTCTGTACCCTGATACCGGTTTGGTGTACAATGCTAAGTTCTTGATGTTAAGTTTTAGTCTGTATGGTATACAGACATATCTAGACAGTTTAGTGACGTAGTCCATTTGTGTCTGAGATTATGTATATGGGTTTATTGTAACAGTATCTAGAGCTGTATGGTATACAGCTTCAGTTGTGTTCAGACATAAGCTGTATTCTTTTTTAGTGACTGTCCATTATTCATATGTTGGTATATGTAAAGCTGTATTGTTAGGGATATGTACAGTGTATGTAGATGTTCTAGTAAGATTATGATGTTAGGTTTTGGGTTTTTGATTAATGTGAAGGATGGGATTTAACTGATATAACTTCTCAGTATATTTTATGTTCAAGTGTATTGAGTCTTTGTCAGATGTCATGTTATATGTACAATTTATATATATGCAAGGTTTTGCATCAATGAATGTGTATATAAGTCAATTCATGACCCTGTGACATGTAATTTTTTTTTAGCTATGTTCTTGCCGTAAGTTTTGTTGTATGTTTGGCAGCAATATCTTGCCAGCATGTAGGTACAATCCGTTTGTCAGTTAATTTGATTAGGTTCCATACTGTTTATTTTTATGTTAAACTGTATTGGTTTTAAATAAAATATAAAAAAAAAACTTCTTCAGTAAAGTACAGAGTAGGCAGCAGAAAATTAGATGTTGAATTTGAGAAGGACCCACCCAGTAAGTTTGCTACACTGCCTCTCATTGATTACTTTCTTACTTCTACTAGTGGGTGCCACCCCTCATGTGTGGTCATGATAACCTGTGATTTACCTTTTGACAAGTATATATGTCGTGGCGAATAGGCAGAACTTGCGATCTTGGCTTAAATAGCAACGCTCATCTTGCCATATAGGACAAGCGAAAATTTGTGTGTGCAATAATTTCGCCAAAATCATTCTGAACTAAACAAAAAAAAATATATTTCACTGTGTTTGTTTAGTATTAAATTATTGTAAACAAATCTAAAATATATTTAGTTGGGTTAGGCTAAAATAAATTGTTCTTGTTATAATAAGGTTAGGTAAGTTTTCTAAGATTCTTTTGGAGCAAAATTAAAATTTTTTACATTAACATTAATGAAAAAAATATATGTTTAAACGTATAAGAGAAAATTTTATAAAGGACTTTTAATTTTAAATGAGTTCTTGCTAATTGACCAGTTTTACAAATTCGGCACGACATATATATTATACACATGTCTCTTCCTCCCGACTCTCTCAGAATGTGGCCGCCGGTCGGCATCACATCCATCACTGCCACCATCCTCCATCTATCCCCCCGAGTTATGGGGTAAGAGGGTTTAGAGAAGTCAAGAATTATGAAATTAGAATGTATAATAGTCCGCCCTAAGCTTTTTCTAAACATTTAGAACAGGTCCTGTGACTTGAGAAAACACGTTTCTCAGGGTAGATTATATATATATATGTATATGGATTGCTATTATTCTGTGTAACCTATGTAATTAATAAAAGAAAGGAAATTAATGTGCTCTTTGTCCGTTTAAATGTTCTGTTCCCGATTGTTCTCATAGGTAGTGAGACGTATTCTTTATACTGTCTACTAGTATTCTTCTCAGTATCGATTATTACGCCTTACTTGGGATTCTTTCTTCTATATATATATATATATATATATATATATATATATATATATATATATATATATATATATATATATATATGTCGTGCCGAATAGGCAGAACTTGCGATCTTGGCTTAAATAGCAACGCTCATCTTGCCATATAGGACAAGTGAAAATTTGTGTATGCAATAATTTCGCCAAAATCATTCTGAACCTAACGAAAAAAATATATTTCACTGTGTTTGTTTAGTATTAAATTATTGTAAACAAATCTAAAATATATTTAGTTGGGTTAGGCTAAAATAAATTGTTCTTGTTATAATAAGGTTAGGTAAGTTTTCTAAGATTCTTTTGGAGCAAAATTAAATTTTTGTACATTAACATTAATGAAAAAAATATATCTTTAAACGTATAAGAGAAAATTTTAGAAAGAACTTAATTTTAAATGAGTTCTTGCTAATTGACCAGTTTTACATATTCGGGACGACATATATATATATATATATATATATATATATATATATATATATATATATATATATATATATATATATATATATATATATATATATATATATATATATATATATATATATATATATATATATATATATATATATATATATATATATATATATATATATATATATATATATATATATATATATATATATATATATATATATATATATATAGGGAAGTACCACCTCTATAGCTGGAATGGGGACCCTCATCCTCAGAGAAGACAATAAACGTACCTCAGGGAAAACTCAAGGTTCTCCCCGGAGCTGTTGGAATATTTTCTTCTCCTACCATCCCCTATATATTTTTATTCTGTGAACATTTATTAATAAACAAAATACATTTACAGAAAAAAACATAAACATGAATACAATGGCACAATGTATCAAAGATCATGAATTTCCTCCAGCTCCTCCGAGGCTGGACGTGAGCCAAGTATGCAGCAAGCATTTCCCCTCTGGATGGCGACGCTGAGGCGCTGGAACATGAAAGTGGCTGCCCTTGGGTCCCTGGTGGTGTCGATGAGTCTGGAACCCAATTCTTTAAGGAAACGTGTGGCATTTTTTCCCCATGATCCCAAGGTCTCTGATCCCACTGGGACAAATTGATACTGTTGGCTAATGTCCCTGTACTTGCTGATCTTGTACTCCTCCCTGTGGTCAGCAGCTCCTCCCTGTCGCCCCACACTGTGATGGATATAGGTGTCAGCCAGTGTGGACACACAGGTATAGTCCCATGCTAAGAGCTTGCCATTCTTCCAAGGATAGATGGTGATCCCGTCGGGGCGGTTTGCTGGGTTGTGGGTATTGTTTGCTGCAAGTGATCGTGGCTCCCTCTCGGCAGGGCATCCAGCTGTAGCAAGGGTTCTCTTAATGATGTCGTTGACCTCATTGTGTCTTGCATGCCAGCCCTTGGTTTTGGAACAGTTAAGACCATGTAGACCGTATTGGTCTGCTTGCACTTCGCCGCAAATACACATATATTCTGTGTGAATTGGGGCAGCAAGGCGCAGAGCCACTGCAATACGGAGGGTCTTAGGGTCGAGTCGCGTTCCCATTGCCGATATGGGAACTGTTTGGAGGAAGTCCCCGGAGTGAGGTGCACTCACAGCCTGGAGACGGGCAATCTCCCTATCTGATGTTGCAGCCCTGAGCATGTTGGCAAGCACCTTTTCAGCAATTGGGCCATCCCAGCTTGACTGTTTGTGAGCCAGTGCTGCACTAGGGTTTGGTGCTGGAGCAGCAAGAGTCTCCCATTCGGTGATGGCACTGGCATAGCTAGGGTCTTCTATTCCTGCTGAGTCACTGAGGGTGTCAGGAAGAATTTGTCTTATCAACTCGTTTGATGCAATGGAAGAGGATAGGAAAGCTGGTAGAGCAATCTGGGAGGATCT
This sequence comes from Cherax quadricarinatus, assembly GCF_038502225.1. Classification (NCBI taxonomy): domain Eukaryota; kingdom Metazoa; phylum Arthropoda; class Malacostraca; order Decapoda; family Parastacidae; genus Cherax; species Cherax quadricarinatus. The sequence goes on along the minus strand of NC_091300.1, from coordinate 52,900,460 downwards.
GCGTACTCCTAGCCCTCCAAGCCTGACCGGAAGTGAGGCTTGCAACCACTGTCCATCGTCAAGGGAAAGATTCAATACACTCTCTAGCATGGCCTTCAGGAGAGAGTCATATTCCTTGAGTTTTGGACTGCTGAAGGCTGGGGAGCATCTCAGAAAATAGGTAAGTTTTGGGATTGACAGGCACCTGGTGAGTAGGTAGAAGGCATCGTGTGTGTCAATGTCTTTCATCCTGCTTTCCATCGTCCGGAGGTCTGAGACTTTTTTTCCTAGGATCAGATCGATGGCATTGGACCCAAGAGGAGCACCGAGGAGAGTGCTATTGGCTGGATCAATGGCTCGTGCTCCTGGTAAAACGGCACTAATATTCTGGATCATCTGTTGATTGGTAGAAACTATTTCACATTTGGTGGGGTTTAAAGAAAGGCCCAGGCTTTCTCCCATGTCTTTAATTTTACTGATGTCCTCTAGGAGAGATTCTGTTGTGCCAGCTAGGGTACCGTCGTCCAGGAACCAGATATTGAGCTCGCTGGAGAGTGCCTCCGTGACTTCCTTGATGACCAAACAAAATAGAAAGGGGGCGAGAGGGTCCCCCTGTTGCACGCCCTCACACGAGTCAATTTCATGGTCCCCAAACAATAGTTTGGAAGTCACACTATAACACGATTCTATGAAGGGATAAAGGGAAGGGAAGTTTCTATAAACTGCTTGGAGAGCAGCATCCCTTCTGACTGAGTTGAAAGCATTGGCAAAGTCCAATTTGACCAAGGCTTTTTCATAGGACATGTTTTTGATATATACTCGTGCTGCGTGGGCAGCTGCTTCACAGCCCTGTTGAACGCCGAAACCGAGCTGAGTTGGTTTCAGCATTGCAGCAGCCTCTTGACTCACCCTTCTTACTGCAGCCTTGGCGACTAGGCGCCGAAGGGTGTTACCCACTGCAATGGGCCTGATTCCGCCATCCTTTTTCCGGAGGGCACACAATGAGGCACCAAAGAAAAAGGGTCTGATGGCCTCTGGGACACCGCCAGCCAGGCACAGGTTGGAAAATTTGGTGAGTTCAGACAGCAGCCTCTCTGAAACCTCACCAAGTGCTGGATTGAGTATTTGTTTTAAGTGTTGAGGCCTTAAACCGGTGAAACCTCCTGCTGAACCCTGTGGAAATGACATAGCAGCTTTATACACATCAGCATCCTGTAAGGTTAGATGTTCTTCGCCTGCTGCAATGTCAGGGAGGTCAATGTTGGTACTGGGAGCCCTGGGTGGATGTTTGTCCTTCAGAGCTTGCGCCGTGCTGACGTCCTTGGGAGCGATGGTATCCTCACTGGTTATAAGTCTCAAAGCTCCAATAGTATTACCCTCTTCTATTTTTTTGCTAATTTGGGCTCTGATTTTTGAGGTGTCGGGTGTCCTGTTGTTGGCATTTGCCCGGCGGGTGTTTGTCGCCCTAGGGGGGAGACGGACGAGGTTGTCATCCCTTGGGAATGCATTTATTGCCCTAATAACATGTGTTGCTAGTGACTTGTCCCTCCTTGGTGGGACAGCCAAACAGGCATTGCCAAAAAGCAGCAAGTTGTGCCAGGATCTGTTGTTTGAAGGAGCATCGTTGACTTTCTTCAGAAGGTCAGTGAATTTGCTAGCAGCTTGAGGGCGAGCTGCTTTGGGGATGTGTGTCAGAGTCCTGGTGGATGTTAATTTGATTGCAGATTTGAGGTCCTCTGTAGAGGTGAAGTCACGGTAGCTGTCAGCCCTGTCTGCTGGGGGAGGCTGTTGGTTGTTCTCATTTGGAGCTCTCCTGGAGCCTAGACATCTATTGTGTGCACGGATGTTGCCAGATGTGGGATTGAGTGCACATTCCCTGTGGCACACCCGGCAGATGCCTCGTGAACGACAGCTTTGGCTCTGTCGTGAAGATTCCTGGGAACCCGCGACTACTTGTGACATTGCTGATATCGTGGGGGTGGGAGGGCGCCAGCTGTGGGGTGACGGGTGAAGGGCAGCATGGATGCATGGGGGATGAGGGTGGGGGAGTAGCGAGCGGCGGAACTTGTAATTGGTGGGGCACTAAACGGCAACACCCTTGGTCAGGAAGTCAGTGGGCCTAGGCTGGGATGAGGGGAGGGGATCTGGGATGGGGGAGGGGGGAGGGAGTGGCCCTGTGTGTTCGCTCAAGACGCACATCACTGACTAACTTTTGCTAATTGTTATACACTTATTGTTCCATTTAGAAAAAAACCCTCGCCATTTGGCACACTAATCACCATGCTCACACTATTAACCGAGGTGTTCTTCTTCACCATCCAATGACCGTGTCGTGGGCGGCCACTTCCTTCCCCAACCCACGACCCCGGCCGATCACAGATGTAAACAAAACCTCCTCCACACCTCCACTGCCAGGATCCCCTCACCACCGCTACTTCCCAAATCCCAACATGCACACTGCACTTTCACTGATACAGAAGCAATGGTCCGATGTAGAGGTTTGTCACAACTCTGTGATCTCCGGTGGATACTCACGATGATGTCTGCCGAAACTGGCCCGCGTAAACCATGTTGGTTCCTGGTTTACACACAGAATGTATGGAGCACCACACACTGGCTCCCTCCCTCCACGCCGGCAAGCGCGTATCCACACATTGCTCTCAGACATGACATCTCCACTGCCTCCAGCCTTCTCCTCGCTGCAACATTCATCACCCATGCTTCACACCCATATAAGAGTGTTGGTAAAACTATACTCTCATACATTCCCCTCTTTGCCTCCAAGGACAAAGTTCTTTGTCTCCACAGACTCCTAAGTGCACCACTCACCCTTTTCCCCTCATCAATTCTATGATTCACCTCATCTTTCATAGACCCATCCGCTGACATGTCCACTCCCAAATATCTGAATACATTCACCTCCTCCATACTCTCTCCCTCCAATCTGATATCCAATCTTTCATCACCTAATCTTTTTGTTATCCTCATAACCTTACTCTTTCCTGTATTCACTTTCAATTTTCTTCTTTTGCACACCCTACCAAATTCATCCACCAATCTCTGCAACTTCTCTTCAGAATCTCCCAAGAGCACAGTGTCATCAGCAAAGAGCAACTGTGACAACTCCCAGTTTATGTGTGATTCTTTATCTTTTAACTCCACGCCTCTTGCCAAGACCCTCGCATTTACTTCTCTTACAACCCCATCTATAAATATATTAAACAACCACGGTGACATCACACATCCTTGTCTAAGGCCTACTTTTACTGGGAAATAATTTCCCTCTTTCCTACATACTCTAACTTGAGCCTCACTATCCTCGTAAAAACTCTTCACTGCTTTCAGTAACCTACCTCCTACACCATACACCTGCAACATCTGCCACATTGCCCCCCTATCCACCCTGTCATACGCCTTTTCCAAATCCATAAATGCCACAAAGACCTCTTTAGCCTTATCTAAATACTGTTCACTTATATGTTTCACTGTAAACACCTGGTCCACACACCCCCTACCTTTCCTAAAGCCTCCTTGTTCATCTGCTATCCTATTCTCCGTCTTACTCTTAATTCTTTCAATAATAACTCTACCATACACTTTGCCAGGTATACTCAACAGACTTATCCCCCTATAATTTTTGCACTCTCTTTTATCCCCTTTGCCTTTATACAAAGGAACTATGCATGTTCTCTGCCAATCCCTAGGTACCTTACCCTCTTCCATACATTTATTAAATAATTGCACCAACCACTCCAAAACTATATCCCCACCTGCTTTTAACATTTCTATCTTTATCCCATCAATCCCGGCTGCCTTACCCCCTTTCATTTTACCTACTGCCTCACGAACTTCCCCCACACTCACAACTGGCTCTTCCTCACTCCTACAAGATGTTGTTCCTCCTTGCCCTATACACGAAATCACAGCTTCCCTATCTTCATCAACATTTAACAATTCCTCAAAATATTCCCTCCATCTTCCCAATACCTCTAACTCTCCATTTAATAACTCTCCTCTCCTATTTTTAACTGACAAATCCATTTGTTCTCTAGGCTTTCTTAACTTGTTAATCTCACTCCAAAACTTTTTCTTATTTTCAACAAAATTTGTTGATAACATCTCACCCACTCTCTCATTTGCTCTCTTTTTACATTGCTTCACCACTCTCTTAACCTCTCTCTTTTTCTCCATATACTCTTCCCTCCTTGCATCACTTCTACTTTGTAAAAACTTCTCATATGCTAACTTTTTCTCCCTTACTACTCTCTTTACATCATCATTCCACCAATCGCTCCTCTTCCCTCCCGCACCCACTTTCCTGTAACCACAAACTTCTGCTGAACACTCTAACACTACATTTTTAAACCTACCCCATACCTCTTCGACCCCATTGCCTATGCTCTCATTAGCCCATCTATCCTCCAATAGCTGTTTATATCTTACCCTAACTGCCTCCTCTTTTAGTTTATATACCTTCACCTCTCTCTTCCCTGATGCTTCTATTCTCCTTGTATCCCATCTACCTTTTACTCTCAGTGTAGCTACAACTAGAAAGTGATCTGATATATCTGTGGCCCCTCTATAAACATGTACATCCTGAAGTCTACTCAACAGTCTTTTATCTACCAATACATAATCCAACAAACTACTGTCATTTCGCCCTACATCATATCTTGTATACTTATTTATCCTCTTTTTCTTAAAATATGTATTACCTATAACTAAACCCCTTTCTATACAAAGTTCAATCAAAGGGCTCCCATTATCATTTACACCTGGCACCCCAAACTTACCTACCACACCCTCTCTAAAAGTTTCTCCTACTTTAGCATTCAGGTCCCCTACCACAATTACTCTCTCACTTGGTTCAAAGGCTCCTATACATTCACTTAACATCTCCCAAAATCTCTCTCTCTCCTCTGCATTCCTCTCTTCTCCAGGTGCATACACGCTTATTATGACCCACTTTTCGCATCCAACCTTTACTTTAATCCACATAATTCTTGCATTTACACATTCATATTCTCTTTTCTCCTTCCATAACTGATCATTCAACATTACTGCTACCCCTTCCTTTGCTCTAACTCTCTCAGATACTCCAGATTTAATCCCATTTATTTCCCCCCACTGAAACTCCCCTACCCCCTTCAGCTTTGTTTCGCTTAGGGCCAGGACATCCAACTTCTTTTCATTCATAACATCAGCAATCATCTGTTTCTTGTCATCCGCACTACATCCACGCACATTTAAGCATCCCAGTTTTATAAAGTTTTTCTTCTTCTCTTTTTTAGTAAATGTCTACAGGAGAAGGGGTTACTAGCCCATTGCTCCCGGCATTTTACCTATATATATACCTATATATATATATATGTATATATATATATATATATATATATATATATATATATATGGTATATATATATATATATATATATATATATATATATATATATATATATATATATATATATATATATATATTATATACACACAGTGGTACCTCCCATATCCGACCTGCCATCATCCGAACCTCGCCAATATCCGAACAGGTCCTGGGAAAGGCAAAATTCTAAAATTATTACAATGTAGCCTTTAATTAAGAGGCTATATCGCCGAAGATTCTTGGAGGACATGATGGTCGTAATTGACGAAAAAGGGTGAGATGTGGGAGCCTTGACTCTGGATAACCTTAAAAAGTGTAACCTGCGCACGGTCATTCATAATCTCGCCCAGGACTGGAATAATGTCCCGCCACCAATCTTCGCCAATGGCTGAAACCTGTTCCTTCACGGGATCGATCCAGTTATTGATTTCGATGGATTCGAGAAGAAAGATTTCCATCTCCAGTTACTCAATGCTGGGGAAAAAAGTATGGAAGACGACGTGCAGGACTGCCTAGAGATTGACGAAGACGATCCTAGTTTGCAATCTCTGACGGATGCAGAGAGTGCAGAATCAGGGTCGCACCCGGAACATTCCGAAAATGACGACGACGACGAAGACCCAATGCTTCCAAGACCAAAAACTTCAGCAGCAAGGGCAGGTGTCGAAACACTTTTGGAGTATTTGGAGCATCCACTGTCCACAGACCATTTAAAAAGTTATGGTCCTTTGGTCCGTGAAATCCTGGAGGCTGTTTTTCGAACCCAGAGTGTCTGGTCCCACCGCCAGACGATGTTGGACTCGTTTTTTAAACGTACAACGCCGTCGCCGATGGCGATATGACGGCACGGATGCGCATTTTTTCTCCCTCACCTATCCGGAAATTCCGTATTTCATGTTTCGTTGACGTTTAATAAGGTTAAAGGGTTAATAACGTTGTGGTAACTTAGCGTAGCTGGCGATGTCAAATACAGGAATATTTTTCCATAAACGAATAATTTTGCGTCGATAGGAGTATAATAATAAAAATAGTTCCGCTAGTGCTCCGGCTAGAAAAAGAAAGTCTCTTGAATAGAGACGTAGATATAGATTAGGCCCTGTGAGAAGTCATTATATAGATGACGTGTTATATTATTCATGGAATCATAGTTTCTATAAGAGTTTACCTGGAGAGAGTTCCGGGGGCCAACGCCCCCGCGGCCCGGTCTGTGACCAGGCCTCATATAGAAGGAAAAGTAACAAGAAACAAGAACTATCAAGATAAAATCAAAGAAAGCTCAGATGAGTGTGTATAAATAAACGTGTACGTGTATGTGTAGTGTGACCTAAGTGTAAGTAGAAGTGAAGCATCAATGAAAACAGATGCAGCAAATTCACCTCTAAATAGCCCGTTTGATATATCAAAAATAATCAAGTTTTTAGCAAGTATTATGTTAATTGATAGATTAAAATTTGTTCCCTTTGGTGATTCCTGAAAGTGTTGAGATCCTCGGGAGGGGCAGGACAGTTAATAACACTTGAACCAAGTAAGATCCTCGGGAGGGGCAGGACATTTAATAACACTTGAACCAAGTAAATGAACGAACTCCGTTTATGCAATATTTCCCAAAACATATAAAATCAATCAGATAAAAAGCATAGTCTTGATCATGTTTACAAGGCCTAGCTGAGAGCTATCACACGGCACTAATGCAAACCTTCAAAAAACCTATTAAGAAGATGGTACCTCAAGCACCCATTTTCTTTTGATTGCCTTTCTCTCGGGAAGCATAAAGAAACGGGAAAGGAACGATTTGTCACCTTCAGGGATCTACTCAGTTTAATGGAAGATGAAATTTCTTCGCCATTTGTTACATCCGTAGCACGGCTGTCTAGCACATCCGCTTCATTATAATGTCTGGAATTGATCAGACAAGAAACTTTATTGAATTCAAGATGATTTTTGTATCAACAAGTACATGAATGAGCAGTAGAAGTATGGCACCATCCGGTCTAGGACCAGCAGCTGGAGGGTCACCTTTTCACACCTAGGTGTTAATTCCGGTTTTGACCATGACCTCGCCCTCGAGACTACCTCACCCTTGACCCCCCAACCAATACCCCCACCCCCCACGACCCCCCCGCCTCGCGACCCCACCATCGCGCCGCGCGCCCGCGCGCCCGCCCGCGCCCCCCCCGCCGCCCCGCGCGCCCGCCCGCGCGCCCGCCCGCCCGCGCGCCCGCCGCGCGCCCCGCCCGCCCGCGCCCCCGCCCGCGCCCCTCTGCGCGCCTTCTGCTGCGCCTTCTGCAGCGTCGTCCGGATCGCCCCCGCGCCTCGAATTTTTTTTTCTTATGATCTCCTTGGATCAAGGTTTTTTTGATTCTTCCCTATGGGGTTTTCTCTCCATCTCCTTGGATCAAGTTTTTTTTGGATTGTCCCTCCCCCACCACCCCCAATCCCAAAAATTTCTCGATATTACCAAGTTTTTGGATTCCCCCCTATGGGGTTTTCGAAATTCTCCATTCCTCGGATCAAGTTTTTTGGATCCCCCCTCTGGGGGTAAGCATTCAAAATAGACTCCTCCTATGGGGGCATGCTTACTACAGGTCTAAACAAGTCCCCTTATTAATGAACTAAAAGAAAGTTAAATGAACTAAAAAAGTGTTTACTCGGCGGTCAGTATTCCTCTCATTAAGTTAAATGAACTAAAAAAGGACCACAATACAAGCTGAATCTTGTCGACTTTTAGTTATGTCAGTGACATAGTAGTGATGTCCGCTCACACAGGTTGAATCAGGTCGCCCCCCCTATGTCAGTGACGTCACGCGCACAGGCTGAATCATGTCGACCCTTTTAGTTCATTCAAGTAATAAGGGGACATAGTAGTGACGTCACACATACACAGGCTGAATCATGTCGATCCTTTCAGTTCATTCAAGTTAATAAGGGGACACATATACATCATAGGGAAAACATTTTCATCATCAGAAAGACACATTTCAGGATAACACTAATACACAATATTTTTTTTTTCATTATTTATTATACAGCCATTACATTTCTGGTAATACAAACAAATACAATTTCATTGAAAAAAGCTACAATTCATTGACTAAAATCAACGTAGAGTAATTTTTCTTCTCTTGTAGAATTTCTGTGCATTTTGTTCAGGGTCGTCATCTTCTTCCTCATCTGTTATACAATAAACTTCTGGGGGGGAAGCTGGTGGATAATAAATGGGGGAATCCTCATCCATACATGAAGTAGGTTGGGAATTTGTCATAAAATATTCCATCTCGCTCCATACGCATTTATCGCAATAACAACTACTAACACATTCTCCACTCATATGAGACTGGGGAGAAGGGTCGATCTCGGCGTGGGTAGGAGTTACAATATCCTGGATAAAAGCGTTAACATCAACCGCCTGAGTAGGAGGCACAGTCTCAACATCCACATGAGGTCGGGGAGAAGTCTCGTTGGTAGGAGGGGTAGCAACAGCATCTCCATATGGATGGGTAGGAGGCTGGGTGGATCTCGCTCCTAACAATCCCATCAACTCGCAAATCATTTGCTCCTGTCGGATTTGATTTGCGCGAATAAGTTCCAACAACCGCATTATATTCGCATCTGGCAAAGAAAAAAAAATTCTCGATTAGAAGAAGAATAAGGCATATCTTTAATTGCATTAAAAAGTTTTATTGGTTAATACATTACACTTCTAAAATCATTTATGTGTAAAAAAGATTTTTTCAATATTAGAACAAGATTCACTCAGATAATGAACAAAAATCACTTACCATTTACCGCAGGTGGATTATTCCGACATACACAGGGATGCAGTCTTCTCTCCTCCTCGCAGACACCTCCAACGGAGTACTGAATTGGATTCATCCTTGACCCAACTTGAATGACAGTAGATGCAAAGAGTGACCCAGCACGGGCATTTATAGCAGCGTTATGACCTTTCGCCCCGCCTCTAACCTTTCGCCCCGCCTCTAAACGCCTCTACCCCACCGTATTATAATTCCAATATTTTACACAGATTTTCATAATTCCACGTTGAATTATTAGCAAATACACTTGAACATGAGGGTATATTGAAATGCTCATATGCATATTTCATTATAAATTGGTCATTCTTTAATTTATTTCTACCAAAATCTTTAAACAAATATGGTATAATTTTCTTGACGCTATAATTTGTTAACTTATACACAAAATATATAGCATATAAGCCGCACACCAATGATTTTTCATGTTGAATCCTCTGATTAATACCGTACATGAAATTTCTCTTGTATATAATTTTCTCATATATATTTGTATAATGTTTTAAATCCACCCCGAAACTATCTAAATATAATAATATGTATTTGTTCACATATATAGTAATCCAATGACCCATATTTTCATCTTGATCGTTCAATATATTAATGATGAAAATTACCGGCTTATCTTTTATCCTCATAATAACTTCATTTATATTATTTGCGGCAAAACATCCCAAATACGAGGCATATCTTCCCGTATGATGTTTCAAGGCAATATTTATTTCTTCACAATTCATGATCTATACTCGCGTATGCACTATCACTGTTCTATTTTCATTTATATTTAAAATCGCATTAGTTTCACCAAACATCAGACAAATTCTATTCTCATCTTTCGGTTTACCAAATGTCATATCTATTCTCAAATTACCATTCTTCTCGACAGATATAGCATTCTTAACCTGTTCACTTCTCAGGTCAACACCTAATATAGTTCTGCCTTGGAGAAAACTCTTATATGTAATCAGATGATCAGTCTCCAAACCCAGAGATTTCAAGGTAGCGTAATATAACCTACTCGCGTGGGTAGGGAACTTACAGTCAATATTAAGAATCATTTCTGAATTAATTGTAACCCCGAAATGATTCAAATCTTCATGTTGAAAATATAATGGATTAAAATTATATCCTCCATCATATGTCTTCATATCAACTAATATAATAAATATCTTATCGGGTATGACTTGTCCCCAAGGATTATCTGCGATCAATTGTGTTTGATTAGATGTCAGAATATATGATTTAAATAATGTCTTCTTGAACAGATATTCACACCCCTGCGGGTTTGCCCTCATGCTTGAATTCAATGCAATTAATGCATTCGTATACGGAATAACTTTATCGATCCATAATTTAATGGAATTAATATTATATTTATATGTTTTTCCGCTTAATGGAGTCATAATTACCCATGCGGGTGAATGCATTTCAAGTCTCAATCGACATTCGACACTATCCAGGATATATTCGTGAAAACTACTCACATCCAGCATCAAAGGGAAACAAGTATTCACTTCATTCGTTAATTTACCTTCGTCTTTCTTAATATCATCTAAATCAGCTGTTGTAATAGTACTACTTGCTGTGTCTTTATTACGAAAGAATGCTATTCTTCCCAATGTATCTAATTTTGATGGGGATAAATGCTTAAGCAGTTTAATATAACCCGTATATGAATAAAATGGATTCGATTCTATAAGTTGTTCATTGAGATACAAACACACAGATTTGAATATTGTCTGACTTATAGAGTTCACAAATATGACCTTATCTCCGTCTCCCAGTGCACTCCCATCCTCATTTGTTATATTTATGTTCATTTCCAAGGCCAGACTCGTTAAATCTAAAAAATGACCTTCTGAACTTTGTATTCTAAATTCGAGAAATTTATCAGATCCTTGATTTACTGGTAATACTTCACAGGTGCGTCTAGCTGCTATTGAGGATTCAATAATGGTATGTCCTGGTAATTTTGGGAATCCATCAGTTATGGAATGAGAATAAGTGGGGACGGGGGCGTTGAGTCCCCCTGGTGTAACGTATAGAGCACCAGCCGACATACTAACAATATGACAGTTAACAATAAACTAAAATTAATTAAATATTCCAGTTTCTTTTATTATTAAATTTCAATCGTTTCAAACCAATCTTTCTACTTCCTCCGGATAATAACTTCTGTCCGACACCCTTCAATGTTTCTACGCCTCTATTTCTCGCAGAATTTTTCAATGCAATACCATTATTAACATCGTTCAACACATTTTGCCCGTATTGTAATACTCCCGGAGCAAAGGTATTCAATAAGAATGGTAATGCTTTTCTGGCCATCCCACCGAGAAATGACAATAATCCTCCGCCCCTCCCTCTAGCTTTATATAATATAATATCATCTAAACCTCCCCCTTTCACCCTCGAAGTATCAAAGAGTTTCAGGAATGATTCCACTGAAGGAGGAGAGAAACTGGTTCTCATCTTGACGGTTCGTTCAATATTAACTCAACTTGATCATTCACTCTCGTTTTATAGGTCTTAAATGTAGTACACATACAGTAGAACACTTATCATTATATTGAATTAACCTTCCTTTCTGATCAGCGAGCTTAATACTCACTTGATCAATTATCTTTTTATTAAGTGGTTTATACATTGTGGGGTCATAATTAGATCTTAATGTATTAATATCAACTACTCCCAAAAGAGATACCAACTGATCGCCAAAATTAATGGGATCAATCAAATCGCTATATATTAACATATAATTAATACCTGATTCAGGATCGGGTGGGTTTACCGCCTTCACACCAGACTCGTTAAAAATAATCTCTTTTTTATTGGTAAAGACATACAAAATTTCATTACCTGAGAACCCTAGCATATCGCTTCCTTCTTTATCAAATTCCAACCCCACATAACCACTGGTAATATCAGAAGGTAGTATAATTTTTTTTTTCAAGTTAATAACCACTCTGTTTATTCCTGGATGATATGTGAACACAATTGAGTTTTTGGGGATGATAATACCCGTTGTATGTTTAACTGCTATTAAGAGATTTGCATTAATATCCTCATTTATTGCCTCTAAAATCCTTGCCATATCACCTCCAATAATTTTGCTCATATCAATTTTATGCATATATTTATTTACTGTAGATTTCTCATATGTAATACATATCTTCAAATTCTTTTGCGGTATATAATGCGTCTTGGGGTAAATTATATTTTTCAGAGCAACCTCATAATCAATTTTATTATCTAATATAATGGGGTCATATAATTTATTAATGAAAGCCGAAGGTGTATTGGCGGGAAATAAATCGAGACTTGAATCGCTACACACGTATAGAAGACGTTCAGCCATCTCTACACTCTTATAACACACACTAAATAAAAACATAACATCACAGAGTTTATATACTCACCTAATATGATATCCACGATGTTTCTCTCCTTACACCGCCTCCTTTATGTAATAATTGTTTTCTCACTTTTGTATTCCTCACAAAATCAAAATGTATACCTGATATATTTAATAAATGCTTTATTTCTGTTAAGTAATCAGAATCGATTCTTCTCGCTGATTTCACATTATTTTCTGATAAAACATTTAATATTTCAATAATATTACGTCCAGTAATGGGGGTAAGAAGGTCACCATTCTCATCCCAACTCACCAAAGGATTTCTTTGCAATAATACCAACATTGATTTCACATATTCTATATTTCTCGCACTCACTCTTATGTGCATGAATCTTGACAAATCTGGGGTTTTCTGAGGTTTCACCGAGGTGAGAGCAGGTGGGTTGACCTGCCTAGCGGGAGTAGTCTTAAACTTGCGTTTAACACCACGCTTCAAGCATGCACCACCACCACCTCCTTCTAAATTCTCATCACCCTCCGATTTTACTAACTCGAGAGGTTTCCGATTCATAACTGAAGTTGGTACAAGATAAAATTCTTTCATGATTTATTAAACAATCTCGAAATAATATTTACTGCTAGAGGTAATATAATGCCAAGAAGATTTCCACCTCTGATACTCAGCAAATATTTCTTTTTACGCTGAAAACCGATTTTCTTACAAGCTAATGATTTAATCTCGTTCTTGTACTTTTTAAATATTTTAGGGTCTAATGGTATTTTATTCTTAATCAAATTCTTGAAAATCTCACTGATACAACTTATGTGTGTTTTCTTAAACTGTTGTAATAAACTCTTCCGATGATTGCGTGGGAGACTATTAAGTAATGTAATTAATTCTTTAAATTTTTCTAATAATGATTTTTTCATTGTACCTTCAACAAATCTCCTTCTTTGACCCACGAATTAAAAGTGGAATCATAACCTTTATAAGATACCAAATAATGCGTAATTCCACCAATTTTTTTTCGTTTCAATACTCTGTCGATAATATATTCTGGAGGTGGTATGACTGGGGTCAATTCTTCGCGATAAAATGTTCCTTTAATCTTTTCACCTTTCAAATCTTTCAAATGATATGTTGTTATAGGTTGAGAATTATTAATTCTATATATTTTAAATATTTCCTCTGTATTTTGTGTGTGAAACCCTCGGTTAAACGCGGATGATCTGCTAAGAGTCACTCTTGTTGTGTCTCCAACAGCCAATTTCTTACTGATTCGTTTCTTATTGGATCTTCCATTTTTATAATTTATCCGAAACTGATTCCTTATATCATTCAATGACGTAATACCATGGACTTGCAATGGGGTTTTACCGCCAATCCCCGAGTGCGGAGATGAATTATACGCATCTACTAATTCATTTAACACTTTTGAATAATTAAATGTATTGGCACTTGTCATATACTTGTATAATTTACGTTTCATCGTTTGCAAGCCTCTCTCTGCAATGGAAGCTTTTGTTTCTTTCGAAAATACATGATATAACTTTATATGCTTACTCTGGAGATAATTCTGTACCTGTTTATTTAGAAACTCCCTGCCTTTATCTGTAAATAATCTCGATATATTCTTCGCCTTTTCATTCTCCAATATGTTTTGTAATGCATGTAAAGTGCTCGGTCCGTCTTTCTTTTTCATGAGTACTGCTTGTAAATATCTTGAAAAAACATCGATACACACGAGAATGTATTTATATCCATCATTATATCTGGATAATTTAGACATATCACCCAAATCACAGGTTAATATCACTCTGGGTTTAGGAGCAATTATTTTCCTACGAGGAAACTTCTTAGGTTTAAGAACGTATAAAGTATATGATCTTTCTGAATTTAAGAAATTTCTGACCTCTTTCAAGGTTATGGACGGATCGATCTTTTTTACAGCTGTATATAAACTGTTTACACCAGAGAATGACCCAGCAGATCCAGGATCTCTATAAACCTTTTCAATTAATTTTGCTCGCTCCATTGGTATACAATTTCGTAGGAATCCTGCCGTAACACATTGGTTCGCAACTGTAATGCTTCTGGTGTATTTAATGCAAGGTCTATGAATAAATAACCAAAGGGTGATCGTTTTATAGCAGATTTATATATATTTACAAATTCCTTATTTTTTCCGAACACTTGTCGCCCCAGAATCTCTACTTGTCCAAGATCCCTCATTTTAAATAAAGCAAAATGCGTGGCGTTTAAAGCCATGGTACGACTATATCGTCCTCCGTGAAATATATTTTGAGTAATCAGAATAATGCTTATATTATGATGTCTACCTTTAGTAAAACATTCGAGAATAATTTCACTGTTACCTGCTTTTAAAAATAGATCATCAACAATAATTATTGTATTTTCATCAGGTGATGCAATGACATTCTGCGGGTCGATAATATCGTTACTTAATGTTAATTTATGAGTTATCTCTGAATCTTGTTCTAAGGGATGTGATGTCACCCCGCATATTATAATGTTATGAAATTTCTCGTGGTATAACTTTATTAATTTTGATGTGAAATAAGATTTGCCACTATTCGAATAACCGGCAATGATAATCCTTGATGGATAACGAAATATATCAACGTCAGCAGATGTGTATGTTGACAAGTTCAACATCTTCCCCTTATTATTTTAAAATGATCTAAAAGCTTCCTCTCTTTAAGTTGAATGAACTAAAAAGGGTGTTTACCATAGAGAGGCGTCTTGTACACTGTAAGTCTTAATGGGTTTTCAAGATATATAATACTTTTAGTTCAATAAGGGGACACAGTTAATGTGGAGCAGGACTGCCTCACCAAAATTAGTTGCTTTAGGGTGGCGATTGACCCAGGTGTTCAGTAAGATATACTGGTATTATATTCTACCTTGGGTGTGAACCGCATTTCATGGCGCCTGGCTGTCTGAGTTGACGCAGGTGTTATGTTCTACCTTGGGTGTGAACCGCATTACATGGCGCCTGTCTGTCCTGAGTTGACCCAGGTGTTATGTTCTACCTTGGGTGTGAACCGCATTACACCATGTGTTGGGGTGACCCACAATGAGTCTCTCAGAGTGAGGACAGTGCTTCCATCCGTGACTGAGCTCATCTTCCCCATATTATTTTAAAATGAACTAAAAGTTTCCTCTCATTAAGTTAAAGGACCTCATCTTCCAACGCTGAACCGCATAACATGCTGTCTGTCTGACCTGTGTTGACCCAGGTGTTCAAGGCGATGATTATCTTAAATCTACCTTAGGTGTGAACCGCATTATACCATGGTGTCGGGGGGAGGGGGCGGCCTATATAAGCTCAATGAGACACTCAGAGCGAGGACAGTGCTTCCATCCATCATCCGTGACTGACCTCATCTTCCCCCCACAGTATTCCTCTCATTAAGTTAAAGGACCTCATCTTCCAACGCTGAACTGCACATCATGGAGAAAGGTAAGTTGTACTTAGAAAATTCTTGTTTTTTTTTTTTGCCTGTTTAATTTTTGTTGAAGCATACGAGTGAAATTTGGGTTAATTTTTGTTGAAGCATACGAGTGAAATTTGGGTTAATTTTTGTTGTTGAAGCATACGAGTGAAAATTGGGTTAATGGGTTAAGCATACGAGTGAAATTTTTAATGGGTTAAATAAGTGAATTGGTGAAGTTGTTAGAATTCTTGTTAGAAAATTCTTGTTTTTTACATGTTTAATTTTTGTTGAAGCATACGAGTGAAATTTTTACTGGGTTAGTGCGTTAATAAGTGAAATTCTTAACAGGGGATAGCATATATTCGAAATACTTGGAAGCATTGGTGAAGAGAAGATTATCGATTAGAAAGCAGCGTTCGTTGGTAATCGAGAAAGGCGGTGTACAACGCAATGAAAGGTTATTGCAATTGGATAATGAGTGGGCACGTGTAGATGCTTTATGGAAGAAGGCTATAGAAACAGGTATGTAACCAATTTGTGATCTTTTGTTGTTGTGCTAGTCACTCGAGAAAAGATTTTTTGTTCTATTCATTGAAATCTTAATATTTTGGGTTATGAATTGGATGTGCTTTTTTTTTTCCTCTATTCATTGAAATCTTAATATTTTTTGGGTTAAATTGGATGTGCTTTTTTTGGACGTAATATTAAATCTTAATATTTTTTGGGTTATGAAATGGATGTGCTTTTTTTTTATATATGTAAAAATTGT
Organism: Cherax quadricarinatus; assembly: GCF_038502225.1. Classification (NCBI taxonomy): domain Eukaryota; kingdom Metazoa; phylum Arthropoda; class Malacostraca; order Decapoda; family Parastacidae; genus Cherax; species Cherax quadricarinatus. The sequence goes on along the minus strand of NC_091300.1, from coordinate 52,883,700 downwards.
GAAGGGTGAAAGATTTTCCTCTGTTCATTGAAATCTTAATATTTTTTGGGTTATGAATTGGATGTGCTTTTTTTTTTCCTCTGTTCATTGAAATCTTAAAAATTGTGAAGGGTGACCTTCTTACCCCCATTACTGGACGTAATATTATTGAAATCTTAATATTTTTTGGGTTATGAATTGGATATACTTTTTTTCCTCTGCAGGAAATACACCTGGTAGTAATGTCGCCCAGCTTGGTGGTGAGAGTGCTAGTGTTGGTACCTCACAATGCGGAGGTGCGGGTACTTCTGCCCCCATTAATGATGATGAGAGAGCAACTACCTCGCATGACGTGTCTGACACGCATAATAGTGAAGATGAGAGCCCAGAAGTTATTACATATATCCAGAATTTTAGAGGTAGACATACAGTGAGGAAATATAGTGTTCCTTCAACTTATAACAGAGAGTTAAGAATGTATTTACATGTTTATAGGGATTATTTTATAGAACAGATGCGAGATATGTATGATAGATCGCCTCTAGCAATGTCGCTCAGAATCCACCCAATTATAGTTATAAGGACATTACGTCAAAACATATCGGGTGATGATCAAAATGGACAATTTGTGATAAATTTAGCGTTTGAGTTAGTAAGTGAAGAGGAAATCTCTGAAGTATTTGATCGATGGGTGGGAACAATATTAGAAAGATACGAGTCAGAGTTGCAAGATCAGGAAGGATCTGGCTGGATCATAGATCAAATCGAATCTTTCAGTATCGAATATGTTAAAGTAGAATTCAGAGTGCAAGTGGGGTCATATGTGGCATATCCCGAGAAACTGCGAGGGAAGAAATATGTATTTAATCCAGAGATTAATGATGGGTTATGTGTACTGCGTGCTTTTGCTGCCTATCAATGTCATAAAAAGAACATGTCATGGCGTGATATTCGCAGAGCAGTTAATACTAAGAGAGGTTGTCTTAATCATGCAAAAACTTCTATAGATGATTTCCCCATTACGCGTGATAAGTTAGGTATATTAGAGAAGGAAAATAAAGTGTCATTATATGTTTATCAATTAAGAAAGGATCAAGATAGGACATTTATGGCTATGTGTCGTAAGGGGAATAAGAAATATAAGGACATTATGTGCGCGTTATTGTTGAATGAAAGACATTTGGTTTTAATCAAAGATTTTGACGGGTATGTTAGAACGATAATGACAGAAAAAGGTGTAAAGAAGCACTGTCATAGTTGTTTGATGAAGTTGAATACACAGGAAGAGTTAGATATCCACGAAGATGGATGTAAAATCAATCAGGTTCTCGTATTCCCCCCGGAAGGAACAACAGTACACTTTGAAAATTTTAGTCATACGCATTCCAACGAATATATCGGTGTATTTGATTTCGAATGTGCATTAGACACCACTCTCCCAGCAGGTAAAATTGAGTCTCGTCATAAAGCCATTGCCTATTGTTATATTATATTTGATCGCAAAGGAGAAATAGTGTGTATAAAGAGTTATAAGGGGGAGGATGCTGTTAATCATTTCATTTTAAATGTTAGTGGTGAATGGAATAAAATAAAGTTTAGAAGACAGTATCATGAAATCCATATGTCAGAGGAGGATAAGATGAGGCATGATTCTCAGAACACTTGTGAATTATGTGGTAACACCTTCAAAAAACCCAAGGACAAACATAAACACCATGACCATACTTTAAATTTCAATAATTATATTGGAGCCTATTGTGCACGTTGTAATATGCAGTGTAAAGACAAGAGAGAGAAATTATTGCTTTTTTGTCATAACATGTCGTATGATTTAGGAATAATTTTAAAGGAATTGAATGTTGATAAATATAACGTTGAAATTCATTCGAAACAAGGATTCAAATTCTTGAAAGTAGAGATAGGTAAGGTTAGGTTTCAGGATTCACTGTCTTTATTGAATGGATCTCTTTCCACGTTAGCAGAACAACATATCAAGGCAGGTAAATCCCTGAAATATACAGAGACTATTCTGAAAGATGTGCCTCGAGATGTCTTACCTTTATTATGTAAAGGAAAACAAATTTTGTGTTATGATTATATTGATAGTTTAAAGAAGCTCGATGAAACAAAATTACCGAGTAAAGATCATTTTTTTAATTCTTTGAGAAATAGCGCTATCAGCCAAGAAGATTATGAACATGCATTGAAAGTGTTTGAGTTGGGTAAATGTAAGACTTTAGGAGATTACTTGATGTTATATCTCAAGACAGATGTTGGTTTGTTAGCCGATGTCTTCATGGAGTGGCGTAAAACACTCAAGGATATTTATAAGTTAGACGTTAGTAATTATATAAGTTTACCATCATTCAGTTGGGATGCATTCCTATTGAAAACTAATGTAAGATTAGATATGATATATTCCCATGAATTATATGACTTGATTAAAAGGAATCTCAGAGGTGGGTTTACCTGCGCAATTAATCAGTATTCTAAAGCAGATAATCCCCTAATTAACCCTAATTTTGATGTTGAGAGTGGAATGGGCACTCATATTCTATATCTAGATTTCAATTCTTTGTATGCTAGTGCGATGGTTGAAGCTCTTCCACAGAATGGTATCAGAAAATTATCCAATGACGAGAAGAATGCTATCCTCGATGTGGGATTAAGTAATGTTTCCTGTGAAGGTCAAAAGGGATATTGGATAGAATGTGATACCAAGCACATATCCCCCGAGGTAGCTAGACTCACTGATGAACTTCCTTTAATATTATCACATATGAATATATCAGAAGAGATGTTATCTCCTTATTGTGAATCTATATTGAAAAATGAAGGTAGAAAGATCCCCAAATCTAATGGGAAATTAGTGGGCAGTCATTTACCTCAGAAAAATTATTTGATCAGTCTAGAATTGTTACAGTTATTACTGGAACTTGGGTTAGAGGTGGAAAAGGTTCATACCATATATGAATATACACAGACAAAATTTTTAGAACCTTTCATATCAACTAATATTGCACAGAGAACAGCTACAAGATGTCCTATCAAGTCAAAAGCCTTCAAATTAACTAATAACGCCATATATGGGAAATCATTGCTGAATATTACAAAGTATGCTGAGAAATATAGATATATCAATAATGAGAAAGCATTTATTAGAGCGAGTAAAGATCCTTTGTTAAAAAATATCACACATTTAAATCAAGATAGAGTGATTTGCACATTCAATAAAGATATATTAGAAGTTAAGCAACCACTTTATCTCGGTTTTCAAATTCTTGAGATAGCTAAAAAGAAATTGTATCATTTTTGGTATAAAGTTTTAAAACAGCATTATGGTGATGATGTAAGACTTCTTTATACCGATACTGACTCGTATATTTTTAGCTTGAAATGTAAAGATTTGTACACCGAGTTAAAAAGTGAACCATTGTTAGGTTATATGGATTTTTCAAATTTCAGTCCTGAGCATCCCTTATATGATGATAGTAGAAAAGGGGAGCTGGGGTTATTGAAATCTGAAATGTGTGATAACCATATTAGCGAGTTGATAGCCCTGAAAGCTAAAATGTATTCTGTCAAGATTGCTGGAAGATCAACTACTGTCAGCAGAGCCAAGGGTATTCCTTCGCAATTTATGCCATTATTAACACATGCAAGATATAAGAATGTTTTATCAAATGTAGATAGAGAATTATTCACGTGTAAGTCTATAAGTAATGTAAAAGGTGAAATATGTACGGTAAGAATTAATAAGAGAGGTTTGTCAGCCTTTGATGATAAAAGATATCATTTGAATACTAATGAATCCTTGGCTTATGGACACCCTGATATTCCACCATCTAAACGTAGGAGAATAGAGTGATGTATTGCTTGTATAATAAATAATGAAAAAAAAAATATTGTGTATTAGTGTTATCCTGAAATGTGTCTTTCTGATGATGAAAATGTTTTCCCTATGATGTAGGTACTATATCCCCTTATTAACTTGAATGAACTGAAAGGATCGACATGATTCAGCTTGTGCGCGTGACGTCACTACTATGGTCCCTTATTAACTAAAAGGGTCGACAAGATTCAACCTGTGTGCGCGTGACGTGTCGACGTCACTGTTATGGTCCCCTTCATTTAACTTAATGAAAGGGTAACAAGATTCACTGACGTGACGTCACTGAGTAAACAACCTTTTTTTTTAGTTCATTTAACTTAATGAGAGGAAACTTTTAGTTCATTTAACTTAATGAGAGGAAACTTTTAGTTCATTTTAAAATAATAAGGGGAAGATGTTTAGACCTGTAGTAAGCATGCCCCATAGGAGGAGTTCATTTGAATGCTTACCCCCAGAGGGGGGATTCCAAAAACTTGATCCGAGGAATTTCGAAAACCCCATAGGGGGGAATCCAAAAACTTGGTAATATCGAGAAATTTTGGGGTGGGATCCAAGGAGATCCAAGGAGATGGAGAATTTCGAAAACCCCATAGGGGGGAATCCAAAAAACTTGATCCGAGGAGATGGAGAATTGTCGAGAAATTTTTGGGGTTGGGGGGTGAAAGTGGGAGGGGGATCCGAGGAAGTGGAGACTTTGATATTGATAGGGGGGAGTTCCAAAACTTGATTATCGAAAAATTTGGGGATGGGGGGTGAAAGTGGGGGGGTACCCAAAAATTTGATCCAAGGAGATGGAGAATTTCGAAAACCCCATAGGGGGGAATCCAAAAAATTATCGAGAAATTGATCCGAGGAGATGGAGAATTTTCGAAACCCCCATAGGGGGGAATCCAAAAACTTGGTAATATCGAGAAATTTTGGGGTGGGGGGGGGGTGAGAGGGGGAACCTTAAAAACTTGATCCAAGGAGATGGAGAATTTCGAAAACCCCATAGGGGAAATCCAAAAAAAATTGATCCAAGGAGAATCGGAAAAAAAAACTTGGTATTCGAGGCGCGGGGGCGATCCGGACGACGCTGCAGAAGGCGCAGCAGAAGGCGCGGGCGGGGGATCGCGAAGGGCGCGGGGGCGCGCGCAGAAGGCGGGGCGGGCGCGCGAAGGGCGCGGGCGGGCGCGGGCGCGGGGCGGGCGCGCGCGGGCGGGCGCGCGCGCGCGACGGCGGGGGTCGCGAAGGGGGGGGGGGGTGGGCGGGGGTATTGGTTCGGGGGTCAAGGGTGAGGTAGTCTCGAGGGCGAGGTCATGGTCAAAACCGGAAGTAACACCTAGGTGTGAAAAGGTGACCCTCCAGCTGCTGGTCCTAGACCGGAGATGGAGTGAATGATGGTGAAAGTTTTTCTTTTTCGGGAGACCTTGCCTTGGTGGGAGACGGCCTATGTGTCAATAAAAAAAAGAAGTTGATTTTGAAAAATACGTAATCAAACATTAGGACACATATATTAGAAAGCGTTCCGGCCCTGAGACCTTGATCACTTCATGGTGATCAACGTCTCAGAACCAAAACGCTTTGTAATGAATATGTCCTAATGTTTGCTTACGTGTTTTTCTAAACCCAAATAGAATTCCTCAGGTTTTTCTTCAGCTCTATGGATCCTTGGAAAGGTTTGCGTGGTTCTAATCTCTGTATTACAGAATGGACACATTTGATGTGGAACACATACAAAAAAGGATGAAGCTAATTCTCTGTATCAGAATGTTTTGTTACGAGGATAAGCTGAAGGCGTTGAATTTTCTCTCTTTGGAGTAGCGTAGAATTAGAGATATGACTGAAGTGTACAAATAGTACGCTGATATAAATAAAGCGTATATCTATAACGTGCTGAGAAATATCCATCCAGGACAAGACTCACAACAATAGATTTAAGTTGGACAAATTCACATTGAGATAGGATGTAATAAAATACTGGTTTAGCAGCAATACAGTTGTAGATGAGGAGAACAAACTTCCAAGTAGTGCCATGGAAACCAGAACTTTGGATTACTTTAGAAATAAGTTGTATAGGTGCTCGAGTGGGTATGAGTTGGACTAGCCTAGCATGGGTCAGTAGGCCTACAACAGTGTTCTACCATTCTTGTGTTCATATGTTCTGGCCATAACATAACTTCAGTAAACTGTAAACCTCACTTTTAAAGCACATTCTCCAATACAATATTACTTTGTAACTAAACTCTATATTAGCATGGTCATATAATTTTTTTCAACGGTACTGTTTCGAAAAAAAGACCCCTTTTATGTATGAGTTTTCTCGTGCGTGACAGTGAACAATGGCTGTCCATTTCCTACCATAAGTCCCGACTGAATTACCCAGATTAGGGTAACAGCAAGCCCATGCGCGAGCTTTAACGCACGCACATACAAAGAGGTACATGGCAATCGGGTGAGTAGAGACAGTTGTTGGTGAGGAGGGGGAGAGATAGCAAGCGATCTGATAATGTCAGTGTAAGATGAACTGATGCATCAGGCGCTCTGATAATGTCAGGGTAAAATGAACTGATGCATCAGGTGCTCTGATAATGTCAGGGTAAGATGAACTGATGCATCAGGCGCTCTGATGATGTCAGTGTAAGATGAACTGATGCATCAGGCGCTCTGATGATGTCAGTGTAAGATGAACTGATGCATCAGGCGCTCTGATAATGTCAGGGTAAAATGAACTGATGCATCAGGTGCTCTGATAATGTCAGGGTAAGATGAACTGATGCATCAGGCGCTCTGATGATGTCAGTGTAAGATGAACTGATGCATCAGGCGCTCTGATGATGTCAGTGTAAGATGAACTGATGCATCAGGCGCTCTGATGATGTCAGTGTAAGATGAACTGATGCATCAGGCGCTCTGATGATGTCAGTGTAAGATGAATTGATGCATCAGGCGCTCTGATGATGTCAGTGTAAGATGAACTGATGCATCAGGCGCTCTGATGATGTCAGTGTAAGATGAACTGATGCATCAGGCGCTCTGATGATGTCAGTGTAAGATGAACTGATGCATCAGGCGCTCTGATGATGTCAGTGTAAGATGAACTGATGCTTCAGGCGCTCTGATGATGTCAGCTGATGCATCAGATGATGTCAGTGTAAGATGAACTGATGCTTCAGGCGCTCTGATGATGTCAGTGTAAGATGAACTGATGCATCAGGCGCTCTGATGATGTCAGTGTAAGATGAACTGATGCATCAGGCGCTCTGATATTGTTAGTGAAAAACGAAGAGATGCAGCAAGAGCTTTGATAATGTCTGTGTCAGAGAAATGTTGCAGCGGGCGCTCTGCTAGTGTCAGTGTAAGATAAACGGAGTAGCGGGTGTTCTGCTAGTGTCAGATGATCAGAAGCAGCAGTTCTGCTAGGGTCAGTATAATAGTTGGCGTGAATGCACAGAGTAAACCCGTGATGAAATATAGACGGCGTGTTTGTTTAAGTTTGGCCTTGCTGTTTTTCAGATTTCTTGCGTCATGAATAATCGATCGCGAAGAGAAGCTCCCAAAACTCCCACAGGGTGTCCAGAGTACTCTCTCCACCCCATCAACCCCGTAGGTCTATGAAAATCACATGGTCCCATTGTCAAACATTTCTTAGTAATCACATAAGAAAAAGTCATGAATGTTATGAAGAAATAGATTTTACAACTATTTTTATTGTTTAATATACCTGGAGGATATTGCTCCTATTATCGTCAATATTCTCGAAAAAGTATAATAATTACTATTCCCAATCCTGACACGTGTTGACAGGTATACTTATTAAGACATTCTTCAAAACAAACATTTTATAGCTTTTTTTTTATTAGATTTCAAGTGAGACCAAAATTATTATTCTGAGTTGATATGCAGAAAGTAAGATTAAATGGTATGCTTATTTCTGACCACTTAATCCCCGGGCTTAGCTCCTGGGTGGTAGTTTAACAAGCCGTTTCAATTGCAGGTTTACTGTATGCATACACGATTAATTCATTAACAATGTTAACAGCTAGGTTTGATTTTGTTTGGTTTGGTGATGTTTTCCAAGCTTAGGTTGGTTCATGTTTCTTATACTGATGTATTATAGGGTGTGTACGATTACTATCGTATCACTAATTTCAGTTATTTAATACGATTCTCTGTTTCTTTCACAGATTCTTTGAAAAGACTCAGTGCAATGGACTGGTCTCGAAGTCTGCCGTGTCAGGGATCATTTGAAGGTGACCTTAAATATCCAGCTCTTAGTACGATCAAGACGATCTGCTGGGGGAATTGTTGTAGAAAGACTGTCTTGTGATTTATGCTTTCGTGAAACCCTCGCCAAGCAAAACGCCAGATGACATAAGAATTGCCGGCAGAATTTTCGATAGAACAGGTTGCGGTATCTTCTTCCCTCGAGTTCAAGCCAAGAAACACCAACCACAAGAACGGCAAGATCAGCCGGGATGCCAAGAACTATAGTTCCAAAGTTATGTTTACATTACAATAAAGAGCTGAAGATTGAGACACTTATGCAACATAAGTGATTGCATAAGTGTCTCAATCTTCAACTTGTAGGGTTTTTAAACCATTTATCACATACATTAAAGAACACACCTGGAATTGACCACTTCATGAATTACGAATAGTCAGTGTGAAGTGAATCGTGAGGCAGAGGCAATAAATGATCACGTTTTCTACTATGTTACATTTGGTCATCTTAAAAGGCACAGTCATTTAAAGATTCTATTATAAAGAACTACTACCTATTTTTAAATAAAAAATAACAGATAAAAGCAAGCAAAGAAAATTCTGTTTTTGATGAGCTCCTGTTCAGATTTCGCTCAAATGTACATAGCAACAAATATATGTTTAGATGATACTGACTCTTTCTTATCCTATAAGATTCAAGTTATTTCTCTCTACATGGTAAAGAGTGAAGAAGTGAATTGTAATTTCAAAAATATCGTATATCAACGAGTGTCTTGAGAAAAAAATAATTATCTGGGTTGTTTTTTGAGAGAACTAATTCCTGTAGTATGTGTGCTCTTGTTGTAAATTATGACTCGCTCATCCACACGCTGGTTCCCAGATTGGCGTTGCGACTTTCAAAAACTACAAATATGAGCGTTTCAAGAAGCACATACAATGGTAGCTTAGGAAGATCTCTTCTTTCAATAGTGTTTAACACACCTATAGATGAGAATCCGTTAAAGATGGCACCAGATCAATACAAGGAGCAAGAGCGAGTTTCAAAGTTGACCCGAAGGTGAAAGTATATGGAAAATGGTTTGAGTTTCTCAAAAACAGCAAAAATTAAGTAGAGCTCTTTCAGTAACCTGAAAGAGCTCTACTTCAGTGATCCCCAGTTGAAGTATGCATCTCTAGTACTGATAGAAAGTCAGTAAGCCATGCATTAGGGATCAGGTCAAGATGTGGTTGGAGAATTCTACCTAAAGGCGACAGAGCTCGAGTTGCACCTCATGATGCTCTGAGGACAGATCATTTAAACATTTTAAGGACCTAAGACTCAGGAGTTGTGATCATTCTGGCTCATCATTTTCCTGTTTGAAGCTACATCTGTTATCGACTGGGAAGTTTCTGTTAGTTAAAGCAGTGGGAAACATCAACGCAACATAAAAATCCTATATATTACTGAAACGTTAGGTTTCCGCGATGCCCTTCCTTTCTTTGCGGAAGTCATTGGCTGTGATTCAACTTCAGGCCTGAGAAGCCGTTCAAAACGCCATTGTTTCAAAATCTTGAAGAAGTACTCTGATGATGTCATTGACGTTCTAGGTTCCCCCTGGCCACTGAATGAACTGAAAATATTAAGTCAGTTCTTCGGTTCCCATAGACTTTTCACTATTCAGGTCAATAGAGTAGGTACCAGTTGTCAGGTAAAAGGACATAAGTGCATCTAATGTGACATTTTATTGTGGCAACGTTTTGCTCTACAGGAGCTTTGTCGGGCCGTTATAAAGCTTCTGGAGAGCGTGTAACATATTGTCGATAATTCTACCAACATTATTACAAGGTACAAGTTCGGTGACCCACCTCAGAAAATATTTGTTCTTCCAGAAAATTCAGAATGTAGAGATTGTTCCACAGACTCTGAATGCTCTATACCACCACTGTTAAAAAGCTCTCTACATGGCTAGCATTTAATATAAGTATCTGCCTATAATCTACTAGTTCTATAACCATACAATGTTTGCATAGTTGGAAAAGAATTGAAGGGAAACTTGTTCCTTTGTGGATTAGCATCCCGCAAGTTGCAGCAGTGTTCCAGGAGCTCCATGTGATAAGTCTTTCATCTTCAACAAGAAGTGGCTAATAAAAAACTGGTTATAACTATGGCCAAAATTGTTAAGGGGGTGGACCGGTAAGCCACCGGAAAACCTCGGTCAGATGACCAAAAGCTCCACTGGCGGGTCATGATATCATGACCTGCGTCAGGAGACACTTGTCCTATTTCCTGACGAACCTTACCAAATCTAAGAAGTGGCTACTCTGCACATCATTCTACAAATGTCTGTTAAAGACTTTAACTTTCAATTCTGTGTTATTATGACTGCATCTGCTATAGTTATGACTCCTTCAATTACTACTGAATAATAATTGCTTCTTTCTTTTCCTTTTAGTTTCTGTATTAAGAAAGAGCTGTCCGTAATTCACTGCTGTACCTATATAGGATGATCATTATGGTCTCATTTTAAAACTATTAAAATGTTGCAAAGTGTTTGTTTTATACCGTTATTTATTATACCTGCATATGCCTATATGCTTGTGGCTTAGATAGAAATATTAGAAATAAAATAAAGAGAAGGTGTAAGGATAGTGCCTACCATACAGCCAGAGTCTCACGTGAACTGAATAACCTCTGCAGCCAATGCTTGCCAGGTAAATCTGAGTGGCCTTAAGAAAGCTAAAGTCATTACGGGTACTTAATAAAACATAAATCAGGCCCATCTCGGAGAACGCAACAGCAGTATGGAACCAGCACTTGACAAAGCGTATTAAGAAACTGAAGAAAGTACAAAAAAATGCATCGAGACTAGTTCTAGAGCTAAGAGGTTTGAGCTATGGAGAGGCTAAAGGAATTGAATCCAACGACCTTTGAGGACAAAATGACGAGGAAGAGACATGACAACATATAAAATACTGAAAAATACTAATAGGGCAAGGAAAGAGAGGCTATTTTGAAAGAGTGTAAATAATTACTCGGGGGCACAGCTGGACATTATACACAGAGATGAGTTAGAGGGATGTCACAAAGTATGTCTTCAGTTTCAGGGTGAGGGAATGACCTCACTGAAGAAGTGGTGGAAGAAGACTTCAATCATAGTTTTAAGAAAAGGCCCACGAGAGTAGAAGATAGTGAATCAGAGAATCGACAAATTGAGAGGCGGATCCAATACCTGATACTCCACCTCTGCAACCACATAAAGGTAAGTGTACACACACACACACACACACACACACACACACACACACACACACACACACACACACACACACACACACACACACAAACAAGCAGGAGGCCAAGACAAGAATACAGTGAGAGCAACAGAGCGATGGTGGACACACTAGCCGAGGTTGCCAGAAGGGCCCATATGAGCAGGGCAAAGTTAATTCATAGTGTGGGATTTCAACCATAAGGAGACTGACTGGAAAAATCTGGAGCCATATGGAGGACCAGAGAAATGCAGAACCAAGATGCTGGAGGCAGTACTGGGAAAACTTATGTACCAGCATTTTAGGGACACAACCAGACATAGAGGTGACGATGAACCAGCAAGGCTGGACCTCGTATTTTCTTCGAACAGTTCAAATATCGTTGATTTCACATACGAAAGGTCCCTAGGCGCTAGCAATCACGTGGTCTTGAGTTTCGAATACATAGTAGTTAACAATGGAGAGTGAAGCAGTACGAGGACTGAAGAAGTCAAGCTTCCAAAAAGGGGACTACACAGGTATGAGGCAATTCCTATATGAGGTGCAGTGAGTTAGAGAGCTAGACGGTAAGAGAGTAAATGAAATGCTGGGACACGTGACCACAAAGTGCAGGGAGGTAGTTGAGAACTTCGTGCCTAGGGGCAACAGAAACAACAGGAAGACTAGAGACAGCCCATGGTTTACCCAAAGGTGTGGAGAGGCAAAAGTCGAGTGTACTAGACTATGGAAAAAGTATGAAAGCCAAAGGACCCAGGAAAACAGGGAGATGAACTGCAGAGCCAGAAATGAGCATGCATGAATAGAGAAGAACAACATCAAAATGAGAACGACAGCATCAAAAGCCAAATCTCATCCAAAGATGTTAAACAGCCACATCAGGAGGAAAACAACAGTCGAAACCCAAGTATTCAGGCTGACAAAGGAAGGATGGGAGCTCACAGGAAACAACCAGGAAGTATGTGAGGAGCTCAGCTCACGATTCAGGGTGATATTCACAGTGGAGACAGAGGCGGTAGGGTGGTTGGGTGCACCAGCAAGCACTGGACACATTGCACACAACTGAGGAAAAGGTGAAGAAACTGCTAGGGAAACTAGATACCTGTAAGGCTGTGTGCCCAGATAAAATATCTCCTTGAGTCCTGAGAGTTGAAGCAGATGCGCTTTGTGTGTGTCACTAACAACAATCTTTATTAAATCTATCGAGAAAGGGCAATTGCCTGAGATGTGGAAGACAGGCCAGTGTTGTTGACATGTATAGTATGTAAAGTTATGGAGAAGATTATTAGAAGAGTGCTGGAGCTCCTAGAAAGGGTGGAGCACGGCTTCAGGGAAGGGAAATCATGCGTCACAAACCTATTGGAGTTCTACAACAAGGTGACAGAAATAAGACAGGAGAGAGAGGGGTGCGTTGACTGTATCTTCTTGGACTGTAAGAAGGCTTTCGACGCAATTCCGTACAAGAGACTGGTTGGAAAACCAGAGCAGGCAAGAATAGCAGAGAAAGTACTGCAGGAGGTAAACAACGTGTGCTGGTACGAGACGAAGTGTCAGACTGGAAGCATGTGTCGAGTGGGGTTCCACAAGGGTCAGATCTAGGTCCGGTGCCGCTTCTTGTATATGTGAATGACATAAGGGAAAGGATAGACTCAGAGGTGTTTTGTTCGCAGATGATGTACAGATAATGAGGAGAATACAAGTAAACGAGAATCAGGTAAGCCTACATGGGGATCTGGAGAGGCTGCAAGCCGGGTCCGACAAATAGCTCCTGGAGTTTAACCCCAGGAAATGCAAGTTATGAAGTTTGGGGAGAACAAGACTGCAGACGAAGTACAGCCTAAGAGGTCAAAGACTCCAAAACTCACTCAGCAAAAATGATGAATATCGAAATGGTATGCAATACCGACAGGTTGGTGAGACACATAGGCAACAGTTAGGCATCTTTAATCCGAAACGTTGCGCCTACTCACTAGGCTTCTTCAGTCAAGTACAAAAAATAGGAAGGAGAAGTAAAGATTTGAAGACGATGTAATCAGTCCATCACCCTTGAAGACATAGATTTAAGGTTCAGTCCCCCAGTCTGGAGAAGAGGTCTGTTCCATAGTCTGAAACAATGTGAAGATCAAGCGACAATGTGGAGACTTATATACTGTCGGAAGGAGAGGTGTAGAGCAGTAGAAGGAAGAATGTAATCACAGAGGTCACGTCCCTCTCAGATCCAACAATTCTCACTTGAAAAAGTTGGCCAAGGTTTTTTCTCCTCTGTACTAAGATGCCATTGCGTTGCAGTGTCTGACAGACTGAATATCAAAATGGCAGTCCCAAAGCTGAGGGATTTGTCCAACGAGGAGAGCTTAAGGAAACTTATCCTGACAACACTGGAGGACAGGAGGAATGGGGAAACATGATAACGGCATATAAAATACTGACAGAAATTCACAACGTGGATAGAGACGAAATGTTTCAGAGATGTAACACAGCAACAAGGGGTCACAACTGAAAGTTGAAAATTCAGATTGAGTCACAGGGATGGTAGGAAGTACTTCTTTAGCCAAAGAATTGTCACGAAATGGAATAGTCTGGAGAATGAATTAGTAGAGGCAGTTTCCATACATAGCTTCAAGAGATGGTATGATAAAGTGGATCTAGTAGCTATCAGTAAAGAGGTGGGGGGCAGAAGCTATGACTCGACCGATGCAGTCACAATTACGTGAGCAGAAACACACACACACACACACACACACACACACACACACACACACACACACACACACACACACACACACACACACACACACACACACACACACAGAAGTGTCCCTGATCGCAGAAGATGTGAAGTTAATGAGGAGAATTCAGTCGGAGGAGGATTTGGACAGGTTGCAGGCCTGGTCCAACTGGCTCCTAGAGTTCAACCCCACAAAGTGCAAAGTTATGAAGATTGAGAAGGTAAAGAAGACCCCAGACAAAGTACAGTCGAGGGGGGGCCAAAGACTATGAACCTCACTCAAGGAAAAGGATCTTGGAGTGTGTATAATAACGAGCACATCTCTTGAGGCACACATCAACCAAATCACTATTGCTGCTTATGGGTGGCTAGCGAACCTAAAAATATCATTCCGACATCTCAGTAAGGATTCGTTCCCCACCCTGTACACCGTGAACGACAGGCACATATTGAAGTATGCAGCTCACCTGGCGAAGCACGTCGAGAAACTAGTGAAAGTACAAAGGTTTGCAACGAGACGAATCCCGGAGCTAAGGGGCACGTCCTACCAGGAGAGGCTACGGGAACTCGACCTGACGACACTAGGTGACAGGAGGGGCAGGGGTGACATGAAAACGACATATAAAATACTGAGAGGAATCGAGAACGTGGACAGAGACAGGAAGTTTCAGAGATGGGACACAGCAACATGGGGTCACAACTGGAAGTTGAAGATTCAGATGAGTCACAGGGATGTTAAGATGTATTTCTTCAGCTATTGAGTTGTCAGAAAGTGGAATAGTCTGGAAAGTAAGGCAGTGGAGGCAGGTACCATATATAGCATTAAGAACCTAACCATTCTAACAAGATAAAAAATAAATGGGATCTCACAAGCAAGAAAGTAGAGGCCAGAGCACCGAGGATGGCTGGTCGGAAAAATAAGAATGGGTAGAAAGAGTTAAGACCAAAATGGATCAAAAGTGGAAAAAAAGATTAAATTAGCTTTGAAGTAACAGGTTAGAGACATGTGGGTCCAAAGGTGATGATAGCAGTGATGTATGACCCACCACTGAACAAAAGGAGGCCAAGACAAGAGTATGATGAGTGCAATAGAGCAATGGTGGATGCACTAGCTGAAGTGGCCAGGAGGGATCATACTGGAAGGACAAATTATTCATCATGGGGGATTTCAATCATAAAGAGACTGACTGGGAAAAACCTAGAGCCACAGAAACGTGGAGGGCTAAGATGCGGTAGACAGTACGGGAAAATTTCATGAATTAGCATGTTAGGGATACAACCAGAGAGAAAAGGATGTTGCAGCTAAGCTGGATCTCATATTCACCTCGAAAAGTTCAGATATAGGGAATATCACACATGAAAGACCGCTTGGCAATAATGACCAGACGTCCTGAGTTTTGAATACATTTTACAGTTAACAGTGGAGAATGCAACAGCACGAGCAGCACGGGAGATGCAAACATAAAAAGAAGGGACTACATAGGCATGAGAATATTCCTGCATGGAGTGAAGTGGGAAAGAGAACTACAGGGAAAGACAGTAAACGAAATGATGGAACTAATGATCACCAGTTGCAGGGAGGAAGAGGAAAAGAAAAAAATGGTAAGACCAAAATGAGACCGTGGTTTAATTGGAGGTTTACAGAGGCTAATGCACGGAAAAAATGTAGAAGGCGAAGGATTCAAGAAAATAAGAAGTTGAGCAGAAGAACCAGATACGAATATGCAAGGATACGGAGAGAGGCTCAAAAGCCAAATCTGAACCAAAGTTTTTATAAAGTCACATTAGGAGGAAAACAACAGTCAAGGACCAGGTAATCAGGCTGAAGAAATAAGGAAGGAAGCTGACAAAGAGTGACTTAACAAAAGATTTAGAGAAGTATTCACGGTAGAGACAGAAATGCTTCCAGCAAACCGAGGACGTAGTGTGCATTTACAGGTGCTGGGCACAACACACACAACCAAGGAGTAGGTGAAGAAACTGATAGATGAACTAGATACCTCGAAAGCGGTGGGCCCAGATAACATATCTCCATGAATCCTGAGGGAGGGAACAGTGGAACTGTGTGTGCCGATAGTAGCAATCTTAAATAAATCTATCAAAACTGAGATACTCTCTGAGAAGTGGAAGACAGCAAACGTAGTTCCAATTTTTAAAGAAAGGAGTCAGACAGGCAGCGTTAAACTATAGACCAGTGTCCCAGACATGTATAGTATGTAAAATCATGGAAAGATTATCAGGGTAAGAGAGGTGGAGCACATTGAAAGAACTGGGCTCATACATGACAATCAGCACGGCTTCAGAGATGGAAAATTCTGTGTCTTAGATCTACTTCAGTTCTACGATAAGGTAACAGAGGTCAGAAGAGAAAGGGATGGATAGATTGCATCTTTTCGGATTGCAAGAAGGCTTTCGACACAGTACCACACTAGAAACAGATTCAGAAGTGTAGCTGTTTGCTGATGAGGTGAAATTGATAAAGAGAATACAAGCGCGCGAGAATCAGCTAAGGTTACAAGGGGATCTGGACAGACTACAAGTCTGGTCCAACAAATAGCTCCTGAAGTTTTAACCCCAGTAAATGCAAAATCGTGAAGATTGTGGAAGGACAAAGAATACCGAAGACGGAGTACAGGTTAGGGAATCAAAGGCTGCGAACTTCACTTAAAAAAGAGGATCTTGGGGTAAGCATCATACCGAGACATTCCCTGAGGAGCACATCAGTAAAATAACTGCTGAAACATATGGGCGCTTGACATCTAAGTAAGAAGTCATTTACGACACTGTTCACCGTGTATGTCAGGCACATACTGGAGTATGCAGCACCAGAGTGGAACCCTCACCTAGTCAAACACGTCAAGAACTTTGAGAAAATGCAAAAGTTCGCAAAAAGAGTAGTCGCGGAACTGTAGAATATGCCTTATGAGGAGAGGTTAAGGAAACTCAAGCTGATGACACTACAGAATAGGGGGGACATGATAACGACTTATAAAATGCTGAGAGGCATTGACAAGATGGACAGGGTTCGAATGTTTCAGAGATAGGACACAGGAACAAGGGGCCACACCTGGAATTTGAATATGCAAATGACTCATAGGAATGTTAGGAAGTACTTCTTTAGCCTTCGAGTTTTCAGGAAGTGAAACAAACTGAAGAGTGAAATAGTAGAGACATGTTCCATACATAGTTTTAAGAAGAGGTACGATAATGTCCTAGGAGCGAGGAGAGAGTGACCTGGTATTGACCAGGTCACTGACTCGATCCATGCAACGACATATAGGCGAGTACACACACACCTTCCAGAGCACATACCGGATAACACCTGAACAACACACGATGACCTTCTCTCTGAGCATGTACAATAACAAGGTCTTTCTTCTGCTGATAATATCAAGATAGTGTCAACGAGAAAGGTTATAATTTGCTGCAGTGCCTGAGCTACTCCTCACGAAGGCGTAAGTCTGTCGTTCAGACACGCACCAGAACCTGCAGTGCGTCCGTACATCCTCTGGAAACGACGTGAACCCACTTTGTCTGATCACGATAAAAGAAATAAGCAGATTATATATATATATATATATATATATATATATATATATATATATATATATATATATATATATATATATATATATATATATATATATATATATAGTTACAGCTACTCTAAGGAAATAATTATTTACTTTTATTTTAAAATATTGTTCAGACAAGGTTAGGTGCATATATTTTTCCTTGTTTATTAGTCATAATTAGATGTTTCCTGCTTTAAATAAGGGTTATGTATACATACATTTTGACAGTTTCATTCTTCGAGTACAGAGGATTTTTTCTACAAATTCATTCTTTACATATCTCAAGTAATATCTTTGTTTTTAGACCGCAATCAATATATTATGACATGCCAACGCTTTGGAGAATCAAACAAGCCATATGTTCAGCATGCATTAACAAAGGAACGAGATAAAACATCAGTGTTCCGCCACTGGCATAATAGTAACCTATCATTTATGTACGTTTTTTAAGTGCTTCATGAGCCATTATGACGTCTAAGAAATAAGAATACGAGTCACAATACCATAGTTGGTACACTTCACATGTAACCGAAAAATATTGAGAGGATAGTTTAGATTTGGGGTTCGTAAGGAACTGAACAGGTGGTACTTTATTCTATTCTTACATCTTTTTTTTTTAAATTGTTCAGAGATGGAGTGCCATACCTCGATTATTTGGTATCTAAAAGTCCAAGAAGTACGCATACCCCCGGTTAAGAAAACCCGGTTAAGAACCCCCGGTTAAGAACCCCCGGTTAAGAACCCCCGGTTAAGGACCCCCGGTTAAGAAGCCCCGGTTAAGAACCCCCGAACCCCTACCATAGACGATGTATCAGTATGTCCTGGGTTATTGATCAATTAAGACTTGATAATGGTCTAACACATTTTCAGTTTGTTACTTAGTCGTGACTTGACAATATTCATAAAAGGACCGAAACATCGTTTAAAGTTTCCTATCCAGATTGTTGGTCAGTTCTTAATATTATATATTTTATGACTAGTTTTGTTATTTTCCAGCAGAATCCGGATTGTATATCTTTCATGAGGAAAACAACTTCAAGTGAAAGAGAGAGAGAGAGAGAGAGAGAGAGAGAGAGAGAGAGAGAGAGAGAGAGAAAGAGAGAGAGAGAACGTTTTGTAGACGGTGGTATTATTTAAATTAAATTTCATGATATTTGGTGTAAAAAAAAGAGATATAAATGCAGCTTAATGTGATCCTCCTTTCTTATGATATAAATGGTTTAGAAAATCATTCAGTTCATTGAATGAACACATCGACTCAAGGCTGAGGGACTGATTGCTTTAAACTCCTTCTCATCTTCCACCATTTATCTCTGTACCGGACTGAAGAATCCACTTGTTTGCGGAATATTTCCATAATAAAGGTTCCCAAATGTTGGAAAGTTTCAACTTGTCGGTTTTCTAAACCAATTACATCAAAAGAAAGGAAGAACACAGCAGCAAGCCTACTGGACAATACTAGGCAGGTCTTTCTGTAACTCAAACCCATTAATAAAAATACCAACCTATTTTCAGTGCTAGCCCAAGGTGTGGCATGCGACGAGTATGTTACAGTTATTCGACACATGTTGAATAAACGTAACATACTCTTCGCATGCCCATATAGGCACGCCCTCCTTACCAGTGAACCAGCAGTTAAGGGTATAACAGAGGGGCCCACCTGATACGCTAGGAAGCTCGGATCAAGCCGCCAATCACGAGAAAGTCCACCAAAGTTGTGAAGTGATGTCTGGGAGTCGTGAAACACCATTGGCAAACTTACCTCTAAGTCTGGTCGCACACGATTTTCACTGTGTGCACTGTTTGCATATTATCATACTGTACATATTTTCTGTAAATGTACATAATTGCACTCGGTTTTTGGTAAAGGAATTATATTAAGTATTTACCTACTACTGCACAATATTTGCACAACATATTGTCCTCAGACACGACATCTACACTTCCTCCAGCCTCCTCCTTGCTGCAACATTCACAACCCATGTTTCACACTCATAAGAGTGTTGGTACCAATATACTGTCGAACATTCACTTCTTTGCCTCCATGGACAACATTCCTTGTCGTCTCCATAGATTCCCTAATGCACCAGCCACCTTTTTCTTTCATGAATTCTATTGTGTACCTCCGATGACAAGTCCACTCCCAAATATCTGAACACATTTACTTCTTCCATACTCTCTCCAATCTGATATCCTCTTTTTCCTTACCTAACTCGTTTGATACCCTCATCATCTTGCTCTTATTTATGTTCACTTTCAACTTCCTTGATTTACACACCCTCCCAAACTCGTCCACTAACCTTTGTAACTTCTCTTCAGAATCTCCCATAAGCACAGTATCATCAGCAAAACGTAACTGTGTCAACTCCCGCTTTATAATTGATTCCCCATAATTTAATCCCACCCCTCTCCCCATCTATAATATGTTAAACAGCGCATCCTTGCCTAAGGCCTACTTTCACTGGAAAGTAATCTCCCTCTCTCCCTAACTTGAGAAAAAAAAATATATATACATGTCGAGCCGAATAGATAAAATTGGTCAAATAGCAAGAACTCATTTAAAATTCAGTTATTTTTAAAACTTTCTCTTATATGTTTAAAGCTATATATTTGTTAATGTAAAACTTACCTAACCTTATTATAACTGGCCCAATCTAGTTTAGCCTGATCAAAATGAATATATTTTAGATAAGTTTACAATAATATAATAATAAATAAACACAATGAAATACATTTTCTTTTCGTTAGGTTCAGAATGACTGTTGCAAAATTATTGCGTACACATATTTTCGTTTGCCTTATTCGGCAAGAAGTGCTGCTCTTTAAGCCAAAATAGCAAGTTATACGTTTGGGATGAATTGTAAAGGACCTGCCTAGTATGGGCCAACAGGCCTGCTGCAATGTTCCTCCTTTCTTATGTTCTTATGTATTCGGCAAGACATTATATATATATATATATATATATATATATATATATATATATATATATATATATATATATATATATATATATATATATATATATGCAAAACAACAACTGTGAATGAATAGAGAAATTCCAAGCGCTTTCGTGACTACTCACATTATCAAGGAACAATGAAATTAAAGCATCAAAGGAGAGTATATAAAGGGGTAGCCCACACCTCACTATCAGATCCCACAACACCTGACGGGAGACAGCAGGCCCGCAGGCCGAACTAGACAGGTCCTTCACACAACCCACCAACAAACTATTCTACCCAAGAAATAAGAAATTAAAAAAATTATTATTTGTCCAATGTATTATTAAATTCTTCCCAAATTCTATTAATTATAAATGGATCTAATTTATATAAACCAAAGGAAATATTCATATTATTGTCAAAACTGCTTTTTATGAAACAAGATTCAATTATATTATTGTCGACCATGGACTTGCTTGATACTACATACTCAACTTTTTGAAAATCAATTGGATGGTTAAAATCTCTTACATGAATAAACAGAGCATTGGAATCTTGTCCAGTTCTAATGCTATGTTTATGTTGTTTTAATCTTAGTTCGAGATTTTTACCAGTTTGACCGTAATAAACTTTATCGCAAATTTTACAAGGAATCTTATACACACATCCGTCAGCATTTTGGGGGGAATTCTTAATCAAAAGTTTTTTTACTGTATCAAGATTTTTTAATACAACTTTAATATTAAAAGTCTTAAGAAGAGAAGGCATATCAACCAAGTTTTCATGGTAATGGAGAACCAACATATTTTTAGTTGAATAAGGCTGGTTGTTCCTTTTTGGAT
This sequence comes from Cherax quadricarinatus, assembly GCF_038502225.1. Lineage (NCBI taxonomy): Eukaryota > Metazoa > Arthropoda > Malacostraca > Decapoda > Parastacidae > Cherax > Cherax quadricarinatus. The sequence goes on along the minus strand of NC_091300.1, from coordinate 52,862,293 downwards.
TGTAAAAAGTATTTCTAGCAACTTTAAAAGATTTATCAATTACATTTCTTGGGTATTTCAAATCATTACCTATTTCAAAAATTTTGAATATTTCCTCATCTATGAAATCTGGACTGCAAATTCGTAAAGCTCTCAAAAACATTGATGAGAAAACAGACAGTTTAACTTTATCTTGATGGGAAGAATAATAGCGGACATAGGAACAGTTATTTGTAGGTTCTCTGTAAATTTTAAATTTGAATTCATTACCCTTAATAATTAAAACATCTAGAAAAGGCAATGAGTTATTTTCTTCAAATTCAACAGTAAAATTTATAGAATGGGCTAAGCTATTTAATTTGCCAAGGAAATGGTGTATATCTACATTTTTGGGCATAAGACACAAAATATCATCAACATATCTGAACCATTTAGCTCTATTAGGGAGGATTGTGTTAAGCAGCCTTGTTTCAAAAAATTCCATGTATAGGTTACTAAGAACAGGTGAAAGAGGATTCCCCATTGCCATACCAAACTTCTGAGTGTAAAACTTATCATTAAATACAAATTTTGCATCAACAATGCAAAGTTTAATAAGTTTAATGATAGTAGGAACTGGCAATGGTAAATCGTAACTAACGAGTTCTTCATATAAGAAACTTAATAAATCATCAACAGTAACTTTCGTAAACAAGGAAGTAACATCAAAACTAACCATGTTAAAATCATTTAAGTCAGTCAAGGAGCTTAATTTATCAACTAAATCTATGTTGTTTTTAACATTAAAGTTAGAAATTTTGCCAACAATAGGGCTGAAAATATCAACAAGCCATTTGGATAATTTATATGAAACTGATCCTATGGAGCTAATAATTGGTCTGACTGGATTCCCTGGTTTGTGTGTTTTTATTAGTCCATACATGTAAGGTAAAGATGGATTAGTGGAAGTAAATTGTTTGACTAATTCATCTTTGCCTTTCAGTAGAAGTTTTATTGTTTTATTGAAATTGCTGTTAACGGTTTCTAGGGGATTTTTTCTAAGTTTAGAATAGGTTTCAGTATCACCTAAGAGATTATTCATTTTTTCTTGGTAATCATTTTCTTTCATAATTACTATTGCATTTATTTTGTCTGCTTTAGTAAGGCGCAAATTTTTATTCTTATTAAAGAATCTTTGAGGGCAATTCGGAATGTTCTGTTTTAACATAGAGCTATATACGATTCCCTTACTAATATTAATTTCATCACTGGATAAATCAGAAAATTTCTCAGAGTTACAAAAGGCTTTTGCAATTTCAACATTATTAAGTTTTTTTTTGAAGTTGCAAATCTTAGGCCAAAACCTAGAGGAGCAATTGTATTTTTGTCTAAAATTTCATCTGATAAGTTAATTACAAAATTATTATTAGCATGCTTTATCCAATCACTATTTTCAATTAAAATGTCTAATTTTCTTTGCAGGTTGTCTCTGAGTTCATTACAAATTCTTCTGAGTTTATTATAGCAATGATCCAACATACTTTGATCTTATTGCATATATATATATATATATATATATATATATATATATATATATATATATATATATATATATATATATATATATACACACACACGAAAACTGATCTCTGGCTGAAGGAGACTCGAACCTACGAACCTTGGAACAAGGTATGCAGTGCTATACCATTCTCTCCACACTGGACAATACCTTGGAGTCCAGCTTGCGCTAGACTTTGATCCAAAGCAGCCAGCCTTCAGCGAGAAGGCTTACAGCTGTAAGCCTTCTCCCTGAGAAGGATGGATTTATGAAGGATGAGGTTAATCATAGAATTGATGAGGGAAAAAAGGTGAGTGGTTTATTGAGGTATATGTGGAGTCAAAAAACGTTATCTATGGAGGCAAAGAAGGGAATGTATGAAAGTATAGTAGTACCAACACTCTTATATGGGTGTGAAGCTTGGGTGGTAAATGCAGCAGCGAGGAGACGGTTGGAGGCAGTGGAGATGTCCTGTCTAAGGGCAATGTGTGGTGTAAATATTATGCAGAAAATTGGGAGTGTGGAAATTAGGAAAAGGTGTAGAGTTAATAAAAGTATTAGTCAGAGGGCAGAAGAGGGTTGTTGAGGTGGTTTGGTCATTTAGAGAGAATGGATCAAAGTAGAATGACATGGAAAGCATATAAATCTATAGGGGAAGGAAGGCGGGGTAGGGGTCGTCCTCGAAAGGGTTGGAGAGAGGGGGTAAAGGAGGTTTTGTGGGCAAGGGGCTTGGACTTCCAGCAAGCGTGCGTGAGCGTGTTAGATAGGAGTGAATGGAGACGAATAGTACTTGGGACCTGACGATCTGTTGGAGTGTGAGCAGGGCAATATTTAGTGAAGGGATTCAGGGAAACCTGTTATTTTCATATAGTCGGATTGAGTCCTGGAAATGGGAAGTACAATGCCTGCACTTGAAAGGAGGGGTTTGGGATATTGGCAGTTTGGAGGGATATGTTGTGTATCTTTATACGTATATGCTTCTAAACTGTTGTATTCTGAGCACCTCTGCAAAAACAGTGATAATGTGTGAGTGTGGTGAAAGTGTTGAATGATGATGAAAGCATTTTCTTTTTGGGGATTTTCTTTCTTTTTGGGTCACCCTGCCTCGGTGGGAGACGGCCAACTTGTTTATATATATATATATATATATATATATATATATATATATATATATATATATATATATATATATAAATATATATATATATATAACTGGGATGCTTAAATGTGCGTGGATGTAGTGCGGATGACAAGAAACAGATGATTGCTGATGTTATGAATGAAAAGAAGTTGGATGTCCTGGCCCTAAGCGAAACAAAGCTGAAGGGGGTAGGGGAGTTTCAGTGGGGGGAAATAAATGGGATTAAATCTGGAGTATCTGAGAGAGTTAGAGCAAAGGAAGGGGTAGCAGTAATGTTGAATGATCAGTTATGGAAGGAGAAAAGAGAATATGAATGTGTAAATTCAAGAATTATGTGGATTAAAGTAAAGGTTGGATGCGAGAAGTGGGTCATAATAAGCGTGTATGCACCTGGAGAAGAGAGGAATGCAGAGGAGAGAGAGAGATTTTGGGAGATGTTAAGTGAATGTATAGGAGCCTTTGAACCAAGTGAGAGAGTAATTGTGGTAGGGGACCTGAATGCTAAAGTAGGAGAAACTTTTAGAGAGGGTGTGGTAGGTAAGTTTGGGGGTGCCAGGTGTAAATGATAATGGGAGCCCTTTGATTGAACTTTGTATAGAAAGGGGTTTAGTTATAGGTAATACATATTTTAAGAAAAAGAGGATAAATAAGTATACAAGATATGATGTAGGGCGAAATGACAGTAGTTTGTTGGATTATGTATTGGTAGATAAAAGACTGTTGAGTAGACTTCAGGATGTACATGTTTATAGAGGGGCCACAGATATATCAGATCACTTTCTAGTTGTAGCTACACTGAGAGTAAAAGGTAGATGGGATACAAGGAGAATAGAAGCATCAGGGAAGAGAGAGGTGAAGGTTTATAAACTAAAAGAGGAGGCAGTTAGGGTAAGATATAAACAGCTATTGGAGGATAGATGGGCTAATGAGAGCATAGGCAATGGGGTCGAAGAGGTATGGGGTAGGTTTAAAAATGTAGTGTTAGAGTGTTCAGCAGAAGTTTGTGGTTACAGGAAAGTGGGTGCGGGAGGGAAGAGGAGCGATTGGTGGAATGATGATGTAAAGAGAGTAGTAAGGGAGAAAAAGTTAGCATATGAGAAGTTTTTACAAAGTAGAAGTGATGCAAGGAGGGAAGAGTATATGGAGAAAAAGAGAGAGGTTAAGAGAGTGGTGAAGCAATGTAAAAAGAGAGCAAATGAGAGAGTGGGTGAGATGTTATCAACAAATTTTGTTGAAAATAAGAAAAAGTTTTGGAGTGAGATTAACAAGTTAAGAAAGCCTAGAGAACAAATGGATTTGTCAGTTAAAAATAGGAGAGGAGAGTTATTAAATGGAGAGTTAGAGGTATTGGGAAGATGGAGGGAATATTTTGAGGAATTGTTAAATGTTGATGAAGATAGGGAAGCTGTGATTTCGTGTATAGGACAAGGAGGAATAACATCTTGTAGGAGTGAGGAAGAGCCAGTTGTGAGTGTGGGGGAAGTTCGTGAGGCAGTAGGTAAAATGAAAGGGGGTAAGGCAGCCGGGATTGATGGGATAAAGATAGAAATGTTAAAAGCAGGTGGGGATATAGTTTTGGAGTGGTTGGTGCAATTATTTAATAAATGTATGGAAGAGGGTAAGGTACCTAGGGATTGGCAGAGAGCATGCATAGTTCCTTTGTATAAAGGCAAAGGGGATAAAAGAGAGTGCAAAAATTATAGGGGGATAAGTCTGCTGAGTATACCTGGTAAAGTGTATGGTAGAGTTATTATTGAAAGAATTAAGAGTAAGACGGAGAATAGGATAGCAGATGAACAAGGAGGCTTTAGGAAAGGTAGGGGGTGTGTGGACCAGGTGTTTACAGTGAAACATATAAGTGAACAGTATTTAGATAAGGCTAAAGAGGTCTTTGTGGCATTTATGGATTTGGAAAAGGCGTATGACAGGGTGGATAGGGGGGCAATGTGGCAGATGTTGCAAGTGTATGGTGTAGGAGGTAGGTTACTGAAAGCAGTGAAGAGTTTTTACGAGGATAGTGAGGCTCAAGTTAGAGTATGTAGGAAAGAGGGAAATTATTTCCCAGTAAAAGTAGGCCTTAGACAAGGATGTGTGATGTCACCGTGGTTGTTTAATATATTTATAGATGGGGTTGTAAGAGAAGTAAATGCGAGGGTCTTGGCAAGAGGCGTGGAGTTAAAAGATAAAGAATCACACACAAAGTGGGAGTTGTCACAGCTGCTCTTTGCTGATGACACTGTGCTCTTGGGAGATTCTGAAGAGAAGTTGCAGAGATTGGTGGATGAATTTGGTAGGGTGTGCAAAAGAAGAAAATTAAAGGTGAATACAGGAAAGAGTAAGGTTATGAGGATAACAAAAAGATTAGGTGATGAAAGATTGAATATCAGATTGGAGGGAGAGAGTATGGAGGAGGTGAATGTATTCAGATATTTGGGAGTGGACGTGTCAGCGGATGGGTCTATGAAAGATGAGGTGAATCATAGAATTGATGAGGGGAAAAGAGTGAGTGGTGCACTTAGGAGTCTGTGGAGACAAAGAACTTTGTCCTTGGAGGCAAAGAGGGGAATGTATGAGAGTATAGTTTTACCAACGCTCTTATATGGGTGTGAAGCATGGGTGATGAATGTTGCAGCGAGGAGAAGGCTGGAGGCAGTGGAGATGTCATGTCTGAGGGCAATGTGTGGTGTGAATATAATGCAGAGAATTCGTAGTTTGGAAGTTAGGAGGAGGTGCGGGATTACCAAAACTGTTGTCCAGAGGGCTGAGGAAGGGTTGTTGAGGTGGTTCGGACATGTAGAGAGAATGGAGCGAAACAGAATGACTTCAAGAGTGTATCAGTCTGTAGTGGAAGGAAGGCGGGGTAGGGGTCGGCCTAGGAAAGGTTGGAGAGAGGGGGTAAAGGAGGTTTTGTGTGCGAGGGGCTTGGACTTCCAGCAGGCATGCGTGAGCGTGTTTGATAGGAGTGAATGGAGACAAATGGTTTTTAATACTTGACGTGCTGTTGGAGTGTGAGCAAAGTAACATTTATGAAGGGGTTCAGGGAAACCGGCAGGCCGGACTTGAGTCCTGGAGATGGGAAGTACAGTGCCTGCACTCTGAAGGAGGGGTGTTAATGTTGCAGTTTAAAAACTGTAGTGTAAAGCACCCTTCTGGCAAGACAGTGATGGAGTGAATGATGGTGAAAGTTTTTCTTTTTCGGGCCACCCTGCCTTGGTGGGAATCGGCCAGTGTGATAATAAATATATATATATATATATATATATATATATATATATATATATATATATATATATATATATATATATATATATGGTGGAAGAGGTATATCTTAATTTAATTCACAACATTAACAATTAGTTCTGTCTTTTCATCCGTACTATACTCGCGCACATCCAGCCAAAGCTTCAAACTTTCTTTTTCGTCGTCATAATTTATTCTAGACAAGAGACTAATATCACATTATCATAGCATTTTAGTCGCCTTTTACAATACACTTCGCTTAAAGAGGAATCATTCTTCTCCACTTCCCCGTCAAGGTGAAGGGACACACTACAATGACAAATTAGAGGAAAACTTACAAAATTTGAAGGACACTCAGCAGATCATACCAATATATTTGGTTGTCAGTTTGGCTGACAGCTTTGATGTTACGCGAAATTTTCTTACCAATGAATGTAGATTAGAACCCCATAATATTTCTGTAATACTTACACATCGCTAACTGGCAAATTCCAGTACTAATAGTGAATTTTATCTAATAATATTAATCACAACTTTCAAAAACAGGTGTAAACATGCATAATGTAGGTAAACCAGTTTTTAAGATTCAGTAAATGATATATGCTTAAAAAGTTTAAGCAATAAAATAAAGTGTCTTTCTGACTAGTAATAACTAACTGGTACTCAGAGTATATTTACTGTTAACTTCACGCGCCCTATGTAAACCCTGAGGTTAACTTTCTTATAAAAGTCTTCTATTATGATTTGGCATTGATCATATTAATAACAAATTTCATATTTTATAATTACTTTTAATCGAATAGATTTCGTCTTGGTCTTCTATATAAAAGCTGTAAATATGTCCTATATATTACACACAGTACGATCTCTACTAATATCAGAATTTTTTTAATAGCGATTTGCCAATTTTTTAATAAAAATCAGTGATATTTAGTCATCACTATGTTAATATAGTATCATAATTCTTGAAAGGGTGAACGTACCTCAAGATCCTTAATATTAAAATAAGTTAAAATATTACTTATGTTAGACAAGATTTTCCATAAAATATGTAAAAGTTAATATTTTTGGGAAAGGTACGCTATTACCAACCATTATTTTGAAAACGACATTTAAACTAACTTCCTTGAGCACAAAAAATATTTAACATTCGAGACGCATCAACCATATATATTCCGTAGACCGTGAATTAAAACGGTTTCCATTAAAACGTTTCCTCCATTAAACTATTGTCAAATTACGGAATATTTTCGTTTCACACTTCGTAAAGTCCAAATGAAACGATTCTGCTTCTCTGTAGGGAAAAAAATCAGCGCTGGAAGCTGGATGAATGACTTACCGACTGACCTGATTTACTGATTTTCTGGATGACTAACCTGATTTTCTGAATGACTTGACTGATTTACTGACTTGACTGGCTTACTGACTTGACTGACCAACTTGACTGATGTACTGACTGATGGGTTACTGACTTGACTGAACACTTAACTGATTTACTGACTGACCTGACTTGAATGAGTGACCTACTGGCTTGAATGAATGACTTACTGAATTGAATGACTGTACTGACTTGACTGATTGACCTACTGACTCACTTGACTAGACTACCTTCCACCTCAGCCTAGATGGGCCTCAGTATACCTCTCCATTGTCTCCTTCAAAATCATCGACAAACACTGCAACCACAATTTAAGGTAAGAAATATTATTTCTGTTGTATTTTTAGCCTTAAGCAACAGAAAAAAACATACATTGTAACAATAATGAACAACAACTGCATTATTTTCATTTTTGTGAGGTTTAGAGACCTAAAATCAGAAGTTATTTGAATTTTCTGGGGGTCCAAGGAACGTAACCATATTTTCCCAAAAGTTCTCCAGTTCCTTTAACACGGATTCGTCTAACATTGTTTTTTCACGAACCTAATACCATCTTAATCGACGGTCTACTATATGTGTGTGTGTGTGTGTGTGTGTGTGTGTGTGTGTGTGTGTGTGTGTGTGTGTGTGTGTGTGTGTGTGTGTGTGTGTGTGTGTGTGTGTGTCGTGTCGAATAGGTAAAACTGGTCAATTAATTATATATATATATAGCCTATATATATATATATATATATATATATATATATATATATATATATATATATATATATATATATATAATGTCGTGCCGAATAGGCAGAACTTGCGATCTTGGCTTAAATAGCAACGCTCATCTTGCCATATAGGACAAGTGAAAATTTGTGTATGCAATAATTTCGCCAAAATCATTCTGAACCTAACGAAAAAAATATATTTCACTGTGTTTGTTTAGTATTAAATTACTGTAAACAAATCTAAAATATATTTAGTTGGGTTAGGCTAAAATAAATTGTTCTTGTTATAATAAGGTTAGGTAAGTTTTCTAAGATTCTTTTGGTGCAAAATTAAAAAATTTTACATTAACATTAATGAAAAAAATATATCTTTAAACGTATAAGAGAAAATTTTAGAAAGGACTTAATTTTAAATGAGTTCTTGCTAATTGACCAGTTTTACATATTCGGCACGATTGGTGGAATGATGATGTAAAGAGAGTAGTAAGGGAGAAAAAATTAGCATATGAGAAGTTTTTACAAAGTAGAAGTGATGCAAGGAGGGAAGAGTATATGGAGAAAAAGAGAGAAGTTAAGAGAGTGGTGAAGCAATGTAAAAAGAGAGCAAATGAGAGAGTGGGTGAGCTGTTATCAACAAATTTTGTTGAAAATAAGAAAAAGTTTTGGAGTGAGATTAACAAGTTAAGGAAGCCTAGAGAACAAATGGATTTGTCAGTTAAAAATAGGAGAGGAGAGTTATTAAATGGAGAGTTAGAGGTATTGGGAAGATGGAGGGAATATTTTGAGGAATTGTTAAATGTTGATGAAGATAGGGAAGCTGTGATTTCGTGTATAGGGCAAGGAGGAATAACATCTTGTAGGAGTGAGGAAGAGCCAGTTGTGAGTGTGGGGGAAGTTCGTGAGGCAGTAGGTAAAATGAAAGGGGGTAAGGCAGCCGGGATTGATGGGATAAAGATAGAAATGTTAAAAGCAGGTGGGGATATAGTTTTGGAGTGGTTGGTGCAATTATTTAATAAATGTATGGAAGAGGGTAAGGTACCTAGGGATTGGCAGAGAGCATGCATAGTTCCTTTGTATAAAGGCAAAGGGGATAAAAGAGAGTGCAAAAATTATAGGGGGATAAGTCTGTTGAGTGTACCTGGTAAAGTGTATGGTAGAGTTATAATTGAAAGAATTAAGAGTAAGACGGAGAATAGGATAGCAGATGAACAAGGAGGCTTTAGGAAAGGTAGGGGGTGTGTGGACCAGGTGTTTACAGTGAAACATATAAGTGAACAGTATTTAGATAAGGCTAAAGAGGTCTTTGTGGCATTTATGGATTTGGAAAAGGCGTATGACAGGGTGGATAGGGGGGCAATGTGGCAGATGTTGCAAGTGTATGGTGTAGGAGGTAGGTTACTGAAAGCAGTGAAGAGTTTTTACGAGGATAGTGAGGCTCAAGTTAGAGTATGTAGGAAAGAGGGAAATTTTTTCCCAGTAAAAGTAGGCCTTAGACAAGGATGTGTGATGTCACCGTGGTTGTTTAATATATTTATAGATGGGGTTGTAAGAGAAGTAAATGCGAGGGTCTTGGCAAGAGGCGTGGAGTTAAAAGATAAAGAATCACACACAAAGTGGGAGTTGTCACAGCTGCTCTTTGCTGATGACACTGTGCTCTTGGGAGATTCTGAAGAGAAGCTGCAGAGATTGGTGGATGAATTTGGTAGGGTGTGCAAAAGAAGAAAATTAAAGGTGAATACAGGAAAGAGTAAGGTTATGAGGATAACAAAAAGATTAGGTGATGAAAGATTGAATATCAGATTGGAGGGAGAGAGTATGGAGGAGGTGAACGTATTCAGATATTTGGGAGTGGACGTGTCAGCGGATGGGTCTATGAAAGATGAGGTGAATCATAGAATTGATGAGGGAAAAAGAGTGAGTGGTGCACTTAGGAGTCTGTGGAGACAAAGAACTTTGTCCTTGGAGGCAAAGAGGGGAATGTATGAGAGTATAGTTTTACCAACGCTCTTATATGGGTGTGAAGCGTGGGTGATGAATGTTGCAGCGAGGAGAAGGCTGGAGGCAGTGGAGATGTCATGTCTGAGGGCAATGTGTGGTGTGAATATAATGCAGAGAATTCGTAGTTTGGAAGTTAGGAGGAGGTGCGGGATTACCAAAACTGTTGTCCAGAGGGCTGAGGAAGGGTTGTTGAGGTGGTTCGGACATGTAGAGAGAATGGAGCGAAACAGAATGACTTCAAGAGTGTATCAGTCTGTAGTGGAAGGAAGGCGGGGTAGGGGTCGGCCTAGGAAGGGTTGGAGGGAGGGGGTAAAGGAGGTTTTGTGTGCGAGGGGCTTGGACTTCCAGCAGGCATGCGTGAGCGTGTTTGATAGGAGTGAATGGAGACAAATGGTTTTTAATACTTGACGTGCTGTTGGAGTGTGAGCAAAGTAACATTTATGAAGGGATTCAGGGAAACCGGCAGGCCGGACTTGAGTCCTGGAGATGGGAAGTACAGTGCCTGCACTCTGAAGGAGGGGTGTTAATGTTGCAGTTTAAAAACTGTAGTGTAAAGCACCCTTCTGGCAAGACAGTGATGGAGTGAATGATGGTGAAAGTTTTTCTTTTTCGGGCCACCCTGCCTTGGTGGGAATCGGCCAGTGTGATAATAAAATATATATATATATATATATATATATATATATATATATATATATATATATATATATATATATATATATATATATATATATATATATATATATATATATATATATATATATATATATATATATATATATATATATATATATATATATTATATATATATATATATATATATATATATATATATATATATATATATATATATATATATATATATATATATATATATAT